>NC_058038.1:18910441-19267941 GCF_019176455.1 Solea senegalensis | reverse complement strand
GTTCTGATGTATCGCTATGTGACTGTCTTGCAATGAAGTCATTATCTCAGAATCATTGTATCGTGATATGATTTAAGTATGTCACGTGTAAACCGCAAGTAATTAAAGAAATGTAGTGTACATACATTATACATAGTGCACATATAAGAACACAAGTTCTGCAGTAATATTATCACCATGTGAATCACAGACCGTGTGAAGTGTTATTCAACCCTCTTGTTTGCCTGATCTGTTTAAATTTGATCACAGAAAAACTAATCAGTCATTTTCAACTCCTCCTCCTCCTCCTCCTCCTCCTCCTCCTATGCTCTTGTCTTTGCAGACAATGCAAGCGGCGCGATGCCCGACAGATGAGCTGTCGCTGACTAATTGTGCCGTGGTGAGCGAGAAGGATCTGCAGTCCGGACAGTGAGTCGTCCTTATCGCCCTATTCATCTATGGGTTTGTCAATGCAGGAGCACTGTGATCGTTTTATCATTCGCTTAAACACCCATCACGTTATCGCACATCAGTCAACTTGAAGGTCACGGTCGATAATCTGACGTGGAGCTGCGCCAACGTGCAGTTTGTTTATTTGGTTTTATGTTGTAATGATGATGAAAGATCAACCGCTTTTCAGCATGATGATATTACTATTGTGGATAAGATGGGTGGTAAGAAAGTCTCGATTTCATACTAAAGTCTGCAACAACTCCATGAAACTAAACAAGAAAAGAAATGCCAGCTTTAAAACATTAGATATTTGATGTTATTTGATTTCCAATTGACTTATATATAATAATAAGTAATTATAAACTTTATTGGTATAGCACTTTTTTTAGCAAATGTTACAAAGTTTCAGTGATGGAATCAGTAAATGACACATGACTTTATTTCTTCAGTTTCTTGCATACATTTCCCTCCATGGACTGCATGCAATAAAAGCCCTGATTTCTCTTTGCATGGATTATCATCTCAGTTTTATCCTCTATTTTATTGCCATGGCAACTGCAGCTTTGTCTTTATTGCACTAACTAACAGCAAATAGCTCTTCACACTTTGGTATTAGTCAACTCTGGTTGTTATTTGTCTCAATACCACTGTTGTTTATTGCAAATTAAAACGGGTCTTAATAAATATTTAAAGCTCATTGTAGATGGCCTGCAGTGACTTACAGCATGACACACAAGGAAACCTGTGGAATGAAGGCACCTCTTCAACCACTGCAATGATTTGTAATGTATTATAATCTGGGTGTTTAGCTTCATAAAAAAAAACAATTATCTACCTACTAATCTTTAATTAGTGTTGTAGAAAAGTTCATCTGAGAAGGAAGAGCTGGTATCTTAGTAACCATCAGATATTATCCAATCACAGGTCGTCAGTAATGTGTCTGTAATGGCATATTAAACTGTGTTGCATGGTCTCTAAACAAATCCAGCTCCTGAGATAAGTGGAATAAATTAAACTCACTCTGTGATTCTTTATGCAGCTTTGTAATTTGTTATTATTATTATTATTAGTATTATTAATAACAATAATAATAATAATAATAATTATTATTATAAACATGTCTCAAATCATCTGCATAAATACTGATTTTTACAAGAATATGTCTTTGTTGGGCTTGACTTGTTTGCTGCCAATGTAGAGAAGAGTATAAATAGAGAATGCTAATTTGATTTAATCCTGATTGTTCATACATAGTGTGGAAATTATAATCAAAATACCTTGACCTCAACTGATAGGATTGACATTTTCCACAATAAATGTTCAAAGACATTATGTTCAGGAATGAACATAATTATATTTATTATAATTATAATTTATAATTATATATATTATTGGCATACAATAATTGCATTCATTCTGCACTCTCCATTCATGTTCTATGAAAGAAAAGTTGGCCATTGTCTTGTTTAAATACATTTTTTTAATTAGGAGAATTTGTACAGCCTAGAGGTGATAAAAGATGCAGCTCACATGTTCTGTAACAGTGTTCCCTCTCTGCAGACACGTGACTGTGAAGACAACGCCCAACCACAAGTTTGCATTTACAGTCAAGACCCACCACACTGTGGCACCTGGAAGTATCGCCTTCAGCCTGCCGCAGGTACATAATGTGCACACAGGCACATTCCCATTCATTTGGACAACCTAAACAAAGCATTATGCCTTACTCTAACCATAACCAGTTAATACTTAACCCTAACTTTAACCTAACCACAGGTCCTAACGATGCACACACACCTAGAGATGGTCATATGTGGGGTCATTGCTCAAGGTGTCCTAATAGATCTTTCTTTCTCTTTTAGAGGAAATGGGCCGGTCTCTCCATTGGTCAGGAGGTGGAAGGTACAAAACCCTCAGTTTGATGATTACCTGTACACAAAGAGAACCAGATTTTATTTGTATTTTTTTATTTCTGTGTGTTCGCACATATGAAAATACAATGTAAATGCAAGAAGTGATGTAATGATGAGATACAGAAACCCACAGGGTACAATATTTAAAGGGAAGAACATTTGAAATAATTAAAATTTAAAAGAAAACTGTGAATAAGGGATTGAAAACATGACAAAATATTAATTGTATATTGGCAAATATTCATATATACATACACAGGAAAACTGAATAAAATAAAAGGACTGCATATTAAGGTCAGTTTACAAAATTAATCCATAATCCGTAACATTGTTGTGGTAAAAAAAGAGCTTAAGTGATAATCTTTAGAAGATGATCTGACAGAGGGTTCTGTGTCACTGAATAAAGCAAATAAAAACTTGAGCTGAGATGTTTATGAGATAAAAAACCTAAGTTTATGGCTTAACTGTGGTATTGACTGCAGAAATAAAGTTAATGAAAATATGGAAGGATACTCTTATTCAAACAATACACAAATAAAACAATACTTGTTTGTTTAAATTGAGCTCTGTTAATCTGATTAGTCATTCTTTTAGCCTCACAGGCTTGTATACAACAGCATAAATTGTATTATATGAATTCTCAAACACTATTTATCCCACTAGCTGCAGTTATAGCTTTCAGTAGCTTATTTGCTAATGAAGCTAATATTAGCTCTATGAACCGGTTTAGGTGTTCTATTCTTTTCTCTTATTTTATTTTTTAGCTGACTTGATAAAAATAAAAGCCTTGTGTATACAATATGTTTACATGCTAAAAATTACATGCTAAAAATGGAACAATGCTGAATGTGTCTTCTTCACAGCAGACATTTTGACATGCGCTAACAGGATTAGCACAGGTGTCATTGATAACATTATCTAGTTAGGTGCAGTCAGGACAGAGAGGCAGCAGGTAAGTCACTAAACTGAAGACTCAATTTGATTATTAGCACCTGTGCTTTTCCTACTGTTACATGTCAACATGTCTGCCATGAAAAAGACAAAAGAAGCAGTTTTATTAGCTTAAAAAAGACAAGGGAATAAAAGATTGTATCCGGGTGGAATGGTAGTTTGTGCTTACACAACTTCATTTCTTTATATTCAGTTTCTTAGCTTAGAGGATTATTTAACTCTCCTGTTATCCTCAAATTTACTGACATTGTTTATCCTTGTTACATTTGAGGTACCTCGAAAGCTGACTTTATGTCTTAGACATGGGTGACAGTATATTTGGTGAGGCCTGGAGCCGTTTTTGATTAGCAGCACTAATAAGTCTGCCCTGTTATTCAAGTTGGGAGAGGGACCATAACTTTCCATTTTTGGAAGGCAATGATGCCTCATAATCATCAAAAAAACCTCACTGACAGAAAAACCTTTAAATTAAATTCAAACACCTTTTTTTGTGTCATCAAATGTGAAGCAAAGACGTTAAGAGAGACATTAAACATTAAATGGTTGACCCCAAGGATTTATAATTAAAACCACTTTACAATGAACATTAAAAAAAATTGTACAATTAGAAAATAATTCTAATCTAGTCGTTAAATTACATTTATTTTCATATACATATTGTTCATTTGCTTTTTGTGTGTGTGTGTGTGTGTCATGCAGTGTCCAACTATACATTTGACAAGTCCAAGCAGTGCATTGGCGCCATGACAATCGAAATTGACTTCCTGCAGAAGAAGAGCACCGACTCCTCTCCCTATGACTCGGACAAGATGGCTGCCGAGTTCATCCAGCAGTTCAACAACCAGGCCTTCTCTGTCACCCAGCAGGTTTTGAAGATTTTATTACCTCAAAGTTTCAAACATTTTTGCTGTCGGTCTGTAGGGTTTCTGATGGTGGTCTTGCCTCTCTGTCCCTCAGCTAGTGTTCAGTTTCTGCGATAAGCTGTTCGGCCTGGTGGTGAAGGACATCGAGGCGATGGATGCCAGCATCCTGAAAGGAGAGGCAGCCTCAGCAAAGAAACCGCAGAAGGTAACCAGTTGTTCTGCGGTTTCTGCCTCAGAGTTCCACGCAGTACAGTCGGTGATCGATTATTATTCACTGCGGTTGAATTCTGGCACCTGTGGGATTTCATTGATTATCCAGAACAAACACGTTACCCCTCCATCATATAGTTCAAATTAATAAAGCACCGGCTTCATTGTTCTGTCATTAAATCAGGTCAAAGGCATTTTAAATCATACAGTGGCATACATTGTTAAATGATATACAGTATGCTGCCGTTTATCATCTTTTAGTGAATAATTAGTATCACATTTTAATTTATTTATATTCATTAATGTTGTGGTATTAACATAAAAGAAACACGTAAGATGTGAAAATACAAACACTGGGAGAAGTATACTTCTGTGGTGGAGGATTAGGGCCACGTGACACTTTTTGGGAAATAAATAATATATTATTATAATAATAATAATAATAATAATGATAATAAAGCCAGAATTCTGAGATTTATATCGGGAATTCAGAGAAAGATAATAGATATACAAATGCCACACTAACTAACTAACAAACTATAATGACAGATCACACACAAAAAAATCTGGCAAGATTATTGGAACATAGCTGACACAGGACACATGGTACTCACCTGCTCAAGTATAGAACACACAGGCCTCAGTCATACACTTTAAACACCCCTCTGGACTATGTGACCACTGCAAAGTTTTTGCATCACCAGAAAAGCAATAGTGGTCACTAAACATGAGCATGTGCTGCATTTGACTGGTTTAACATGGTGTATGATGTTGGAAGTGAGGTGAAGAAAAGATAAAGCTGGGGTGTAATGTTTCTACATCTTCTGAATGCATCACAAACTTGACTGTGGCTGTATTTCTTCTGACAGATCGACGTCGGGCTGATGGTGGGCAACAGCCAGGTGATATTTGAGAAGGCAGAGAGTTCTTCCCTCACACTAGTCGGTATGTGTCTTCTGTGCACTTCTGTGTACTGACCTCAAAATCTGTAGGTTTTTAAGGTTGTTATGGTTGTAGGAGCCAGTATTGAGTTCCTTTAGTGTAAATGATTAATGCAGGATTACATGTTACAGTGTAATATCTCAACAGTTAAGGAGTTAACTAGTGTGACACTAAAGCTCGCTTTAAACCCCGAACTACAATCCCATAAACCCACGGCTTCAAAACTTGCTTTAGTGCGAAAAAAATCATGTCACATTTGTTCATGATTCAATCAGGTGATTCACTGGCACTGTTCCTTGTGAGTGTTTTCCAAATGTGGAGGCGTTGTGAGCCAAAAGAAAAAATAAGCTGTTGAAAAAACAATAGAATCTTTTGATTTCACATAATCACCCCCTGCTATAGTTACACAAGCTCATCCAACCTCTCAAATCAGAGAATTTTCAAAACAAAGACACTTTAAATCCAAGGCTGATCAGAGAAAAGATTCTCCACAACAAAAGCGTGTAAATAAAAGCCTCCTGTCCACCATCAAGTCTGCCTAATTTGACTGCAGCCTTGCTTTTCGCCAGGAGAGGTCACTCTAACACAGTAATTAAAGTATTTAGTGATCACATGTTGTCGATCTGATTGCATGAATGTGGATGGAAATAAATGTGCGAAACCTTTACATGACTCTTCTGTGCCTTGGTGATTGAGGAATAGAAACAGCCCACTGAAACCTGCCTATAGGTAATAACTTTGAGTGGCCTTGAAATTAACTTTAGGTTCGTTTAGGATGTAGAAAATGACATGAACGTCTGCATGAAAAATATGCCATGACAGCAATGAGAGGCGTTATATAATTTGGCCACAAGATGGCAGTTTTATCCTTTGACAATCACAAATATCTAAATCACACCATCAACACACAGACGTCCTTACACATGGCATTTCACATATGTATGTTATGCTGCTTTTATTTTCAAATTCTGACACGTGTAAGCTGAGTTGTTCCCTTCTGTTTTTCCACAGGTAAGGCCAAGACCAAGGAGGCACGACAGACCATCATTAACCCAGACTGGAACTTTGAGAAGATGGGAATTGGAGGTCTGGACAAGGAATTCTCTGACATCTTCCGCAGAGCCTTTGCATCTCGTGTCTTCCCTCCCGACATCGTGGAGCAGATGGGTATGAAACTTAAGATCACTTGACATATTTTATGTGTTACAGAATAATACAGACAACCTTTCTTTGTCCTCTCTTGTTGCAGAGCAGCCTGACATACAGAGACAGGGAATTGTCATAGCATTAACACTTTTATTATTGAATTTTTATTGAATTGTTTAGAATGAGTTCAACATAGGCACTGCTATTTTAATTGTGGATTTTTAATTGTGGATTTTTTAAATATACCCACCCTTGTGTGGACCGTCACCCATAATATAAAAAGAAGACGTAATCGTCTGGTTGCAACACAACAAACTCTTGTTGTGAATCCTTGAGATTTGCATCAAGGCTCTTTCCTATTGTTGAAACCAGCTTTCAATCACACTAATGTTTATAACGTGCGTTATCCTCCTTTTTCATCTAAATGAGAACATCATTTACAAAATTGACATCATGCTCTTTTAGAGAAGACCAGAAACTAACAATAACTCCTCAGACTTCCAGTTCCAGTATGTATGGCTTCAGAAACTAGGGCAGTTAAACATGTACACTGAAGAAAACTACGACCTAAAACAACAACAAAAATACACATCATGACAAAGGGAAGAAATGTATTTTTATTTAATGGCCAGTGTTGGCCATGTTTGACCTCCACTAGTACGCCTGGGTACGGTGTTCTTCCCTGTGGCAGCAAAATGTTATATATAATAATACAATTGAAGAAAATGGATTAGTCACAGCGAGAGCAACGATCCTCTCTCTGGTTCTCTCACACGCACACTCGTATGGTGTTTCATGATGCATTTTATGAAACCATTTTTCTCTCCCTCTGGCTCAAAGCACATAAAACACATAAGATGCAATCATCTATTCTCTTTCCCTCTACACTTTTGACCTCTACATTCCTTTCTTTATCTCCTGCATCCCTCACTAAATCTAAATCTTTTTTTCCACATCTTACTCCTCCCGTCTTCCACTATTTAATTTCTTATTCATTACTACGTTGTTTTTTTTAAGACGTGGGGTTAAAAGAAAGGTTAATTGGTTTATTTAATTGTTAATGTGGCAGTGTGATTGTGTGGAGGCCTTGAATTAAAGTCCAGTCCTGTTAGACCACAAATATTTAATGAGTTTCCTGAGTGAGATAAGTTCATTGTAATTGAACCTAAATCAAATGATGATTGAAATGTAACCGTGAGTTTGAGCAATGTCTCCTCAGTGCACGTACCTCTGCTGTGTCTCCTTTCCAGGGTGTTTGCTCTAACTAGTTTATTAATGTCTGTATTGTCACCACACATCACAAGGGAGATCTCATGCTGCTGAAAACAGGACCGAAAGCCACGTGTGGTTCACAATTTGCTGCCTCCAGCCTCCTGACTTAAAGTCCAGCCGCTACACGGTCATTCCTAACACTTCTTTCATCCTCTAAACCCCCGGGACTTCCTTTTGTTTTCAGGGTGTAAGCATGTGAAGGGCATCTTGCTGTTCGGCCCTCCAGGCTGTGGTAAAACACTGATGGCCAGGCAGATCGGGAAGATGCTCAACGCCCGAGAGCCAAAAGTCGTCAATGGCCCAGAGATCCTCAACAAGTACGTGGGAGAGTCTGAGGCCAACATCCGCAAGCTGTTTGCTGAGGCGGAGGAGGAGCAGAAGAGGGTGAGAGAGGTGTAGTGTACTTTCTATGTTTGATTGGAAAAACTCCCACAGACATTAACACTTCTAAATTCAATCCTTCCCCAGCTGGGAGCCAACAGTGGACTCCATATTATCATCTTTGATGAGCTGGACGCCATCTGCAAGCAGAGAGGCACAGGAGCCAGCAGCACGGGCGTGCACGACACTGTGGTCAACCAGCTTCTGTCCAAGATTGACGGTGTGGAGCAGCTCAATAACATCCTGGTCATTGGTACGTAGAATCAGATCCGAATCATCGACCTTTACGGTTTTATGATACATTATACAAGAGCGGGGACACATTTCTCCCCTCAAATCAAACGACACACTTGCAACCTGGCCTGCAGCAACTAATGAATGAATTCATTAACAAATGAATCACCAACTATCTTGATAGTTCATTAATCAGTCCGTGTTTTGAGTTAAAAGTGTTAACGCCAATTGTAACATACTTGTTTCAAGGAGAGAGTTCACATATTGTACAGGCATCAAATGAGGACCCTCACTAGGATTCTAATTAATATCATTTAATAAATACCAAAAGCCAAATCCCAATAATCAATAACTCAAACAATTGCTCAAATGTTACCTGTACTGGACTCAAGAGGAACAGATGAAAATCTAAGTCAAACAGTAGAATCATGCTGCTGAAGAATCATGGCGGTGCAAGATTATGGTCTCTGTAAAGCAAGGTCCTGGTCTACAGTACAAAAGACAACGCAAACTAAATGTTATATATATATATTATATATTATATATTCAATATATTATATTCAATTTCATCCAAAGAACCCTCCTAATTACACATTGAACCTTAAATTGCACATTTCATTGCACTTCATTACTGTTAACTCCTGTTCAGATGTCACCTGAAACAAATTAGGTCAAATAAACATCAGGAAAGACAGTAAATATGTGTCTGTCATTCTGTCTCCAGGTATGACCAACAGACCTGACCTGATAGATGATGCTCTGATGAGGCCTGGAAGGTTTGAGGTCAAGATGGAAATTGGTGAGTGTTGCTCTGTCTTTTTTTCTTTAGCTAACATGTGTTTCTCAGTGTATTTTACCAGTAGCTCTAATACAGCAAGGGAAGCTCAGTTTCCTCTCAAATATCATGAAATAATGTACTGTGTTGTATTTATATTTCAATACTAAACTTGTCCTAGATGGATGACGGATCGTCTTGCGTGATTTTCGCGTTCCCGTAGCAGACTCTGCATTAAAACCATGGGATTTCGCTATGGGATGGCACAGAATACTGTAGGTTACTTTCACTGCGGTGAGCTTCACGGTGACTGGGCAAATGAGGCAAACACGTCACTTCCAGGCAAGCTCAGCTTCTCTCGGTGTCAATGGAGCAGTCGGGCGATGATTTGCTGGAACTGTCTGAAAGGCAGAACCAGTTTTTGATTGACAAGGTTGCAGAAACAAACACGACAGCGGAGCCTCTTTTGCCTCAGTCCTGTGTGGATTTTGCGAGGGAAGTCTGTGGACAAATAGCTGGTCGTCAGCGATATAGCCCATTTTCGTTTGTAGAATTTATATATCAATAACTGAGCCTGAAATGAGCTCCGCCGTGTTTCAGTAGCGATCCTTTCTCGGATGGTGAATTTGTGAAAGCCTGTATGGCAGAGGCAGCTGTCATGTGTCCCGGCAATAAAGGACAGTCTTTCAGTGTTAGTATGTCTTGCCGCACAGTCACTCAGCATGTGGAAGTAATTGATGAAGAAATGTCTGCTGAGCTGTCAAATCTCGCTGGACTGGATGAGAGCACCGATATCCAGGATGCAGCCCAGCTATTTGCTTTCATTCGAGGGATCAATCAACAGTTTGAAATAATGGAGGAATTTCTTACCATGGGGTCAAAAAAGTGTCAAGTTTGGAGAGACTGAACCCGCCACGGACTAAATCACTGACCCTGACAACTGATGAATCTCCAAACCTCATTGGGAAGAACATTGGGATTTAGTACTAACTGCTTCATCCTCCAATCTCCAGGTTTGCCCGATGAGAAGGGCCGCGTGCAGATCCTGAACATTCACACCAGCAAGATGCGAGGCTACAATCTCCTGGCACCAGACGTCGACATCATTGAGCTGGCAGCCGAGACCAAAAACTACAGTGGTGCAGAACTGGAGGGCCTGGTCAGAGCTGCTCAGTCCACTGCCATGAACCGTCACATCAAGGTCACCTGGCACTTTGTTTTTAAACCTTATATATATATATATATATATATATATATATATATATATATATATATATATACATATACATATATATATATGTGTACATACATACATGTGTGTATATATATATATATATGTACATACATACATGTGTATATATATATATATATATATATATATATATATATATATATATATATATATATATACATATATATGTATATATATATATATATATACATATACATATATATGTATATATATACATATATACACACACATAATGTACCAATGTACACACACATTTCCTCATACAAATATGTACAAAGATATTAAGTGCAGCACCACTATCCTGTATATCACTATAACAAAGTTGATTGAGAGACGGTTATTAAACTTCACTTTGCTCCTCCCAGGCGACATCTACAGTCGAGGTGGACATGGAGAGAGCAGAGAAGCTGCAGGTCACCAGAACAGACTTCATTGGATCCCTCAACAACGACATAAAGCCTGTACGTGCCGCCTCCTTCAGGAGTCTACTGTACGCTCAACACAGGTTAACCTTGAACGTCTCCTCATGTTGATGTTTTTTTTCAGGCGTTTGGTACAAACCAAGAGGATTACTCCAGCTACATCATGAACGGCATCATCAAATGGGGCGACGCGGTCACCCATGTAATGGATGATGGAGAGCTGCTGGTGCAGCAGACCAAGAACAGTGATCGCACACCACTGGTGGCTGTGTTACTGGAGGGTAAGACATCATCACCACCACATGCAAACCTCAGCTAGGATCTAAAACTCAGCTTTTAATGGCTCCTTAACCATATTTGGAAAATGATTTCCACTCTATTCTGTCAAAGGCAATAGCTGGATGCTATTATAAGTCCCCACTCTTGTCGTAATATGTAATTACCACCAGTATGTGCTTTTTCCACTGGTTTTTGCAAGGATTTTTGTAAATAATGTATTAGCATTATTTAAAATACTCAGTGGCCTAAAGTCTACGGATGGTCCTTGGCCTGGTTTGGGGATCAGTGTAATGGTGGCTTAATGTAAGCACTGGAAACATTCATAAAATTCAGTTGTAAAGCCCTCATTGAGATGGATTTTCAAGGACCGGCGCCTCCAATTATACCCATTCCTTTTCACTAAGGGTGGGTAGAGATATCTAATTATATACAATGTGCTGTACAACTTGGAGAATACTAAATTAATTTGATTTTAATCACAAACCATACTCCCACCTTATTTCACTCTGAATACTCTCATCCCACTCAGGTCCACCCCACAGTGGAAAGACAGCACTGGCAGCTAAGATCGCAGAGGACTCGCAGTTCCCCTTCATTAAGATCTGCTCTCCAGACAAGATGATCGGACACTCGGAGATCTCCAAGTGTCAGGCTATCAAAAAGGTACGTGCTGGAATTATGTGTCAACACATCTCGTATTGTTCTCTACGCCTACCGTAACATCCGCCCCTCCCCCTCCACCACCACCTGTTTCAGGTGTTCGATGACGCTTACAAGTCCCAGCTCAGCTGTGTGGTGGTGGATGATATCGAGCGTCTGCTGGACTATGTCCCTATTGGTCCTCGCTTCTCAAACATGGTCCTTCAGGCCCTGCTGGTGCTGCTGAAGAAACCTCCACCCAAGGTCAGAGTTCATCAGAAAGCCTTTTTACTATCCTGCTGTCCTGCTTTAAGGACCAGATCTAACCATTAATTGTATCCAAATATACATTTCTGTGTGTCTTCACAATTATTTGATCAAATCCATGTAAAGATTTGGAACAGGTTAAGAGAAAAATAGGAAGTAGATGATACATTGTACAATAATAGTTCAGTCGTGTGCTCTTGACTCTGGGTTTACACCTCGCTCGCTTCACATCAGGTGATGTACAGGCCTACAGCTTATCCAGGGCTAATCTGAAGAGGGGGCTCAAGAGGGTCAAGTACTGCTAAAAACTGAGGCTTGAGGAACACTTCACCAACGTCAACCCTCAATAAATGTGTTAGGGCATCCAGGCCATGACTGAGTACAAACCCAGCAATCATTCGCCCCCAGCTACTGAGGGTTTGTTTGTCCTTGAAGAGCTGAACAACATCTCTCCTCACCTTGATGGATACAGGCAGGAAAATGCCACTAAGGCTGAACTCCCTGCAGCCTAACACACTTTTCCCCAACTCATATGTGGCAGGAGTTTGAGTGGAAGTGACATTTGTTATTTTACTACAACAAAGCAGACAGAATACTGACGTTTAGAGGTGCTGTGTGTGTCAGGAAGCCAATCACATGCATTTACTTTGGTTTTAGTAAAAACCTGGAACCCTAACCCTGTACAGAGGTTCATAATACAAGAAAAGTAGAATTTAAAGCACTTGCTTTTGCAATTCTAACCTCTAACCTCTGAAATTTGAATTTCGGGCGAGGTATTGTGAGGAACACATACAGACTAACTGATTATTACTAAATATTAGGCAGTTCTTTTTTTTTTTCTTTTAAATGGTTAAAACTTATTTATATGAGTATCATGTTGTTTCACTCGTGGGAAACCATATCTACAAAACTACAAAGTTTGCTCGGCCAAAAAGGACGTTAATTTCGCGATTATAAAAAAAATTGACGCCGTTAATAACGCGTTTAACTGACAGCACGTCTATTAAATTGTACTACATTCGTAATTAATTGCAATTAATCTTCACTCATGACATTAAATGTCCGGATACAGGGTCGGAAGCTGCTCATCATCGGCACCACCAGCAGGAAGGATGTGCTGCAGGAGATGGAGATGTTGGATGCCTTCAGCACCACCATCCACGCCCCCAACATCTCTACTGGAGAACAGCTCGTTGACGCGTTGGAGGTATGAGTGCAAACGGATACTCAAGGTTGGGCACTTACACAAGGACACTCAGACGGAAGTGATGAATTATACATACCCTCCATTCTCAAGAGCACACACACGTAGCTGTCCTTTGAAGGACTCTCGTTGACTTCCATTCATTTAGACAGACTAAACGAAGCATTAGCTTTAACCTCAACTTAACCACAATTCCAATCTTAACCCTCCTCAGAAATCAGGTTTTGCTTCATTATGACCAGGTCAAAAAGTCACTCATAGGGTAGCGAGGAGACCCGCGCACACACCGGCATACTATTAATTACTGTGGCATTTCGGCACTAGACCTTCACAACATCGCAGAGGCCCCGCAGCCCAGTGCTCTGAATGTCAAAGTGGAGAAATGAAACGATGACTCCGCTAAGGTAGCCAAATGCCTCGTCTAATTAGCGACGGGCATAATGTCAAGGATTTAAAGAATCTTCACCCTCTCTAAACGTCTGTGTCTGTGTCTAAACGTCGTGCAGCTTCTGGGGAGCTTCACCGACAAAGAGCGGGCCAAGATCGCACAGCAGCTCAAAGGGAAGCGAGTCTGGATCGGCATCAAGAAACTCCTGGTGCTCATTGAGATGTCGCTGCAGGTAAGTGGGACTCGTCAAAGCAGCATTAATATCATCATCATCATTATTATTATTATTATTATTATTATTATTAATAATAATAATAATAATAATAATAACAATAATAATTCTGTTATTATTAACACCATGCATGAGCTGTGATAGAGGGTGATGTGATTGACCATAGGTGTTCACTGAGAATTAAAGATAATGTGAAGAAAAGAAGGGAATTATGACAGGTTTTGGAGTGAAAAATAAAAACATGTTGTCACTGGATTTATTAATGCCAACTCTTAGCTGCTCTTTACTGCACTTTGCTGGATCTTGTGGTTGCTGTGGGAAACAACAGGACGACGTGACATTGTTGTCATCTTGCATCTCAAAGCACTTAACAGTTTTGTGGTTTGTGAGCCTCAGAGTGTGACATTTCCATCATTTTATGCTAATTAACTTTCCCACTTATAGATTGATGGTTGGATGCTAATCCCATATCTGATGAGTAACAATAGATTTTCTTCTTTCTTTCTTTCTTTCTTTCTTTCTTTCTTTCTTCTACAAATTTGATTAAAACATGCAGTTGGATTAAAATTCGGTGGTCACACCTCAAGGTTGCCATGTCCTTACAGATGTCGCTTGATCTCATAATGTCGACAACTTTGCTCGAGGCGTTCACATAGGCTGAGTTCACACTTAGGAGGTTATATTTGAAAACAGGTTGATGTCCTTCAGTCAATTTAAACCCACTGTTGAGTGCGAGGAAAGCAAATAGATTTTTAATCTCAATGAGTCTTTTCCTGGTTAAATGAAAGTTAAATAAATAAAAAATTCAAAGAACCATAAATAAGCCCTTTAATACACTTTATATATGTATATATATATATATATATATATATATATATGTATATGTATAGTACTGAGTACTTGAGACAGTACAGCAGCATCTGTGTAGCTGCTGGGAGATTTTAATGAATGCAACTGTTTATTTCTGCCACGAACAGACTGTTCTCACGCTCCCACTGCTTTCTGTCTCTGTTTCTAGATGGACCAGGATTATAGAGTGACCAAGTTCCTGTCTCTGCTCAGAGATGAGGGGGCGTGAGTACAAGCACTCTGCACCACTTAATCATTTCACATTCACCGCTTGTAGTGCAAAAGTAAATTAAAGTAATTAAAAAAAGTCCCCGTCTTTCACTCTCCTCTCATCTGCCTTCCATTTTAACGTCTCTTCTCTTTTACCCCCGTCAGCCTGTTATTTTAGACCATTACATGTTGTTTTAGTGTTATTTCAATAAACACTATTGACAACACACACACACACACAAGACTCAGTAATAGCAAAAAACAAAGCGTATTGATCCCAATGTCTCCAATCCAGAGTTTACACACACACAGAATGTGGGTGTTCTCATCGTCAATAATCAGTGACCTCTTCCCATCAACTGCTGACCTTTTTAACAGCTTTATTTTGCCATCACCAGGTTGAATGAAGGAGATCAAATCAGAATTTAAGGTGTGAGTCACTTTCACAGCAAACTGGTAAGATCAACATTAAAGCCATGAACCTGTAGAGCCTGACAGTTGAGCCGTGTTTTCACCGCGTGGAGCGCTTCAGCTTGGTACAGTACGGTACATTACGTTTTCCATCAGGGATGGTAACACAATAACCAGCCAGTCCATTATTTGGCACTAGGGATGTCGCGATGACTTCATTTCACAATTAATCGCAGTAGTAAACGCTACGGTATATTAATCGTAACGTTTCCTCAATACCGTCAGAAAAGATTATTAAAGGTAAACGCACAGTAACTGGGTTAAATGACGTTATTAATGTTCAACTGACGTAACATTAGCGTTTTTTACATCATGTGATGTCCGTTTCATTTATTACAAATTTATTTGTGTCATTGTAATTTAATAATTGTTCCTATTTAATAGTGTAGTGCATTTGCTACATTATTTTGTTATGTTGGCATCAAAATATGAAAATAAAAGAAACTTTTAAGAGGTGTCCATGTGATTTTACACATTCATAGTGTTGTGAAGTCAATGAACACATAACAATCGTGATATGGCGATTAATTCTCTGACAATAATAATCGTCACATCCCTATTTGGCACCCTTCCCTTCGGGTAGCAGAGTAAAATGGTACGGTGAGGCTGGAGATAGACTGGCTCCACCCACAATGATCAGGTGATTGGGCGACATGAAGAAGATGATGCCTGCAAACGACAGCACGATCTTCTGTACGTCGCCGTTTGTTGTCGTCGCACCGATATGACGTTACACACCTCGCTGACGCAACCGCCGAGCACAGCCTCGCACCTCGTCTACCGAGCGAAAGCTACTGACCCAGGGCTTCACCATCCGTTCCTTACCGTACTGTACCACAGCGAACGTACCATGATGGAAACACAGCATTTTAGAGTCCGTAGTTGGCTAGTACAGTCATTCCCAACCTGTTTTTTCTTGAAGCTCCGCCTTTCTTGTGTTCAGGAAATGCCAGGGCCCCTTACTCACACACACATGCACCAGAAGAATAAAGGTTTATTTGTAAAAAATAAATAAATAGCAGTTGTAGGTTTTTATATGGCTGAAAACTGTCCTGTGTTTCCATAAATGTTATGATACCTATGAAGTTATGGTCACACAAATCAGAGGTGTAAATAGCTTAATAAATTTAAATGTGGACCAGAAACATGTGTTTTCCTTTGCATTTTCATTTAATTAGCAAAATAAGGCGTTTTATTTAGAATTTTTAAATATAAAAAGTGTAATATGCACAAATATAGTTTTGACAAACGCCCTCTGCCTCTCCGGTTGAGCTACGAGATTAACTTTACATGGATTTACCTCTGCTGTAGGATTTAGATAGGAGTGTTTTAGTTAGTATAGAACTTCTTTTTATTTTTTTTTCATGGATCAGCTCTTTTTCTGTTGTCTTCAGCATCCAAACTTTTGCACATTTGCCATGAATGTATGATCAAAGTAAACAGTCCACAGATGAAGAAACAACAAGTGTTAGTCTTTATTAGACACAAAGTGTTGCTAAAGATGTCTTTGTCTTTCGTCATGCTCGTCCATGCTCACACGTCTGTCATTAGTGGAATTGATTTATCACTTTATCTGTTGATTGTTGATAATCAAGCAGTATTATCAAACCTGACGGTGGGCGTGTTTGTTTTTCATACAGCCGCAGCAGTGCAGGGGCGGTCGGTCACCGTTTCAGACTGCTGAACGCCCGGGGGGCGGGGGGGGGTTTGTTTGTTTGTTGTTTCAGCACAATTCACCTCTGTATGCGCTTCATTATGTCTCACTCTTCATGCTCCAACCTGTAATTTACAGCCGTCTCACTTTACTCGCAAAGTGTCGCCCTCGCCACCGTCTGACGCCACTTAAAATAGATCACTTCCTGCGCGCAGTGCGGGAATGTTAGCCGAGCTACGTGCGAGCTAATCAATGCTTTACAGAGGAAACACAAATAGCTGTGTGAAGCTGACGGACTTGATGATTCAGCGTTGTGTGAACATAACAGCGAAACAGACGTTTGAAATCCTAAAATAAATGTCTTTCCTTCTCCTGTGTCTCTGCTTTTCCAGTGACCGCAGCTTCTATGAGTAGAGTCCCACCATCAACATCCGCCATAAGGAACAAACTAAGGAGAAGACAAAGATGGAGAGATCTTCGTCCTTTCTTTCACCCTCTGCTCCATCCGTCTATGTATCTGAAATACGCCCGGTCTATGAGAGGAGTCCACCTGTCCTCTGTCTCTCAGCATGTTTCTACTGGCACTTATCACCTGTGTCACCTTCTTCGTCGTCAGAATGCTGACGCGTCACAGCGTCTCTGTTATCTGTAAAAAGCAAGGTTGCATTATAATGACTGTAAAAAAAATGCTGTTTTGTGCATCCTGCATAAAAATAACAAAAAAGGGTTCGTAAGTACATATGTTTTTAGCTATAGTGTTTGATGTATATGTTGCATATCTCTTGAAGGTAGTTATTGTTACAGTACGGTGTGTGTGTGTGTGTTTAAAGAAATGCATACAGTATAAACAGAATACGTCAGAAAGTGACACAAAAGCCATCTGAATATTAAGAATCTACGAGAGGCTTTTTAGTAAACTTTGTTGTGGCTGTTAAAGAAAAAAAGAAAGAATATATAAAGAAGCAGCAGCAGTTCCATGTGTAAATGTAATCCCTTTAACTATACAGTATATTCATGTCCTGTAAATAGTATATATAGACCAAGCGAAGTACAGTATATCACCAAACTAATTTAAACGATCCGTCTATTTGGTACGTTATCAGTATGATTCTTCTTCCCCGTCGGTTCCTGTGATAGTGAAGGTAAATGTTGGATAGTTGGCCTGTCTGTCTGTCTGTCTGTGTTCAGTTCAGTCTGCAGAGTGTAGCTATGGAATCATCAGTGTTAAAGATTTTTTTTATTATTATTATTATTTTATTTTATTTTTTTAAAACAACAATCTGCACTTTTAACATCGACTCAGAAATATTTGACCTGCTTCTCGGAAGCTGTTCTTGTGGGAATAGAAGTGCTACACGTTACTCTGTGTGTGTGTGTGTGTAAATGTGACAACAGTCGATGTTTAATTTGTGGAGTTTGTGTTTTTTTTCCCTCTCACGTCGCGTGTTCTGTGCTTTTAGTCCCAACAACTTCTTCTCTTCCGACCACTACTGGTGTGTATGCGCGTGTGCATGTATGTGTGTGTGTGTGTGTGTTTGTAAATATGTTTTAACATGCAGGTGTAATAATATTGCAATAAAAAACACAGATGCACAAGTGAAAGACACTTCCAACCTGTCGTCTGCTCCTGTCATTTATTTATCGCCGCTCCTCTTTAAGCTGTTTTTGATCTGAACTGACTCCTGAGGGAAATATCGTCCCTCGTCCCCTCGACTCCACGGTGACGCAACACCCCGTGTTTCCACACCTGTTCATTACTGCGACCACATGTGTCTTATCTTTCCTCCCAGTCTTTTCCTTTTCCCCCAGGATAGCACCTCGGGAGCTTCACGCAACCACGGCAACTCCATTTTTGGCAGGAAACTATGCTGATTTAGCCCCTTGTACCTTCTGCACTATGAATTCCACGTCTTTCCACATTTCAAATGTAAAAGTCCATGCTGCTGTCCGGCTGTGAAACGTGGGGCCTGACAGAACCTCCTCCAAACCTTCATTAACTTAAGACTACGCTATATCCGTGGAATCTGGTGGCCCAGGAAGATCAGACCTACTGGAGAGAACAGGCCACGAACATGGTGGAAGTCACCATTAGAAGAAGGAGATGGAGATGGAGAGGCCACACCTGCATCCATCACTAGATCTGCCCTTGAGTGGAATCCTCAAGGGAAAAGAAGGAGGGGAAGGCCACGGCTGTCTTGGAGGAGAGGCGTCAACGAGGACTTAACCAGAGCCAACACCTCGTGGCAATAGGTGAGGAAGACGCAGACAGACGAAGAGGACGAAGTCAAGTGAGTCTAGTCTCCTCACATCACATCATATTTCATCTGTATGTTTGTGCTTTTCTGATTTTATGTTCTTAACAGTCCATAGTACGTCTGCAATCCAGGAAACTGCGCTGGGATTTATCCTTACATCGTTCATTTTTAAAATTGTGTCCGTTATTTTGCAGATGTTAGAACTCAGTTACATTTTTCTGGACTTGTGCCACAGTTTCCTGTCTTTCGTGTTGTTAGAATTATGTCGGCTTCCTCTCCCGAACTTTAGGATTAACTGCCCTAGAAAACTCACAAAAGATGACTCATCTTGACAAATCTGACTTCATGCTTGTCCTACACTCCCTTCACAGTTTGTGTGAAAACACTATAGTCTGCGCTGCGTCACTTTCCTCCTCTCGCCTTATCTCCGGACCTGCAAATTGACTCATTCCACCACAGTTAGAGCGTTTCTGCTGCACATTATCACCACAGCTCACCTCCTCCACCTTTGGGACACCTCTGCTTTCCTTTGCAAACTGATGATGTCTCATACTTTCTCATAGATTTCTCCATTTCTCTCACATTTATAGCAGTGAGGCGGCGGAGAAAACGTGGACTCCTGAAAAAAAGCTGTGAATCCATTCACCGTTAATGTTTTTGAAACAATCTTTTGAAGCTTCATTTATACTCAAATCTTTATTAAGGTCCTAATGCACATTTGTAAAGCTGATATTTACTTTTAAAATGCAATGGTTTTCTTGGCGAGGGACAAAAATCCTTCGTTTATGCTGAGTTCCATCTGCACAGTGGCATCTCCAGTGAAACGTACACCTGTATTTAGTCATTTTTCAAGCAGGGACCCCAAAAAAGAGGGTCAGGGAAGAGGAGGTTACCAGGAATATCTGTTTTGACTTTGTCTCTTGCAGTCTTCTCCCAAAATCCTTCAATATGCGACATTTCATTCTTTTGTTCTTCTGCTTCAACAAGTTTCCATCTCTCAAGATCCAAGTTCTCTTCTTTAATTCCCTCGACAGTGCGGTTTCCTAAATTGTAGAATGACTTAGAACTCCTCCCTCACCACCTTTGTTTATCTGAACTCACCTCCCTCCCCTCACTTATGTTTTTTTGCATCATAAGTACATTTTTTTTAATGTAAACTAAATATTGTCGCACATTAAAACAAACACTTTTATTTTGAAATGATCCTATCCAATCCCAATTTCATTTGTAAAGCACTTTAAAACATTCACAGTGGAACAACAGAATAGTAGATAAAAGACATTAAATCTCACACGAGGCAATAAAATACACACAAGAAAATGGCATATTGTTATATAATTGTCATTTTATAGCAACAGTTCAGTGGTCTGTGTCTCCCTGACGCTCAGTGGTCTGTGTTTTTACTCCCTCCTGTCAAATGTAGTCATGATAAATCAAGAGAAAATCTCATGAATATTTAATATCATGTATATTCCTCTGCTAATGCACAAGACGGATTGATCGTTCACGTGTATCGCTACGGTATCATTTGTTTTGCCTCAACGTGCGCACCGGTTTACAACAGCTGCCGTTAATGATTCCTGATCCCACACACACACACACACACACACATACCAATACAAACACATGCAGATGGTGAACTGAATCATCAGAATTATTTCATCTGAACGAGTCTTTGCATTTGCATTCAAGGATGAACTCAGGCGCCGTGTAGGAGAATAGTTTGTTTGGACAGAGAGCAAAGTTCCTCAGGAAGACAATGCCTTTGCACAAACACAGTGTGAACCAGGGTGAACCAAACAAAACCTGTTTTCCCTGTCGACACGTAAAAACAACCAAACACACAACGCACGGTTCATTCTCAGAGACCTGACACACAGCTTTTCTTTTTACACAGAGATGAGGGAGTGTGAGCGCGACCACTTCATCATTTCACATTCACTGCTCAAGGGGCAAACTTCGTACACGTCTCTCCTCTTTTACCCCGTCAGCCTGTTATTTTACAACATTACGTGTTGGTTTAGTGTTATTTCAATAAACACTATTGACAAAAACACGCACAACAAGACTCTGTAATAGCAACAAAAAAGAAAGCGTGTTGATTCTGATGACTCCAATCTGGAGTTTGCACAGACAAACACACACAGATAATAATCAGTGACCTCTTCCCATCAACCACCTGACCTTAACAGCTTTATTTTTGCCGTCACCGGGAGATCAAATCAGAATTTTAGTGAATCACTTTCACAGCAAACTGGTGAAGCTGTCGAGCCTTAGAGTCTAGAAACAACATGTGGTAACATGAAGCATCTTTCATAAATCAGCAAAAACCACTGAGGCGTGAGAGAGAGAGAGAAATTACAAGTATTAGTGCTTAATGACTTACTGAGTGTTGCTAAATGTGTCCGTCGTTAAATAGATTAGGGCTGTGACAAATGATTCTTTTTATTTTCAATCTCTGTTGTGCCAAAATGGCAACATACTTAAATAATGCTTCAAATATGTTTAGTTTACTGTAATAAAGTAAATAAAACCAGAAAATAATGACAATGAATTGATAATTGATTGATGTTGAAATCAACCTTACTATAAATCTACTGCACTAACATTCCTCATCTTCTTTTTTTACATATTTGTCAAAGATAACGTTCAAACTGATTTTTGGTGTGTGTGCGTACAGGTATTACTAATGTTGTGGGGACCTAAGTCTGTTTACACAGTCACATTATGGTGACAAAAAGCAAGTCCCCATAATGTAAATGACTACATTTTAAGGTGAAGACATGTTTCAAGGTGAGGTTTAGACCAGTATGGGTAAGGTTAGAGTAAGTAGAGGAAATGAATGTAAGTCAATGCAATGTCCTCTGAAGTCATGGAAACCAGTGTAGGTGTGTGCAATAAAAACACAAAGAAAAAGACATCTGCAACCTGTCCGCTCCTGTCGTTCATGTATCGATGTCTCTGTTCACCTGAGGAAAACCTTTTCTGAACTCTTTCTCCTGACTGACTCCTGAGGGAAATCTCTGAGTGCTCCTCTGCGTTCACCAGCTACTCTCTAACCGTCTCTGCCTGTAGTTTGGTGCTGGGCAAGTTGCATTAAGTGGCTTATAAGAGCCTTCTCGCTGGAAAAATTAATTGCCTGCATGTGTGAAAACAGCGGAGTCCCAGTGACAGTGAACCAAAGTCTGCACAGTGGAACAATTAAACCCACAATAGAAGCAAATCCCTCTCATATGGAGGCGCTGATGTCGTCACATTGTTATCCTAACACTATTACATACAGCTGCTGAGGACCTTTAGGCTGGGCCACATGGTGGAGTAGTGGTTAGCTCTGCTGCCTTGCCGCAAAAAAAGACCTGGGTTCACGACCCAGTTGGAACAAGGGCCTTTCTGCACGGAACAGCTGATAGCTGAAACCCGGCGTCCGGAGTGTACAGAAACCCGGAGACCAGAGCCTCGGCGTCGGACACGGTAAACAACGAGCCGCTGGTGTGTTTTAAGTCCACTTGGAGCCGTAATCTGCGGCTAACAGCTGAGCGGCTAATGGCTGGTGCCGCTAAAAACAACTAGCGACAACAAACAGGCATTACGTCGCCAACTCAGCTTTTATTTTGTTTAACGAGTAACAAAGATAGTTAAGGGAAATGTGTCAGAGTAAAAGTACACGTTTTATTTAGGAAATGTAGTGAAGTAAAAGTAACAGTTGTCAGAACTATAAATAACAAAGTAAAGTACAGATAATGAAGTATTTGTACTGAGGATGGATGGATGTATGTATCTGTCTGTCACGGCTGAGCCATACCAAATATGGGGGCCGTACAAAAACTGACCAAGGGCCAAGATTGTCCCGCGGGCCGGATTTTGGACATGCCTGATTTAGAGCGTTCAATTTCCAACATAAAAAATAAAAAAATAAAATAAAATACATTACAAAAGAATACAAAGCAAAATAAAACAGAATAAGCATACATTATTACAATGAACATGTCTGACAGTATTGCACATAAATTAAAATCCAGTGGCATTCCCCGGTAATTCTCCAGACACCGGCTGAGCTTATGCAACCCCCCACACACCCACCGCCTTGCAGTACTCCTCTCCGGGCGGTAGAGGGCGCTGCAGGTCCTGGTGGCGAATCGTCGGCGGCGGTATCTCCTCTCATGCTGACCCGCATTCACCCATACTGTACAGGCAGAGAGGGAAGGGGGAGGACCGAGCGCGGAGAGCTAACAACCGCTGCACACTTCCCCCGCAGACAGACCGTGCGTGGCCGTGGCTTTGGCAGTCCCGGGGCAGACATGACTCTCCCGTCTCCACTCCACCTGAAAGCGGACTGAGAGAGGGGCTACCACCGGGGAAGAAGGCACCGGCAGCGACGCCGTTTGACACGGTAAAACCCAACCGGGCTCGCTTATTATTCATTTATTTCTCTATTTCCTTCATTTATTTACATGTTTCCTTCGCGAATGTTCGCTCTGCTGTGCTTGCTCCACACGTGTTGGTCGCGGCGTGTCGCGGCGCAGCGGTCGGCGGCGGTCCAGGCTTGTTGTTGACGGTGTCAGAGAGTCTCGCATGTACAGTCAGTGGAGCAGGAAGAGGAAGCAGGGGAGGGGGAGAGGGAAAGGGGAGGCGGGGGGGGGCGCGCTGGTGCACGGGGACGGCGGTGCAAGGTGAGTGCTGTCCTCACGTCAACCCGGTCGCCGCTGCCGCTGCTGCACCGACTGACCGACCTCATGACTATAGTCGCCGCCTGCACCTATAGGACAGACTGTAGACCCTGTTACCTCAGTAACCTGCAGTCTGACCTACATGACTGCCGTGTACTGTACCCACGCTGCCAGGACTCACGTTGAGCTCCAAAGTGCACGCTTCAGATGGAACTATATGATCAGCCTGCAACAAGAAACCTGTTAACCTACACACACACACACACACACACAGGCCCTGGCTGACCCTGCTGAGGGAGAGAGGTGACACCACAGCAAAGCACAGAACACAGGTTGTTGCCCACATCTGGGGTTTTCTCTATATATACATCTAGAGTATATGTATATGTCCCTGCCTGAGAGTGATATTTACTGCACAGTCATTGTTCACATTCCTTTGCTGTGACATAAATGTCTCTCTCTCACTGTGTATGTTAAAGTATGCCTGAAATGCTGCATATGAATCATGCATGTGTTTAATGGGCAGCATGAAATGTGGATCATGCCTGCGATATTATGCACTGAGTTCCATGTGGGCGCACAGTGTATGTATGTATACGTGCAGAGCTGGAACAATTAATCGATTATTAATTTGAAGCTTTTTTCATGATTAAAACAGGGTTTCCCTTTGTTTAAGCTTCTGAAATGTGAATATTTTCTTAATTTCTTTTCTCTGTATAACAAAGAAATCATTAGAAGTTAATTTTGGTTTGTGGACATAACAAGACATTTGAGAACATCATCATTTCCAGGTTGGACAAACACTGATCAACATTTTTTTAAGGTTTTCTGATATTTTATGGACCAAACGGTCAATCTAGAACATAATCAACAGATTAATCGATTATGAAAATAATCGTAAATTGCAGCTCTATATATATGTGTGTGTGTGTGTGTTTTCAAGTATTTGTAACCATTTCTGGTTCAAACTCTGACCTTTTAAGGACAGGTCGTCCTCACGGAGACCAAAGCCTGTCCCTAATGAGTCCCATGTCTGAGGCTGTTGAGGTCAGAGGTGAAATGTGAATTGTGGTTAGGTTAATGTAAGGGTTAAAGGTGAGATATTAGAGTATCAAAGGATTTAATGTCCTAACTAAGAAGTGCTATGCAAACCTGTGTGAAGGAGGGAGAGTGAGACAGAGACACTTCTATGATCTGTGTTCAATTTGTGTCATTTATGACCAATCAAGTGTTGAAAATTGCAGGGTAATTCACTCCACACGATGCCTGAGAGTGATACAGTAGTATCGCACAATACAGTAGTGCAATAATCTACCGTATGTGTTGCAAGGACGTGTCACATATCACCCTGAAATATGTTAAGTACAGGTTTGACTATGCTTTGCTGCCGTGATATCGCTTTTGCTGGTGACATAATCGTATGTAAACTCCAGGGTTTATTCATTCCAAATTCAATTCCATAATGTCCATTTGATAAACTTTATGTGTCCCCAGGGGCAATTCATCAGTCATTAAAACCATTTAGAAACAGTTAAGAACAAAAAACCCCAAAGTAAACAAGCATGAAACGTATTACTAGTATGAAAGTGCATACTGGAAGTGAGCGCAAACTTGTGAGATTTATATGTATTTAAACAGAATAAGTGAAGTCATGAGATGTAGCAAGAATTCAGCATGCAGGGGGCGTTCACAGATGTAGACGAGAAGGAAAACAGGTTTGTTAATATGACTGTGGGCGTAAGAATGGAATAAAAATGAAACTGTTGTAATAAAACAAGTCATATTTTCCCCCTGGGGTGCAGGAGCCAGGCAGGCCACGGATAAAATTACACAGGGAACACCCACAATGCTTACGAGGTTCCCCCAGTAACCCAGTTATTATTTCAGTAGCCTGGTCTGGAGGCTCTTTTAATTACTCTTCAGCTCCCTGCCAAAGGTCCGTCCCTCTGTAACGAGCGCCGCTTCCTTTCCTTCCCTTTCATGCTTGTGTTTTTTTTGGAAGCAAGGAAATCAGCTTTACAAGCACAAACCCAATACTTAATTGATCCTATTAAAGGGAAATTATTTCTAAAGCCCCAAATTAAAAAACAAAAAGTGCATGTGGAGAAAGAAGAGGAAGGAACAGTAAATGCAAGCTGTCAGGAAAATGGAAACAGGATGTCTGTATTGCATCTTAGAAAATGTGCGGTATTGCATTTACAGTCATCCTAATACTACTAGAATATGTACACAAACCACACACACACACACACACACACTCTCTCTTTCTCTCTCTCTTTCTATATATATATGTACGTATATGTGTGTATATATACAGTAATATGTATGTATGTGAGTATATCTATATATATTCTGTACATACAGACATTGAGTCATAATCTTGGCCAGACATGACCTCTTTTGACGTCTATATCCCTGACTCCACCCCCTCCCCTCCTCTCCATTCCCATAGCTCGTTGCTGCGAGGCAGTGCCCTGGTTTTCTGAGGTAGGCTGAGGATTAATGTATAGCGAGAGGAGAGGAGGAGGAGGAGGAGGAGGGGGTGGTGGAGGTGACGTGGAAGGGGGAGGGTGGGTTGGTGGGCTCTGTCTCCCTCCCTCTCGTCCTCCCCCCTCTTCCCCCCCTGCCCTTGTCTTTCTCGGTCTGAAGGAAATCAGTTATGTAACGTATATAATGGGGCCTATGGAGGCAGCGGTTGCAGTCCTACAGCATGCCTGACGTCACACACACACACACACACACACACACAAGTAGACGAGGGAGAGGGGGGAAGGGGCTGAGACGCATATATCTCCAGTAAGCCGGTGTGCTGAAGAAATGTACCCTCACATGCCTTCACATGCAGCGACGACAGCGACATGTTCCCCAAATGAACCACGGATAATGACGTCCTCTCAGGAGGTCATGGTCTGGGCTGTTTGTCCGCGAGCAGCAGAAATCACAACAGTGAAGGAGCCATAGGAACAGAATGTTCTGGGGGATGTAGGTCTATGCCCAAAGAAGAAATGATTTGATTTTGGTGGTGATTCACGATGTGGATTTTTCTTCTTTCTTTCTTCTTTTAAGTCAATTGCTAACCTTGACAGACAGGGAAGTGAATGGACACTGTGAGAAACAGGGTTGATGTTTGTGCTCTCCGAGTCGCTCACACTCCAAAACATTTGGTGCTACATACAGGATTATAGATAAAAACCTGTGTGTGTTTCAACCTGGGATTAAACTGGTTTTTGACCAGTGGGACATGTTTGTAATACTCAGAGTTGACAAGTTGTCAAGCAAAAAAAGTGAAAATTCTCTTGAAATAAGACATTATTTCATTTTTATTCTCTTGAAATAAGACAAACCAATTTTTAGCTATATTTTTACTAGTATTGTGATGTTTTGTATCTCATACTGAGCTTGTGATGCGCAAAAATTGTATTTTCCCCTCAAAAGTAGCATCTTTTTTTGTCGTGCTGTTTGTTTCAGGTGTATTTAACTCATTTTTAGTTCTATAATTGTGACACTGTTTTACATTTAAGTCCAACACCTGCTTGAAGTCAGATTAGAAACAAAATGTCTTGAAGTTAGCATTCCTGACTCGTATTAGGCAGCGTAAGAAAAATAGCCACACTGTACTGTGCATGTTGACCATGTCGTTTTCAATGAAGCAGATTATGTTGTTATAAGATATTCAAGATTCACTTTCTAAAAACAAGCTCCTTTATCTCACTTAAATCTTACTCTATAGGTGATTTGGTCTATATATCAACCCGGGATTAAACTGGTTTTTGACCACCAGTGGGCCATGGTTGTAATACTGTAATACTGAGTTGAGGAAACCTATTAATTTTCAGTGTGTCTGCAGGATTTCTTTTGCACTTCATCGGCATCCCAGAGCGGTGAGGTACTGTAAAAATGTAAAACTCTACAAACATTGCATGTCGCTGCTGGCAACTAGTTACCTGAAGTGCTAAAAGCTTCGTTATTTACTGGATTTGGCATTAAACCCAAACATGGTCCGCCCTCCTCATGGCTGTGGTCATTTTATGACTTATTATTACGTCTATCACCCTTTAAAGTACAGATTTTGACATTGCTCACCGTCTAGAATGCATTGGTGCTGCTTCTCCTGTGCGTTCCGTAGTATTTAATGAAACATTCTGACTGTTTTGAGGACACGTGAACTCAAAATAGCAAGCGTGAACGTGGAAATATGTGAATTGAGAGAGACATGGCAGCAGGCTGCACATACCCACGCGGCCCCCGAGTGCAGGTCTAATCAACCATAGTAAGTGAAATCACATGTTTGGATTTCCCCAGAGTGTGCAGGGCTTTCTCACGTTGACTTCGGACGTGGGATGGCGGGTAATGTACAGGTGTGACGGTGGCCGCATGCCATTTAGGTGAAGCAGTTGTTGAGCATTGGTATAGAAGAGAGCTACACTGGGGAAAAAATTAATTAACAAAATTAATACAAGATATTTTGTGCTTGTAATAAGCAAAAAACAAACAAGTGAAAATTCTCTTGGTAACGTTTCTTGAAATAAGACATTTATATATAAGGCTTACAAGATAAGGGTGATGTTGAAATAAGCCGGGAAAACACATTTTTAGCTGTATTTTTACTAATATTGTGATGTTGTGTGTCCCTTTTAAAAGTAGCATCTTGTTTTTTGACATCCGGTTTGTTTCAAGTGTATTTCACTCATTTTCAGTTCTATAATTGTGACACCGTTCTAGATTTAAGTCCAACAACTACTTGAAGTTAGATTGAAACTGGCATTTTGAGACAAAATGTCTTGAAGTTAGCATTCCTGACTCGTATTAGGCAGCTTAGGAAAAGTAGCCACACTGTACTGTGCATTGTGGGTTTTCAATAAAGCGGATTTGTTGTCTCAATTCAAGTCTATTTTTTGAAACAAGACAATTCATCTTTTACAAATGACACAGCAGCTTAAAAACCTTATGACGTCTATCTGAGAACACAAGATGCCTCAAAAGAAGCTCCTTTATCTCACTTAAATCTTACTCTTTAAGTGATTTTGTCTGATATTAAGTGTGATGACATATTTTGACTAGAAATTATAAAAAAATATACTTGGCAAGGTTTTAAATTTTTGCAGTGCATGAGTCTCTACTTCTGTGACTATACCGTTAAATACCTTTTTCTCTTTTGTGTCGTAGGAAGAGGCCACAGTTTCACCATAATACAGTATGCTCGTTCATTTTTCTGCTCACTAGCACATAACGTAGTTTCCCTCATAATTACAAGGCGCTTCCAAAATGATAATGATGATAATTAGTGGCTGTGGAGATCTTCACATCACGAGTGTTGGTGGAATATCCTGCCAAATTGAAGTGTGCTAATTAAAGGCGATGCTCCCTCCGCGGCAAATCACAATGGACCCAGTCAAGCTGCTGCTGTGGTGTCTCCATGTTGTTGTCAGATCTGATTTAATAATGAGAATATCCCTGTCCTCTCCTGCAGCCGCACAAGAAAAGAACTGAACGTCTGAGACTAAGCAGAATCAAAATGGGTCTTGAAATATAAGGGACGTCATAAGTAGCGTTTAAAGTTCTGGTGCTCTAAATTGAATTTCTATAATTAGGTTAGGTCTATATGCATTAGACTGGAACTGTGTTGGATGGAGGATGACTCACACGTCCTCTCTTTGAGCCAAGAGTTTGTACATCTCACCGTGCCTGTGTGTATTACCCACAAACCAGTTTCATTATATTTACAGCATATGAAAACATATTTGTGACACATTGGGACCAATTTTGACAAATAAGGAGAATTAATATCGCATTTTGCCCCAAATACAAACTCATCAGTACTTGCGGTATGAAGCATTGATCACTGCAGTTGGATATAGTCTAAATTGAATATTAAATATTTACAACCAATTGGAAAATTAGAATTACAAAAAAATACATTTTACTAATCGAACGCTTTTCATTATTGTCAAAGATACACATCAGAAATTTTCTAACATTTTTCACACATTCAAAGCAGTGAGTGAGTCTTTTTTTGCTCTGACATGAAGGTGGATAGTCTTGGGTGTGTGTGTGAGAGAAGCTGGTATAATCTAGTTTTAAATGGCTATTCGAATCAATCCTTATGCAGTTATATAGTAATTGAGGTTTTGCTGTTGTGTAGCTACTGTTCTGATTTTTGTCTTCTTGCACTCAAACCTCTTGTAGTATTTCTGGCCAACTCCAGGGCGCACCGAGATGAATAAGTTAAAGGTTTTGATTGCAGTGCACTGCATATTATGTCACATTGCACCAATCGGTTTCATTTGAGTCAGGGTGGCCGAGTTAAATGCCGCAACTTGATCATCGTCTCAGCACCATGCACCTCAAAAAATATTCCTGATTTGGGATGAGCAGATACGATACTCAGTCCTGGAATCCGTCCGATATTGGTCAAAATCACGGGATCAGACGTCGGAAAAATAAATTTGTGAACTCCAATAAGATCCAAAAACCCTAAATTTGACATGAATGCTTCCACTAAGCACGGACTGTAAAAATGTTGTACAAGTGCATCATTACACGCTATCAGGCTGATGCTGTAATATAATATTGTCTGTACCGGGCAAGATGAAGTGGTATCGAGCCATTGGTAGCCACTGTTAATGTTGATCGGACAAATCTCGACGTGAACTTTCGCTGGTTTCCACCAATTTCTCAGGGTGAATACCTGAGGCAGATGAGCAATAATGAAAAAATAATTGTTAGTTGCAGCCCTATGAAGTATGTGACTGAGTCAGTGTGAGAAGAGCTGTGACTAATTAGCCTTAAGAGATAATAACCCTTCCTAACCGTAGGCTGTTCTAGGAGTCATGTACATCCATCAGGTGGATGAACATGATGTACATACTGCCTGACTGACAACACCAGCAGAACAAAACATGCAGTACAGCTCTTAAATGTGCTCACACACATGCACAGGGTATTGAAAAAGAGCCTCAGGGTCCCTCCATGGTCCCCGTTTCTTTGGAATGTTCCTTTTCTTTCCTGTGTTTAATGCAGCCTGTATCGAATTGTTGTCAGAACAAGAGCTGTGCATCTCCTGCATGGAAAATCAAATCAGGGCTAAGGGACACCAGAAGTCTCCTGACAAATGTGTGATTGAGAGGGAAAGGTGCTAAAAAACAGGACACATGCACATCTCTCGAGGCGTATGTTTCGGGACAGACTAAACACATGGAGATTTACCAGCGCAGCTACGGACCAAAATGAATTGGTCACATTCTGCTAATGAGGAAGACAAAGTGGAGCAGGTTCTTCTTGTGAGGGGAAATGGATTGTTTAGCTTCCTCCCTGCAAGCACTGTCCTATCTGTAAAGCTATGAATACTCCCCGTGCTTTTCATTCAGTCTTTGCGTTTCATAAATTTTAGCCTTGTTTTGATTCTTTTATAAGCCATGAAATCATTGCATCTACAAGAAACCCCATAGCCTGGCTCTTATTTGTTCCACCAGAAATATTCAATTCAGTTCAATTTAATTTTTATTTGTATAGCGCCAACATAACATGCATCATATTATAATGTCATGGAGAGCAGAGAAACCCAGCAACTCACACAATGAGCAAACACTAGGCATCAGTGGAGAGAAGAAGAAATACCATACTCAAACATGTGCAGCCATCTGCCTAGACCGGTTGGGGTGAAATATCTCACCAGTTCTGCCATGCCCCCTTCAGCGCAGGTACATGTTGTTTTGGTGCTGATCTCATCAAAATTAGGGCTAGAACTCACGTTTATTTTCATAATCAATTAATCTGACGATTATTTTCACGATATATGTGATCCATAACATGTTGAAGAGTGTTTACCTGGGAATGATGATGTTAGAGCTGAAACAATGACTCGATTACTAAATGAATCGTCATCGCTTTTAAGCTTTTTTTCATGATTAAAACAACATTTCTGATTGTTTTCGCTTCTTAAATGTGAATATTTACTTCACTTCTTTTCTCCAGATAACAAAGAAATCATTTAAACTGAATCATTTTGGTTTGTGGACAAAAACAAGACATTTGAGAACATCATCATTTCCAGGTTTGACAAACACTGACATTTTATGGACCAAACGATTACTCGATTAATCGAGAAAATAATCGACAGATCAGTTGAATTTTAATGATTAAACGGAGCAAAGAAACCAGAAAATATTCGCATTCAAGAAACTCTAAATAAATCAGAAAGTTTGTTTTAATTATAAAAAAAACAGCACTCAAAGCCGATGAGGCGATGATCAAAACAGTTGACGATAAATTTAGTAATCGATTAATCGTTTTAGCCCTAATCAAAATCCCCTTTGTCCCATTTGGTTTATGAGCAGAATCAAATCTCCGTTATACATCGTAGGAAAAACTGCAAAAACTACAAAGTTGGCACATCTCAGCTGCTTAATGAATAGAGAGGGAGAGAGACGTGCCTCTCATACAGAGGGAAGTACCTGCGTCTTTAGCTGCTAAATGCCCCACTTCACAGTTCACCAGCTGTTTGGTGCCAGCGAGTGCTGTCTTAACTGGAGTAGGTCCGTCACAGTGAAGGAATTCCCCCTGCTGTGTTATAGATTTGCATATCATTGCCAGTATCTGGTGGTATTCCACGCACGCACACACTCTCAGTTTTGCACATTTACAAATGACTGTAGCGTCAATGGAAATCCACTGTAGTGTTGTGTTGCGTTGCAAGAGAACTGTTCCTTCAGTCAGTGTGACATTGTGTGACATTGTGTAACAGTGGCTGTAAAGTATTCCTGCCGCACACTTTCACAGTTGCATTTGGCTTCAGTTTTCTTTTGGCTGACGTCCACGACAACGTGGTGCAGGAGGAAGGTGTTTACAACTGGATAATTGTCAAGAAAGCAAAAGGGGCAGAAGCTGTAGCTATTCTGGTTAAACACACATACACTCAGCTTTGGTCTTGAGGAGTCTTGACGTTTATTTTATTTATTTAATGTCGTTTTTTTTCCATGCTAACTGCTCTGTCTGTGCTCTGTCACCAGCGTTCTCATCACTTACACACCAGTGCTCTTAAAGGAACCACCTGTTTAGCCACCAGTGCAGTTGCCATTTTTTTTTCTGCCCGTCTACGAGATGAGGTCAAGCCGCGGTCACTTGCGGTCGTAATGGTTGCTTGCCATTATCTGCCGTTGGCTTGTTGTTGCTATCGCAGGAATTCCTTTTTGCGGTTGCAGTGGCTGCCCTATACTGGAGAATTGTTGCTAATGATGTTGTGTTTCGCTTTTCTTGTTCTTGAAAGTCTTGTTTATGTCCTCATACCAAAATGATTCAGTTTGAATGATTTCCTTGTTATGTGGAGCAAAGAGACTAGAAAATATTCACATTGAAGAAGCTGAAACAATCTGAACTCTTGTTTTAATCATGAAAAAGGCTTCAAACCGGTTCATCAATTATCAAAATAGTTGACGATTCATTTAGAGATTGATTAATAATCAAGTAATTGTTTCAGCTCGAATAAAATGGCAAAAATGTTGATCAGTGTTTCCTAAATCTCAAAATAATAATGTTGTCAAATATCTTCTTTTGTCCACAAAAAAAAATTATTCAAATCTGTGGGTCTTCCTTTTCTTATATGGAGCAAAGAAACCAGAAAATGTTCACATTAAAGAGCTTATTTTAGTTATAAAACTCCCCAACACAAACTGATTATAAATTTATTGGATTGGATATTTTGATAAAGCGCATTTAAAATTACATAGTTGACCAAAGTGCTGTCCTGTAATGAAGCAAACAAAATACTTTATTATTTTAGCAATGGATTAATAATTGATGTATCAATGATCTAGTTTGGTATTGTTCTCATCTGCACCAACAATCAGGTCAAAGTTGCATTTGCTTTTTAAAAAGTGTGATATTGACCCCCGACAGCATTGTGACTAATAACGTCATTAAGTAACAGTAAACTGTGAAGAATGGGGACAAAAAAAATAGTACGTAGGAGGTATTTTTACCTGCTTCCAAACTGAGGGTGGGTATTTCGAGCGAAAATGCTTGTGACAGTATATCATGCTATATTATACTCTGTTGACTCCACACACCACAGGTTTAATGGCAAATAAAAATGTCAACCCACAATGACTCCATTCATCCTGTAGCGCTCAGACCAGGTGGATGAAGAGAGAGAGAATCACCAGCAACTTTTTAATTGCTCACGATCTCCATCTTAAGTGCTTGTGTTGTTGTACAATGACGGTCAATTCACAACAAAACAGAGGATTATTTCTTTGTAGCAAAGAAGGAAAGAAAATATTCACATTTAAGAAGCTGAAACAATCGGAAATCTTGTTTTAATCGCGGAAAAAGCTTCAAACCTATGAATCGATGATAAAAATAGTTTAATTAGATGAATAATAATCGATGAACTGTTACAGCAGTCATGCATTTCTTCATGTAAGTGACTTAGTTGCTCATTTGAAGAAAAGTGGGCATCACTGTTTGGCACAGATGGTGGTTGGCGTCATCTGAGAGCGACAGCATGTTTGCCGTAGCCGATTTCTTTGCTCTGATATTCCGTATTTTCCCTCATCACTGGTTGCTGTGAAGTCTCACTCTTTCACAAACATCTCTCCGGGGGATTGTATTGTTTTAGGGGATGAGAGGAGAGATAGAAATACCCTGCTTTAGTGGGACAAGAGAGGGACTTTATAACAAGCTCTTTGCCTCCAGGGAGGATTGTCAGACAGGACTGCCACACACACATATATAGTACATGAACTCAAAGTAGCCAGAGCTCTGCACACACACACACACACACGCACACACATGCACTCTGTGTCCTATGAGGAAAGGAACCAAGACTGGCGTCGGGAGTGGCAACAACAGGAAGTGGTCCAGGGATTACTTTAAAAGGACGGACTCCCTGCTCGGATGAACTTACACGGAGAGGCTGAGCCTTTTGCTCGTCCACTCGGGGACAGAATTCTTCTTGTACAGAAAATCTTGTACAGAACGCTCACACTGTGACTTTTAAAAGAATGTCTTGATATTCTGAGGCAGAGAGGCTGAGGGACACGGGCGGAGATGTTGTCGAGGGAGTTGAGATCAAGAGTGATAGAAGAGACAGGGACTGCAAAGAAAACGGAGCCACTGTGCAGTAAAGGTCACTTACAAAGACATGGATCTCCAAAGCTGGAGGCATTCAGCATAAGCCTCCACCAGCTGGGTCTAATGAATTTCATCAGTCGCACATTAGCACTGTTATTGTTTTCCGTTTCTTATCAGATAACCTCTAAACAGTACATTGTGCACTCTTGCTCTGTCCATGAACAGCATCATTTATTTAGCAGGGTAATGGTACACAACATCAGCGTTTTTAAGAGTTTTTGTTTTCAAAAGTGAAACTGTGTAACAGACAAATCTCAACCCGTTTCTTCCCCTGATGTGATTTTAAAATTCATGCGCTTGATGTGAATAAAGAGGGTGCATTGGAGTTCACCTCTGAATTATTCACAGTTTGGAGCATAACTTTACTAAAGCCACTGATCTGAGGCGAACTCTGCGACCTGCCTGCTTTTGAAAAATGCCATGAAGTGGACAGAGAGCTGCGAGTGAGACCACCTGTGTTTTGAGTGTGATGGCGTTCTTTCCAATAAAATTAGCTCCAGTTGTAGCAGCGCTAGCCCCCACTCAGCTCACTCAATCCTCCCTCTGTACTCTCTACAACGCCCTTTATTCTCATCAATTCTTCAAATGCAATAGCTGGTGTTCAGTCAGTGAGATGGTAGATAAAAACAAATTGTGTGTGATTCAAATACTTCACCTGGATCAATAAACATCATATACGCTGATTTTCATCTGTGGTTTAATTACACTTAAATGCTATTTAAATTACAGTTGATGTCCAAAAGCCTTAACTAAGAGCAGAACCCAAATACAATCAGTTATAGGTAATGTAGGTCGCCAGCTCTATATTGTCTGTAATGATCAAGTGTCATTAATCAATTTGTTGTTGTTGGCAGAATGCATCCAGCCTCATTTGTGTCAGGACTTATATCATCTATATCTCATTGCTTTATGTAGATGACCTGTTGACCTTACACACGTCGCATTACCTGGTACGTGATGTACTCAAATAGATAATGTTCAGCGTGAAAACAGAACGTTTAGTTTGTTTAGTTTGTCTTCAGGTTACTCCTTTGTTATCCCCTTATAACATATAATATAGATCATTTAGTGGTTATTATCTACATTCATCTTACATTTAGTGTTTGATTTTTGCTCTTACACTGCAATGCTGGACCTGAACTAAACACGGAGACACACACCTACTGTAGTTGGCACCAGTTTCACGTTTGACTGCTTCCACTTGATTTAGTTTACATGTCCATTTATCTCAGTGGTTACAAATCACTTGTTTACAGTCAGCTTTGCATTTTCATTGCCATATAATTAAGATAACGTGCACTGATTGCACTTTTACAAGTACACATTTGTTGCCCTGCCGCGATTGTTGTTAATAAACACCTGAGTCTGACTTATTTTCAGTGTTGTCTAACTTAAGGGTCAGGACTGGATCGTCTTGGCCCCAGTCAGTTATTATTACAAATAGTAAACAGAACCGGGGTCGGGTATCAGGTCCTCCTGATTTGGGTGGACCTGGAAAGTTGTGAGCAAATGACAAAAACTGTAAGAAACTATTACATTTGAGCTATTCTAACAGTTTTTAGTGGTCACTTTTACTTCTCACAAATGTGAGATTAAGGTTTGGACGTTATATCTTTGCCTAGCCTGACATATGCCTTTATCATCTGTTGAATGTTTGATTACCTCATCTACCTCTGTACACAGTCACGCCTCTGTCTGACCAATATTTGCGTTTCAATGTGTCACTATTCTTTTACTGTTTGATTTGCGGTATAGAATTGAATAAACTTTTTTTTGCCTGTCACAGGGAAGTTATCTTGGGTCAACAACATTTTTATTTTTGCACATTAGCACCCATGGACCTCACTGTATATTAGGCGCTTTCTCTGTTTTCATTAAGCCCAGAGGGTGAAAGCTGGCAGCTGATATCCCAGTGGAAGTTCTACCTGGTATCAGAACCATGTGATTTGTCTTGAGGCACATATTGACCCACTTATACAGAACATTCAGATTGTGGGGAATTTTCCAGCCCTCCTTTTCATTTAAACTAAATCAGCTTAACAAGTACATCAAGGACACGTAGCCATGCACAGACACGCAAAGCTCTGTCCTATATATCCTTCAGCTTCACTGGATTTAATACATTGTCAGTGTTTCCCCAGGGTTGGCTGCGTTTTTTTCGCAGTGGGAGGGGGTCAGGACACACAATGGCGAGAAATGTGGCCACTTACTGTATGTGTCAGTAAAAGCTAAACACATTTATAATGGGCTGATGTGAAACACGCACACATACTTAAACATTTTTTCCCCCCCTTTCTTCTCCTTTTGGAAAGGTTGTGAGGTCACGGTCATAGTTGAAATACCGAATCTGAAAGAGCTTGTGTCCCCTGGTGATTTTGAAATGATAATTAGACGGGATCAATCCAGAGCATCCAGGCTTTTTGCAGTCCAGACTTAAACAACTTTGACCCATGAACCTGATGGCACGTTAATGAGATCCTGCCTCGGCGTGCTGAGGGACTAGCGCTCTACATCGCCTTGAACCCAATCATTTCTTTTTACATACATCCTTCTTAAACGCTGCTGTGGGCTGCTAAAGCGAACATCAGTGGTTCCATTTGGAGAGTTATTGGTCAGAACTTTGGAGACGGTGACCTTGAAAGGGAAAGTTCATGTTTTTTTGAAGTGTGGTTGTATAAGGTACTACAAACCAAGGATAGGGTTCAGATTGGACGACTGAAAAACATTTTATGTGTTATTTTCATGTGAATAGGGACAGCGAGGCGAGCGTGTTATAGCCCCGTAAAAGAGAGTACACTAAAGTGAGAGCCACATTGTAATGCAGCTCCCGTGTTTTTACACCTCTGTGCGTAGGAATACAGTATGTTGAAAAACGATAAAAACAATAATGGCGTGTTTTCATCAAGTATAGTACCTGGTACCAGGTACTTTTTCAGTACCTGAGGAGATACTATCACTGCCGGCCACTGATTGGTCAGAGTGCCGTCACAGGAAGAGACGTCCGACACAAAAATCAAGCCGAACAATGCCGAACTGTAGATCAGTTAAAAAGACTTAACAATCGTAAAAACCGTGGGTTAATCTCCAACAATTAGCAGGGAAATGTCTAAAATCTCAATATTTAGCAGAGGAGTCTGGTGTATTTAGTGACAGCACTGCTGATCGCGAGCGGCATCACAAACCCTGTCGCTGTATTTCAGTCACTATGATTCTAGTGACTCAGTTACACTGAAAACAACTGCTTTACAAGTCACTAGTCACTCGTGTGTGTGCGTGGCGTATAAAGCGAATTCGATACTTGGGTAGTCTGATAAGTCGGTACTTTTTTTTGTAGTGGAAATGCAACCTAAACCGTGCCGAGGCGAATCAAAAAGACGCATAAATCACGTTACAGTTACGCCGTCTGTGTGTTGAGTCTGACTCTGCAAAAGTACCTCATGAACCCCCTCTTCATATAGACCTGAACTATCTTTAAAACAAACAGTTAACTGTTCAACCCTAGTCATTTGGCTGCAAATAATAAAAGCTCTCCATATAATTTAACCCCAATCTGCATGTCTTTGGATTATGAGAGGAAACCGGAGTGCCTAGAGAAAACCCATGCACAAGTGGGGAAAACATAAACAGTGTTTAAAAGTCACATTTTAAATTGTCTTCCTTCTGTTAACTTGAAAAGAAAATTCTAAATGTATTTTCTTTCCTTGTAATTTCACAGAGTTATTGCATAGAGTACGACGCTCTGCCATCAGATGATTGTGTCAGTGAAGACGACGTAAGAAGACCGGCCTCTGTCTTCAAAGCACCAGGTTGGTTCTCCTCGCTTTTCCAGAGTCGCGTAATAACAGAAGCCATGTGTTGTTCTGCCGTCTGTTCCTTTTAACCAATCCAGCCTATTGCTCCAGAGGTGTATGTGCATTCCCTTCACAGATGGCCCTCAATTGCAGTTACTCACATTTAAACAGTGTATTCCCCTGACTTTACAAGCTGTCGTGGGGTATAAATGTAGACTGCGATGATTGATCGTGGTGAAGCGGTAGAACCGTGCCGATTAAGATTCTGCAGAGGCAAAAATCTCTATCATCTGAAGATAATCACACACCGACACTAAAACTTTAAATCTGTGAAATCAGCATCGTATCAGACGGTGAGAAAATTGTGTAACAACTGCAGGCCAGGACACATCATGCACTGACAAGGTAGCAAAGGATCAGTAGAGCTGGTCTGTGGAGCCCGCACACAGAAGATGCCTGGAGGCTCTGTGCTATAAAAAGGTCTCATGTGTAGCTCCCTTTAATGAGACACTCAGACATGCATCGACATGAGCTTACTAGCCCTTTTCCATGATTTGCGAAAACTGTCTATTTGACGGGATCACTTCATACACTGTGCATTGCACCATCACTAACCTGCCGGCATGTTTTTGTCAGTTTAATGAGCCTCGATGTCTAAACCCCAACGAAACCACCAAGGATTAACTGTGTATTAGCTTTGACTGTGAGAGCATATGCACTGTGACATTCATATGAGTAGAAATAACAGGATTTGACGACAAAGACCGCGTTCAAACATGACGCGCCACGTCTCCGCAACCTTTGTTACGCTGCTGTCGTCACTTGAGTCCGCGCCTGTTGAGTAGCAGCTTGTCCCGACTCTGACACAGTGACACATCCAATGTGTAGACCACATGTGTCAAACTGGTGGCCCGGGGGCCACGTATGGCCCTCCAATCGATTACACGAGTTATCCTCGTCATTATTTGTTAAATTTTCAATTTATTTCTCCGTTTTTGTGCATCATAAATATGTTTTTATTGTGAATCATTTTATATCAAAATAAGCACTTTTACGTTGCAATTCTGTCTAATATTCTGTCTTATATTGCCCACCGGCTATAAATGCCCATTGGCCCCTAGGTCATTTGAGTTTGACACCCCTGGTGTAAACTGAGCATTGTCAGTGCTTGACTTGACTTATGAGGGCTTTTTATTGCCGCTGATTTCCTCAATTTGGTTCCTATTCGATTTGACTGGCTAATGATTCATTTAGAGCATTACTTCTCAAATAGTGGGGCATGAGAGGCAGGGCAGGACAACTCATACAGTGGTTTATACAGATAAATGAATAAAAATGATGCGTGGGGGGGGCGTGAGAACATTTCTGTCCGGGGGGGTGGCATGACAGAAAATAATAGAGAACCACTGATTTAGAGATATTTTAGTTGCCCCATTAAGCTTGCTTTATTATAATGCATCAAAGTAGTACTTTTGATTTACAATCCAACTCCAAATTTAGTTCTACAGCATACTGCGTTGACCAAAGTACTGTATTATCGCATAAATACATAAAATAGGATATTAAACTAAAAGCGATATAAAAAAACCAACAAAGCAATAAAAATGTAATGTAAAACCAATCAAGGACAGAAACAAAGTCACTAAACAACATGAATATATTATAAAACACTTAAACTGCCAGCTCTTATACGTGGAGGGCTTTTAGTCGAGATTTGAAAACAGGAAGTGTGGGAGCAAGTTTAATGAGGAGCAAAGGCTCCGTGTCCCCGGTGTTTTAATCTCAACCGAGGTATCACAAGAAGAGATCTCTCCGCAGACCTCGGTGAATAAGGATGTCAAAGATCACTGCGGCAACTCAAACCTTAAAAACCTGTTTCAGTTCAAGATATACAGCCGAGAATCAGACTGTGACAATATTGATGGTATGTTAATTTATCTTTGTCTTTGAGCAGACAACCGTGGCACCAAAACTTCTTTTCTACATCCAGCCGAATCAAATGGCGGCCTGTGGGCCACATGTGGCCCAGAAGCAACCTCTTAGTGGCCCAGCACTTTTCACTGTCCCTCAAATGTTCCTATGTGGGACAGATATTTATCTTAATTCAGAGAAACTAATGTTGTTGCTAATATTGTGAACTTTATGATTTTATTGCACCTGGGTTAAATATATTTTAAAATTGAAAGTTTTTTTTTTGTTTTTATGCACTTTGAGGTGTACAAAGGCCAGAATAAGCAAAGTACTCTTATTTCAAAGTGAAAAACATTATTGCTACTACCACGGATTCTGTTCTTTTATTATTTGAACGCAATTTTCTACAGGCTGTTCATGCATTTGCGCGGCTTCTACATCATAGTTGGCAAAGGAAACGGCCGTCTCCTTCGCCAGGAGTAAGAGCTGACGGTGATAGTTTCACAAGATTTGTGTAGAGGAAGTAGGAAATAGAATATATTAAAAGATTGATTTGAGGATTTTATGAATAAATGTCGTTACGAATTGGAAAATCATCTTCAGGAACCCAAAGCTACTTACGATCAGTTTGTCTTCATGACATTAGTAGGTAAACCAGCATATATGTTACACAGTGAGAAGGTAATTATATAAAGTGGCACAGTATTTTTTATAGTCCCATTATCTTAAGCAATGAGCACAATGAACATTACCATAGATTACTAGATTAATCATAGTATGATTTATCTAGGCTGACTCACACGTGCTGTATGGTGAAGGTGTCGACTAAAAATGCTTCACATTCACAAGTGTTTTTTAAACTGCGTGCGTTGCTTACTTCATAATCATACTTATACAATTATACTAACAGTTACAATTAAACCGCGCTCTCCCAAACTGTAGTAGCACAAAGTGTCAGACACACCCACCGTCTATTGTCCGTGTGTGCGTGCGCGCGTGCAGCGTTAGGCCACACGAGGCACTCATCTTAAAGAGCTAATCCTCGGTTACCGAGCAGCAAAGGATTCCTAACCGACAGCTTTTAAATTAGCCGTGCGGTGGACGTGTGCGAGGACCGTAGTCCCGGGAGATTACAGCGGCGGTGGGAGTCACAGATTTGTGCTCGTAATGATCTGATGACAGAATGTGTTGTGGCGTGATGCGGGATATGGGATGGGATTTGAAGTCACATGCAGCCCACGTTATTCTCTCAATCATGAGCCCATTCAAAACACTTCAGCAACACGTCGTTCAGGACTGTGTGCACATTGTTCTTCACATGCAACTTTTGAATCTGAGTAACTCAGAGGCTGGATGGATCTGCCCCACGTGACGAGCCAGTTGTAGCGTTCCTGCTTTGAGTTGAAATTCAAAGTTCAGCGAAGAACAAAAACTGTGAGTGACAAGGAAAATGCAACCATGAAGAAACATCCAGTTTCCAAGTAGCAGGAGAAATAAATGACGCCTTGCAAAGCAAATATGTGTGACAGGTTGATAAACCCTCTGGCTGTTTCAGAACAAAAACTGTGTTGCTACACCCTCGGATGCTTTATCAGGACGTTACCGCAGGAAGAAGAACTGCAGCGCGCGTTGTTGTCAGAGCGGGGAGCAGCAGGCGAGTAACAGATGAGGACAGACTGGTTGGTCAGGGTTCATCCCACAGCAACGTAATGAGCCAAAACATAGCAGGAGAAGAACCAGACGCAGGCTTCACGCGATAAAGAGCTGCACACAGTGGACTCCAGATTCTAACCCCCATCAAGCTGCTTTGAGATCAAGTGAACAACAGGTGCAACACGTTTGTGGCAATTTCCACAAAAGTGTTGACGTGAAAAAAATATGTATAAAAAGAGAATTATGTAGGACATGCAGAGCATTCGTATGTGGCTGCATTAAAATCACAATTCATCTCAAAGGTCAGATGAAGACTTTGTTTCACTGTCGATTCCCTCAGCTTTAATCTGAAATTAAGAGAAGCAGCAGATGAAATGCTGCATATACAGACTTTTCATTTCTTTGTGTCTAAGTGAATAATAAAGGCCGATTGCAGTTTGTTTGTAATGCAATTGATTAATTCAGTTATTTGCTTTTATTATCAAACCTTTATCTGATTTAAAACCTGAAACATAATATACATACTGATCAATTAACAGCCACTGATTTATTCGATCAATGCAATTTTAATCTGCCAGTTTTGCTGTGGATTAGATTCATATTTTGTCTATAAATGTTTTACCAATTTAACACTGATCGACACTCTTATGACCATCATGATAAACAGGCCACCTGGATTTATATTGATTTTTTTGACTAGTAGACTGTAAAATAAGCTTTATAAAGTCAACTTCTGTCATTTATTGTTCAGTCGCGTGTATCGTTGGACGAAACATTGCAGAGTTTGTGATGGCGGTCATTAGACTCTCTCTCTCTGTCGTATGAAAAAGTTGCATCAGTTCATGTTGAGTTTACATCACTTATCCGAGATGCCTTCATGGGCCAGTGGGCCTTAAAACCCTTTCAGAGCCGCTGAGCATCTACTGCAAGATGCAAACTCCCTTCTCAGCATAAATTATAAAGTCCTTCTGAATGTTGCATAAATAAATTTGGTCACAAGATGTTCGTGAACACGCAAGAACACAGTGAGCCAAAGGCAAAACTGTGCATTAACCTATGACTGAGAAGATGTTGTCTTAAGAAATTAACTTTAAATTCAGATTATGCAGTCTACATACTGCTCTAAGGTACAGTCACAATGTAGTGTTAAATGGGATGTGTTCCAATATCTATCCTCCACTTACTGTTAGATATCATCCCTGTCTACAACTCATCCAGCAGGCCAGTCGGACAAGGTGTGGTACAGGATGAGTGTGATTATGGACTTAGATTTCATAACCTCCACACATCATCTTTACGGATGGCCCACTAATGAAAGCAGTTCCTATTCAACCCCAATCCTTCCTTTGCCTGCTTCCTGTCTGGCTTTGCTCTTTTGTACTCCCTTTATCCAGATCCTGAATCAACATGCAAGGTTACTAGAGCTGGACTCTAAAACTCCGTACCATGTTGCATCAGTTCCAATACAATCGCCGAATCGCGACGCAGATTTTAGTGCTTCATTTCGGTGCCTGACCCTGTTTCCGCGAGCCACTCTTTCATCTGCATCACGTCGGTTGGTGATAGAGGTTCGCGGATGTGGAAGGCGACGGCGTGCATCTCTGTTTGATCAGAGTTCAGATCACTAAGTTGTGGCAGTTAAAGAAATGAGACACCTCAGGCGGCTGCTGTGTGCATTTGTTAATGTCTGTTTCCACCTTAGATAAACAGAGCTGACATAAGCAAGAACCTAATACAAACGAAAATATATCATAAAACTGTATAAATGTTAGTGTCTATGTGTTATTTACTGCACAAATGCTCCAATTCAGTTAGGTTTTAGTCATTTTCAATTTATAGAAGTGAAGTTATAGAAGTGTAAGTGGCAGCCCGTCAATAGAGGGCACTAGGGCGCTGCCCCACCTGTCTCACATGAGGAAGAAGAAGATAGGACTCATTTTTACATTTTTACAGTCGGTGTGTACCGTGTATAATCTGCTTTTGAATATAGTCTAAAGAATGTTCATGTGACGCATTTCCTGTTCGTTTGGGGCGCAGATATTTTTACCACCGACTCTCGCTATAAACGGTGCATGTGCAGTAAACCTTCCTCCAATACCAAAGATAAGAAAACGCCTGGGCATAACATTTAGGATTCATCCAAATGTATCCGCAGCAGGTGAAGCAGAGCAGCACAAGTACATCTGTGCATGTCAGCATGTCTGATCTTTAATCGATCACCCGCACCAGGCTCCAGTTTTTCTTCTTTTGATTTGTGTATTGCTCCCCCCCCTCCCTCCCCAACATTTCCTATCACCAGTCGCCACTGATAAGTTATATAAGTGTTCAGTTATATAAGTTCACATTTGCCTCGCAATGGAAAACGGCATTCTAGGGAATAAACATACTCCAGGTAAAGAAAGGAGACGATAGAGGAGAGGAATGGTTGTGTAACAAGTGTATTTGAGAATGGTATCATGAATAATATTAATCATCACCTTTACCTCATCTTGACCAGGGTGTAACGCGCCTCTTGCCCCCAACACCGTCTGGGATTGGTTCCCTCAGAAAAGGGCAAGCCATAGATGAAGGATAGATGATGATAATAATAGCTTAAATAGAAATTGTAGTCGTGAGAGGGATAGTGTCAACATCTGGACCTTGAAGCTCTGGAATCAGGGATACCTGCAAAATAAGAACAGAGAGGGAGAGGGAACAAAGTTATCATTCAAAAACGTTATACTTCTATTACAGACTTGTTGCGATACAAACCGATGTATGTTTGTTGTATGTGCTAGCAGCGCTCCTGCTTGTTGTTACGGGTCTTGAACTCACCGTACTCTTGACCGTGTTTCCTCCTTCCATGCTGGTCGAGATTTGTAGTGCTGCCCGTGAACGTCAAATACTGTAGCATGGCGTCTGTCGAGCTTCCCTTCCTTCTTATAAAACCCAGAAATGGTCCACACTTTGGATTTTTGTTTCCTTGTTGAAAATCTTTCCTGGTGTCGTTCTTAACCTCCTTCATTTTCCTTGTTGTCACTTGTCTATCACTCATGGTAACGCCAGCTAGGCAGCTACGGAGTTTGCTTCAGCTCTTGCGTTGTTTTAGAGAACCCGATTCCCAGTCTCGCGATACCCGATCCATGACTCTACAACCGATTCATCTAGGAATTCATGGCTAATTCGTACCGACTGAGAAAGCCGCTACCGACGCGGCCGTATCACTCACGGTTTATCGTTCACAACCGTATAAGAAATGCCGACACACTGCACCATAATACACACTTTAGCTGTGAATCGCTTCGTGTCAGTACCCCACGTTGTACAGCAGAGATGTATTTCCACAGACCTGCTGCTGTTCATCTGAGATTGTCCGTCGTTAACACCAGTTAGCTTAACCGCAAGCAATTCAGTGCAGTAAAGACATGATGAGTCACACACGCAGGGCACCAGAGTAAGAGCCTGAACATTGTGTGCCCGTTGATACTTATTGGGTAGAGAATCGACTATGACAAGTCCTGAATTCTAAAATGGAGGCGCCAAGAAGTGTAATTGAATTTCTACTGGTACTTTGAAGAAGCAATCAGCACCAACTGTGGGCTATAATTCATCATGGCCTATTTTGCCTGTGAGTGATAGTAGAGTCTGACAGACAACTACCTCTACTTGCAATTATTGGAGGAGCCAAATGGAGACACTTAAACACAAGCATTGTTAAAAAACACTGGTTTAATGCCGGGGTACGGGACACAGATCAATCCAACGAGGCAGATGTATCTGAATCGGTAGACGGGAGGATCCCCCACCCCCCACTTGGTTATCTGGTTCACACATGTGAGAAAGTAATCTCTGCTGGAAGGCTGTACGTGACTGACAACAAAACAAACTGGCAAGAAACAAGTAGACAACAGGTATGAGAGATAGCAATACACTCAGGTGAAACACTTAGGAACAGGTGAGGGTATTAATCAGTTTAAAAACGAACCGTATCGGTATTTGTAATTCTGTACCGGTACCAAACAGTACCTTATTTCGATACTTTAAAAAGGTTTTTCTGTTGTAAAACAAAGTCTGCACTTCTAAGTTTCAGTTTTTTATTAAGACGATTTAAGAACAGTAAATAAATAAACATAAATAGTTAGAAATAGAAACAACAACAACAACAACAAGGATCAACATCTGGCCGCAAAACCACCTTGATTTAAGACCATGTCCAATGCTCCTTCGCTGTGTTTATGCTCAGTAAAGACACAAGAAGTGACTAAATATGAATGATGTTACTGTTAAAAGTGACATCTGTTTTACTCACGTTTTGTACAAAGTAACCATGATAGTTAAATGGACACAATCTCTCCAGACCCATAAGTAGGAAAAGAATTACTTTGCAGATGCCTCTTGTTCGGCACTGACAGTATCAGAGGCTCAAGTTGTTGTTACCAGAATCTAAAGAAATGAAAGCAATCTATTCTTTGAAATTCCACCAACACAATTGTTTATGGATGTACTGTGGGAGTTTATCCTCATAAAGTTAACTCTGAAGACTATTACAGCATTCTATGTGAATTTCTAAAGAGAAACACTGTATTCTTTTGCCTGGGGGGGTTTTTGGTTGAGTCACATAAGTTTCACTGTTCAGTAAAAGAAGCTGCACTAAAAAGATCTGAAGGGAAAATAGTGTGTACAAAATGTTTGATTTATTTTCAGTCATGTTCATGTACCAGATCAGAGCCATAGATAAAAGCTTTTTTGGCCAAGGGTGACGTCTTCTTTCGCGATGCACTGTTTCTAACAAGAGAGCGACTTATATTTAGCCCCAGCTGTGCATCAGAATATCTCGTGTTAACACATGGAGACATAGCTGGTGTTCCCAGCATGCTTTAGTCACAGCATGGGTCAAATGGGGGGAAAAAGGATAGAATATATTTCCAGCCCATGAGCCATTAAATACTTCATGCTGTATGTCCTGGAAAGTACCACCATCTCTCACTAATAATTTCACTCACCATTGAATACCACTCCTTGTTAGAAGAGTCATGCGTGGACTGAGCACTTTTCCGTCCAAACAGGTGAAAATATTGAAGTAGAAGCATCAAGTGCCTTTGTGTGTAGTTCTATTTGTGCGAAAAAGGACTCTATGGTTATTTAATACGACGTATAACACGGAATCACAATATATAATATACATAGTAGACATTTTGGGGCACATAAAAACGGATTGATATGTACAATCATTGCATAAAATCTGTTTCGCTTCGTTTTATGTAAACACACATTATCTTTAATATTATTATTATTATTATTTTGCAGTAAGCTTTTACCAAAATACTTGTGCTCGTGGTTGTTTGTTGCTGGCCCAAACAATTCTCTTTGAAGCAATTATATTAAGTGAGTCATAAAGCAGCACAATGTAAATTGATAGAACCTCTGCAGTTGTGTGTATGTATAGTTGCAAGTGTGTGTGTGTGTGTGTGTTACCAACCATTGTTACTATGATTGAACTCAATCAATTAATTCAGTCCACTAAATTAAATAAAGAAGGTATTTCACACGCATCTTAATGTTGATTTCTTCTTTTGTGCATTTCCCTGATTCCTGTGATTTTTATTGGGTCACTTATGGGTCAATTTGACCCGCCTCCCATATAAATGATTTACGCCCACAAAACAGTAGATGAAAACAGTAGATGAAAGGTTGGTCATTATTTTGGAGAGCGATGACACACTTATGCACGCACAGGGTTGTTTTCAAGGTTATGTAGCAGTTGTTTTATAGCGGCACGTGGGAGCATTTGCAGCAGTCTCACAAATTTGTACCTAAATAGTGTAAGAGGATACTATTGATTTCTAATGGAGTTGCACAATTGGGTAGTATCGACACAGACCTTGTCCAAATTCATTATCATGGTCTTTCTCTTCAGTTGTCAATTTGTAAGCAAACCAAGAGCGTGTGCCATCAACTACTGTAGACTGGAATTGGACGATGTGGATGGTGAAATTTGCCAGCAGCCAGTATACGTACTAAAGTATATGGTTTAATTACTTTTGCATGTTCAAATGGCTGCATGTACTTGTACAAAGAAATTTAAGCAGCATTACAAATACCTGTTCTTAGGAAACACTGCAGTGTAAGATGTTCAAATAATCTAGATTATACAAATGTAGCTAAACTAGCTTTTATTTCAGTGCAAACTGTCCAGGATCAAGTCTTGCTTTTGTAATGTTTGATTGTAGTTTCATCCAAAACAAAACAACACAAACCAGAAGAAGTGAATGAACGATTAATTTCTTCTGGTTCATTTTAACTTTGTAGAGAAAGTTAACGTGCCCACTCGAGGGCTTCTGGGAGTTTTTTTTGGCATATTAACAGTAGAGTTAACATCCTGGCCCCCTTTAAACCTGCATTAGAATGTGTTTTCTGTGCTCAGATAGCGATCGGATAGCTCTTCTCCACATGCCTTTTAGAGCTGGTATTGATATACGTCTCTGGTGTCCACGTCCCCCGCCTTACATCATCTCCCCCCCTGTGTGTTTCCATATCAACACCAGCAACATAAGCCATCTTTGACAAGCTGAAAACAACAAAAGCAGATGAGACTGTGCAGTTCTGGCGCCGTTGTCGCATTAGCTGTACTCGGAGCCACCAAGTACCTCCACTCTGCTCAGTTGTTGTGGGTGGTCCACCATAATGTGTCCCGAAGTGGTTTGGCAGATCGGATAACAATCCGTCCTTGGGTGTATTTACACGTGGTCAGAAGTTATCCCATTCTGTCTTGAGCGACATACATTAGTTGGATCTTGTAACGATTGACCGTCCAGATGTTGCCTTGATCCTTTTTTCTGGCCCACTCTTTACGGTGTACCCAAATTCTTGGGCACTTTTGCGCAAACAATTTGTATTCTAGCAATCTGTGAGGAAGTTGGTGGAAGTGATTGCACATTTTACACATAGGTGACAACACAATGGTTCAGGAAATTGCTCAAGTGCCCGTGTGTTGAACGCCAAGTTTCATCCGTCTTCCATTGTGGTCGGCATCGAATAGGAAGCCTTCCTGAGATGGATGTTCTTATTCAAACCTCTGAAGAGGCTGTAAAGAGGCGTCATTTGTCTGATTTCTTGTGAATTGATTAAAAAGATCTAAAAAGGCTGAAATCTCTAGTTTAGAACAGTATTCAGACCCTTAATTCAGGATTCAGTAGAAGCCCCTTTGGCTGCAATAACACTTCAGATTTCTCAGGCAAGTCTGAACAGGCTTTGCACACCTGATTTGGTTTATGACAGATACTCTCACGGTGTCAGTGAACTGCCATCGTCAGTGCTCTACACAGTTGATCAGGTCTCTCAGGGACTTGTGCCAAAGCCACTTAGGAGTTTCCTTAAGTGTATGTTTCAGGTCATTGCTGTACCATGGGGTTAACAACCACACTATTTCTGACTTATCTTCATGTCCATGTACTAAGAAGCCCTCACCCCCACCCTATGGTTTTATGCCATACCACTATGTTTCAATGCTCTTCTTTGAGAATCATCCTGAAGCTTTCAGTTGACTTTCAGAGTCCTTTGAATGCCGTTCCATCGAGTCTTTCTACGTAACAGAACTGATCAACGTTGCTGCTAAAATGTCCGTCTGGAGGATTTCTCATCTCTGCATCGATTTTCTAAAGCTCCACATTAAGCCCTTTATATATAGGTTTATGCATTTCTAAATAAAGACCAGTTAATTTTAAATTGCCTCAGATTGACTCTAATCAAGTCCCACATTAGGTAAACCACAAAAATATTCCTCAGGGTCAGTTGTATCATTACAATTTCTAATTACCGTTAAAATTGTGAGTAATTACTGTGGTGATGTGGTCGATGCTGTCTAGAATCAGAGTTGGTAAAGGTGCGCAGGTGCCGCAAGCACCATGCATTTGTCATGTGCAGTGAGAACTTGGCAGAGTGTAAGAGGAGAATGACGGCTATGAACCGCTTACATCCTCTGTTGCAAAAAGGCTGTTTTTACGGATTCGGACACAGGTGAAAATGATCTAAACATGTGGCTGGCAGTGGGTGGTAAATATATTTGTTTTTTATAATGAAACTAATTTTAAGATGTGCTTTATGAAATAAATCACTCTTATCAAGCCTAAAGCCCAGACGTTATAACAGAGATGGGTGACGAGAGGTGACCAAAATAAAAAAGCCTGTTACCTTGAATAGAAATATTTATTACATGATATTTTTTATGTAGATTTACAGAGGGTACAGTGGGAAATCCTTTGGCTCATAACATAAGGACACTACACAACAACATTGTGTCACACTCTATGTTTATGCAAAATTATTGGTAATTTTAGACGTTTACGACAAGCATTAAGTCATGTGTGCAAGTTAGCCTGAAAGAGAAACTGTTGTTTCATAAATAATGTATGACACCAAGTAGTAAACTTTAATAGTTATAAAAGAATAGTTCAGGTTCAGTCAAGTTGTTCATAGTTTATCTCTGACAAGCATTTATCTTGTGCTTTCAAGGCGTTTTCTTAGCCTACACATTTTCCACAGTGTATTGACAAACTACCGCGTCTGTATCCTGTATGTATTTGTCTTGTGTTTACGCCGTCTCGCTCGAGCCATCTATCATTTCAATGCCTCGGTGACATCGATGTTGCTGACCAATCCCTAACACTGTTGGATACTTCTTTGTTCCCTCAGCCCCACGCACAGTTTGTGTGCGCGCGCCTGTGGATGAAGGACTTTGTCGTCTTTGTGTACTCATGTCTTCTGTTCTCCCAGGTTTATTTGTGCATGAATTCCATTTGTTGTCTGTGCTCATCAGCCTCGCGTCGTAATACGTTTCATTTTGATGTGGGGGAAAGACTGAGGCGCTGAGCGCTTTGAAAGCAAGGCAAACACTCCAGCTCGGTTTCAGACGCATGAACCACAAATGAGGCAGGACTGTGAGCTACTGTATGTTTGGTCAACTGTTGGTGTTGTTGTTGTTTTCTACGCCTCATTTAAGAGTTATGTGAAGTAGGTTTGGATAATCTGGTGTGAGGCTCATATAATAAGGGGACACGACGAGACAAGCGAACCCTTGTTCCTGCGTGAACCCCCCCCCTCCCAAGAACACCTCAGTTGTACTAAATCCTCAGTCTACTGTAAGATGACTGTGTGATTGATTTAAAATTACAACTCTGTCGTCTGACAGCTGACCGTGACATGAACTCATCATCACTTCAAGGTCAAGGGTGACATTTCCTTGATACTACAGACATCTGTGCAATGACCTATTTTGAGTCCTCCACGGCTGTTGTGTGCTGACGGCGTGCAGTATGTTATTGTTGTTGTTGTTAATGTCCTGAGCTGACCTAAAGGATCACGGCTAATGAAAGACGCTTTCATAAATCTGTATATCTTGTGCTTAGGTTTGAGAGCTCCGTGTCATGTTTGACAAACAAAATGCTGAATGCAACTTAGGTAACAGAACGGTTGTGGGCAACATGGTATTAAACCTTTACCAAGCGGAATCACACGCTTTCATTTTCCTGCAGAAATAAACCATCGGATTAAATGCTAACAAACAGGCATTACGTCACCAACTTGACTTTTATTTTGTAGTAACGAAGGTGGTTAAGGCAAATGTAGAGTTAAAGTACACATTTTATTTAGGAAATGTAGTGGACTAAAAGTAAAAGTTGTCAGAAATATAAATAATGAAGTACAGATTGGTGAAAATTTGACTTAAGTACAGTATTTGTACTTTGTTACATTAAAACACGACTACGACTACGACTGGGTGACCACTGTTTGGACGCGGCGTTTAGTGAAGAGCTCTGTTAAATATTTGAAAAAGTTCAAACCACTGTGATGTTTTAAAGCATCAACATGGTTGTGCCTGTGAGATGGTGTGGTTCTGTATTTATTATGGGCTGTGACGGGTTACCGTGGCTCCAGTGTGGGCCGACACTCTGTGAACAGATCGCATAATAGCAGAACTAATTTGTGTCTGCCCACAAGACTGGGGTATGTACTTGCTAAGTGGGTCATTGTCCTCACTGCATAGATTTGTTGCTGAGCAGATTTTTTTTTTTGTGGGTAATTGGAAGTGATGTAGCATAACGTGAAGTGGACATTTGACCACAAGCAGTTCAATTTCAGTGGCTGGGAAAATCTGTGGGGAGATTTCATCTTTCATCTTCTCTGTTTCAACCGTTGAATATGGATTATTGGTAGATAATCCTGATTTGTATTCAGGATTCACTAAAATATGTAATAAGTAATCATTGTTCAGCAGCTGCTGAAAGGGAAGAGGACGCATCGAGCTGTTAAACAGTAACTGCAGCAGCCAGTTTCGGATGAATGATTAATTTTTATTTTACATTTATAGCTACGTCCAGCTCTCTACCTGTATTTTTCCCCCTGTTTCAGCTGTTAGATGAATAAGCCTTCAATGGTTGTACAATAGCTTGTGTTGACACAAATTAACTTCCATAAATGCCATGATATTTTACACCCTTTTCACGTTGGCACTCATGAAGCTTGGTTTAGCTTTATTTTCAAAAGGAGAATGTTTTCCTAGAACATGCTTTCTTTGTGGCGTAAAGCCTTCACCACAACATATTGAAATACAGTCGGGCTTTGCTGCCAGATGAAAAGTCAAGGCTAGAGTGGAATGGAACGCATTTTTGGTTCATCCAGCTATGATCAAAATAACACTGTACGAGAGGGCATTCATCCCTGTATGATGTGAAGTCAATTGCTTAATCTAAAGTAGTTGTAATCTCATTTTTTTTATCCAAAATGGGATAACACATGGGTTTCCAGATGATTCAAAGTAGGTCATGGGAGTAATATGTCTAAAAACCACTCTCTCGTCTTCTACCGCTTTGTCCTCCAATATGAGGGTCGGGGTGGGGCGCCGGTGCCAATCACAGCTGACATAGTGCGAAAGCTGGGGTCCATCACAGGGACACAGAGACAAACAACCATTCACTCACACCTACTGTCATTTTAGAGTGTCATTTGCTTAATCCATCCTTAATCCTTAATCTTACTTTGTTATTTATATTTCTGACAACCTTTACTTTTACTCTGATACATTTCCCTTTACCATCTTCGTTACTACAAAATAAAAGTCCAGTTGGTTAATGCCTGTTTGTTGTCGCTAGTTGTTTTTAGCGGCACTAGCTGTTAGCTGCAGAATTTGACTCCAAGTAGACTTAAAACACAGCAGAGGCTGGTTGTTTACCTGGTCTCCGGGTTTCTGGTCTCCTGTCTCCGGGTTTCTGTTTCTACACTCCGAACGCCGGGTTTCAGCTATCAGCTGTTAGCTAAGCGGCCAACTGGTGAGCGAGCGAGCTCACGCAGATAAACTGCAGAAGTGGAATTAAAACGCAGTGTTTCATGAACAACAATACTCAATACGCAATTAGAGCTGAAACGATTACTCGATTAATCGGTTTGAAGATTTTTTCACGATTAAAACAAGATTTCTGATTGTTTCAGCTTCTGAAATGTGAATATTTACTTTGTTTCTCCAGATAACAAAGACACATTTTGGTTTGTGGACAAAACGAGAAATTCAAGAACATCATTATTTCCAGGACCGACGTTTGACAATAGTCGACAGATTAATCGATAATGAAATTAGTCGTCTAAATGCAATGATGCAAACTTAAAGACCTGAATTGTTTCTTTTGATTTTTTGAATTGGCATCAAGCATAAAACCAATCAGAACTGGACGTGTTAAATCACATTATTACCGATTATTACCTTAATGTGTTGCAACAAATTAGGATTTAGATTAAAAAAATGTTGTTTTTTGAAGGTGTCATTTTTTTTTACATAGTTAATGAACACACACACACACACACACACGTGGGGAAATTATTCAACTGAAATAACCGGCATGAGCACAGTTTGGTTTGGGAGAGGTCATAAATAATGGTTTTATTAATTAGCCGGTGCTACTTCAAAGGTGTTAATGCATGCAGCAAAGAGTCATCAGCAAAATGAAGTTTCACCAATAATCAGCTTTATTTCTCTCGCCCTCTCCTTCCTTTTGATAACTTCCTTTGCCTCGTTCCCTCTCCCCCGCTGTCGTCCTCTCCACCCCCATCTTGACTCCTTTTATCTCCCAATCCCCTCAGCAATCTTCTGCTCCACCTTCATCACTCTGTAACCACCACATCCTCTCTAGTGGTGGATGTTGTGTAGGATAATGTATGGAAGTGTGTGTGTGTAGCTGTTCTGCCTGTGAGTGAAAAGCATAGAGCGGCACATTTTGTCCCCATTTTGAGCAGATTGCAGAGATTACACAGACGTAGCTTTTCACACTTCCACCCAGTGCCTTTCCTCCCTATTTTCTCCTGCTTCTGGCTGTCTCCAATTTGTTGATCCCTCCCAGCTTTTGTCTGCTTTGTCTCCTTCTTGCTTATCTTTCACCACCCTCCTTTTTTAATACATACTATATATAATATTTTTGACACTTTTGTCTCTATTGCACCAGCACCCCTTCAAATCTTATCTGTCATACTGCCTCCCCTCATCTCTATCTTGGTCTTGGTTCAACTGCTGGCAAAGCTTCCAGCATCCAAGGTCACCTATACTGTGCTTTCAGCCTGACAAGTGGGCGGGTGTGTGTGTGTGTGTGTATGTATGTGTGTGTGTGTGTGTGTGTGTGTGTGTATGTCCCCATGTGTGATAGCTGGGAGAATTTGGCACATTCCACATATTCCAAGTATTGTGTTTGTGTGTTGCATGCGTGTTAATTCCAGCGTCTGTTGTCAGTTATTATGCCTTGAATCAACGTCCCGATTGCCTCTCGGGATTTCCATATTATACACGTGTGTTTTGTGGGCGTAGACGTAGACAACATACGTGTCTCTGTGTGTCCTCGTGTGTCCCTGTGTGCCCTGTGCTTATATAACCAACCCCCCACTGAGGCCATACATTGTAGGCGGTGATATAGGAGGCTGCGTGCGCTGGGTAACATACTGGACCTGCTGTCTGTCTGTCTGCAGTCACTTCCTTCACCCAGCAAATATTGACCTTCGTATGTGACATGGACATCCAGCGTGGCAAGAGCCGCGTTACTGTACAAGATGTACGTTATTTGGGTTTGAAGCTCGCCCAAAGCTGCAGCATTGATCGTTGTGTACCAGCACTAAGATCCAATTATGATTGTTCACGGTCTGCGCTATGCTCTGATGTTCAAGTATAAGAGACATTTCCACATAATTGGCTGTAATTTGACTGCGTGGATCAGGTTGCTTTGAGAGAGTCTGCTGTTGTGGAACCTGTGGAGCTTGAAAAACAGGGGGCGGGAAGGCACACACACACACACACACACACATATATGCATGTATGTATACACACACACTTATTATACACAAACATCAACAACAAGAGCAGGTGAAGTAATAATTGATTTCCAATTAAGCTGCATGTACCGGCGTCCCAAAGCAAACAGCTCACTCTTGTTATGCCAAAACTATGTTATTTCATTTTCCCCCAGAAACTCGGATGTTTTACACTCGTCAGCTCTTTAGTTTTGTTGTAAAGTTTTTTGCGATATTAAATCAATGGCCACACCACGGACATGTGTATCAATCAAGTCGTTCCGTTTTCATTAAAGTCCGTCGTTACGTACAAGAGAGAATCTTCATTTGCATGAAATTAGTGTGAAACTGAAGTAATGAGTGGTTGGACTCGCTCTGCAGCTGAACCCGTTGCCCCGCCGTCCTGACTGGACTCGTAATCAGACGCGCTGATCTGTTTAGGCTCCGCGTTGCTGTCCCATAGATCATCTTCCTCTTATCAGTGTTAATCAGCTCCTCCACATCAGTACATTCACACTCTCCGATCACGTGACGTAACCTACATAACCCGAGTTCCCCCCTCTCTCTCTATTTACTCAACCTGCATGTGTCCTGTTGCATATACATGCAGTCACATGGTGTTCTGATTCACGCGGAGCGTGTCTGTAGGAGCCGCAGGCTTCACAGCGGGACGCCAAGTCCGCACTTAACAACCGTGACATGAGTGAAATATTAATTCCTGTGCCGTGCATAATGGACACCTTCACACGAGACACGAGCTGCAGCGTAATGTGTTCGTCATGTGTCATTTTTCGGCTTTGTGAAGACTCGTTTCTGTCATCTCTGAAGACATATTGGAGTGTCGGAATGTGCGTGCCGCTCTCCTTACCTTTTACTTTACTTTACTGTCTGACAGCACCCACTGTGTGCCGATCACTTCATTTTAGTCCGTCGACTGAGCGATTTCAATTCATTCTAATGGGGGAGCAGAGATGGTATAAGTGTGTGGCAATGTGAAGGAGAAATGTGGTCAGGCACGAGCCTTAAAAGCTCACTCTATATTCTGCTTCCATTCTCCACCCCGGGTGAAAACAGACTTAATCTTTTGTTTCGGTGTTGAGACATGCGACTATAATTTACGCTCCCTAATGACTTGCAAATTGAGTTTATTGTCTTTACAGCTGCTTAAAGATATTCATGCTGTGCTATTTATTTTACATCGCTCATGATATTGTGGGGGCAGGATGAGTTAACCCCTCCTCTGTTACCACAGGGTTTGGCTTGCATACTTCTCATCATTACCGTAACTCCTAGAGAAACAGAGCTTTGAGCCCATATACTTATCACAACAAGATTCACCAGCGCGTCACACGTTTGTGACGTCAGCTTCTCAGTACCGTCATTCCTAAGCGGTTGAATAACTGCCAGATATCAAGAGTAAAAGTTATTTTGGGAAAAAGGGGGCCAGAAGCCATAAAATCAAAATAAATCCTGATATAAGGCCTGATTATCATGATGGTCAGAAGAGGGTTAAAAATGAACATGACTCCATGACTCTCTTTAATTAGCACATCACTTAAATGTGAATTCACAGGTTCTCGATTTTCAGGATGTTGCAGCTTTTACAAAGTGAATGTTCTGCTGTTTCTGCAAAAAGCTACAAGGCTAATTGGCGTAGTTTGGGTGTCAGAGAGTTTATGGGCTGTCAAACTATTCTTAGACACATGTGACATAAACACATCTCTTCAATCCGGTCTGGCCCTTTCCAGTGTATTACGGTAAAATACTCAGTTGTCTCACACTTGCTTGGGCTGCAATGATTCTTAAATGTGTATATTTTCTGCTTTCCTGCCTCTGTATAACAAAGTCAAGGTCATTAAAAGTGATCAATGTTGTTTTGTGGACAAAATAAGACATTTGAGAACGTCATCCTTTCACGGTTTGTCACCGTTTGTCAACATTCGATGACATTTTGTACTCGATTCATCAAGAAAATGATCTGCAGATGATCGCTTGTGAAAATAGACATTTGTTTCAGCCCTGGCTCTATGCAAATAACGCTCAGTATATTTGCACGTTTGCTGGCATGTGCTGTGTGTCTCTACCTGAGATTTTTTGAACCGAGTGAACTTGGCTTATAACACCATTCCCATGGTGTGAATGTGATGTCACAAAGCCAACAACAACACCACCACAGTGGAGCTCAGTGACACTGTTACAGCTGTTTTAATTCTTTTTAAATATACCTACTGCAGGAATAATCAGTCCGTGTGCAGAGATCATGCTCTGAGATGGCCTTCAACGGTGGAAAGTTTTCAGCAGTCGTCATTACTGTCAGTTATTCATATGACGCTGACAGTGAGAACGCCACACCCAGCGAAAACAAAGCTCAGAGTTTATCGGTCCGTTGCAATAGTGAACTATACAGCACTCGAGCACCGTATCGAGGCTTCACCGGGTCTATAGAATCACATTCCCCTCGTCCCAGAGTTCCACCCTGCGTTTTCATGCAAACTGCTTGACCACTGAACCCCCTGTCGCCACAGCAACGTGTAGTGCGGCACTCTCACAAAACAGCACAGGACTCTGTGTTTATAGCTTAGCTTTATCTAAAATAATAAAAAAAATACTCCTATGCAAGTGCTCATATTTGTATTCAGATATTCTTTTATGTTTGTTTGACAGGTTTTTATATTTACGTTCTTATATAGTATTCTAAGTGAGTACACGCAGATACATAATGCATACCCTTGCAGCCTTGCCCTAACCTTAACCATCACAATTAAATGCCTAACTTTAACCCTTAACACTTCTAAACCTCAAAAAGCCCTTTTAAGTTGTGACAACCAACCATTTTATGGTAAATATGTTTTTTTTGTCCTCACACACAAACAAAGTGCACAAAAACTTGTTTTTATATCTTAGAGAGGATACACATTGACATAATGCCCCCGATCTTACCCTCATGCCTAACCTTAGCCCTGATCCCAACTTCAACCTAAACCCAGTGTCTAAACCAATAACCCTGAAAAAGCCCTTTAAAGTTGTGAGGCCCGGAAAAAATGTGCCCACAAAGTTGGAAGATGGAAAGACACACACACACACACTTGGCTGAGCACCAGCAGTTATTCCTATCGAGTGTGTGGAGGCGGAGTGGTCGGTGTTTTCTTGACTCTTAAATCCATCCACCTCCAAAAAATACATAGCAGTCTCTTTAAAATAAAAAATGCACTCGATACGAAATGACTTCATCACTCTGTTGCCAAATACTGAAACAAAGCATCGGGCCAAGTGATTCTACTCACACACACACACACAGGCATGTGGTAAAATGTGGATCTCAGAGACAATGAAAGCAGCACTGTTGTTGTTGTTGTTTATTGATACGTGGCCGTTTCCTTCTCTGTCTCTGACAGTTAAAGGTCAGAACCAGATATAGTTTAATGACCGGCAGTCTGACTTGCCAAATGTTCAGTACACGTATACTATACATATATATATATATATATATATATATATCTGTATCTATACAGTATATATCCATTAGCTGCACAGCTTATTCTTGTGGGGTTACAGGGAGGCAGCAGCAAATCCCCGCTGACATGAGGCGAGAGTGAACCAGGACAGGACGGCAGCCTGTGACAGCTGTTATATGCAGACAAATCAAACAGCCATTCACTCATGTACTGTACACACTGATGGCTAATTTGAGTTTACCACTAACCTAACCTGAATGTGCTGGAATATCCTGAGAATACATGCAATGTACAGTATATCCTTTTCTCAGAGTAAGACATAATCCCTGAGTAAACCAAATTAAGTCAATCTACTTAAGTTTATTGAAAAACAAACCAAAGTAAGGGATGTATTTATGTCAGGATTCACGATTTAAACTCGTAAATTGGCTGAAAAAATTAGTAATATCCCACACTTTGAGTAGAAAAAAATACTTTGAAAATAGCATACATATATATTATAATTTAAAAAACAAGATACGCAATATATTCTCTATATGCTATATACATATACTACATATATATAACAATGTATCATCATAAGTAGAGCTGAAACATATATATCTATATGTCTTTATATATATATAGATATATATATAGATATATATATATATCTATATATATATATAATATATATCTTATGGACCAAACGATTACTCCAATAATTGAGAAAAGAATTAGTTGCAGCTCTAACCATAACCAGTAATGGAATTCTTATAGTGTTAGTTCAAGCTTTACAAAGCAGCAGAATAGCAACATTATAATAAGTGGACTTGAGTCCTTGAGTGAACTTGCAGTCTCCCCCTTGTGGCATTTTAAATAATACAAATCACAAGAACTGTCAGTTGACGAGGTTCGTCGGCATTCTCACGTCACTTACAGTAAGTGAGTGAATATTAATGAGTTTCCTCATTCATGATGATCCAGATAATGGAATTTCACAATCCAAAACTTCCTATACATCACAATTGATTGATTAATTGATTATTAGGTAATTGGTTTCAAGCTTTTTTCATCATTAAAACAAGATTTCTGATTGTTTCAGCTTCTTAAATGTGAATATTTTCTTGTTTCTTTGCTCCATGTAGCTTCAAATTTCATAAATGGTCTAAAATGACTGTATCCGACTAAAATCGGTATTGGTATTAATAGTTTGTGATATCGGTATCGTCCCATCCCTAATTTTTAGCTTGATAAATGCATTAAAATGTTTGTGTCATCATCAATTCATCGCTGACTCGGTCAGTCATCTCAGTGATCTTATTATTTTCACATTACGGGAACACGAGGACGTTATGGCAACACAAATTACTGCCAGTGTGCGTCCAGCTCCCAGCTTTATGAGTCAGTGTGAGCGTGCAGGTGCGTTGAGCTGAAAATGCTAACATGAGACTGCAGCTGAGGCTGTTGAAAATGTTATGAGCTTAAAAAGTATTTCAAAATAAACCAAAGAACTGGACCATCAGCCTCTTGCTTGAAAGACAAGCAGAGAGAAAAAAGACAGAGACATGCCTTAAAGGCCTCATATTCAGGTCCTGGATCTGGATGCGCTCCACGTGTCTCAGACCACTGATCCATCACAACACCCCTTTTCTTTTTTCTTTTTTTTTTTATCTCATGCCTCTTTTTCACTCCCCTTCCAACAGCCAAATGGTTGTTAATTTTCATGGCTGATCATTTATTTTTTTGGACTTTGCAGCCAATTTGGCAGCCAACCCCGGTGATAACAGCCTGTACTGTAAATCTGTCACTGTAAGTGATGGGGGAGGGAAGTCATTTTCCTCCCTGCTTATAGAATGATGCATATTGTACGATCTCGCTCTTTCCTCTCATCCCACACTCTCTCTCCTCCTGTCGTCCTTCGTGAAATTAATCTTGATGTCTCTTTCATTTGTTGTTTCCTGCTGTTGGTTAATTAGACCCACTGCTGAGGTCGTCTTTGTTTGCCTGGGAGACGCCTGTGTATCAGGAAGACAAGGCTGCGAGGATGGTGTGAGAGTGTTTGTTGTTGTTTACCACAAAATAGCGGCAAAGAGAATGGGGAAAATGAACAGGTGCTAATCTCAATTTATTACAATATTGCTAATACTTACTAATACAACTGGTATTAACAAACATTAGTGACTGTTTTTGGGGTGAAAGTGTGGAGTCAGAGTGCTGACCAGAGATCACCATGGACTTTCCCAACCAAAGTTAAAGTAGGTGCAAGGTAGACAGGCCTGTAGTGACATGAAAGAATTTGCACAGGTGGAAAGTAGTTTTTAAAATGTGTAATTTACCTTCTACTTAAGTATGTTTTTTTGGAAGTACTGTACTTGAGTATATAATGTTGGCCTGAACTTAAAATAAATAAGTTTTAGGTGAATGACAAGGACAGGTGAATGTCGAGGACAGGTGAATGTCGAGGACAGGTGAGTGATGAGGACAGGTGAATGTCGAGGAATGGTGAGTGACGAGGACAGGTGAGTGACGAGGACAGGTGAATGTCGAGGACAGGTGAATGATGAGAAGAGGTGACTGATATCAAGGACAGGTGAATGTCGAGGACAGGTGAACGAGGAGGACAGGTGAATTGGCGTTAATTAAGGTCCCTGAGTGAGTAAGAAAGTAAAGCATTTGTGACCTTTTGACCCATTTTGACGGACACATTCAGTACATTTTAACTAACTACTTTTTTACTTTAACTTGAGTCAATTTTTGACCAGAACTTTTACTTTACTTAAGCAGAATAGTGGTACTGTTACTTGAGTAGAATATTCCAGTACTCTTTTGAGTCTACAGTAAATGTAGCACCATATTTCATTAGGCACGGCACGTGTTTGGGGAGGAACACCAAAGCAGTAACCATGGTAACGGCTGCTTGTCAGGTACAGGTCTGTGAAATCTACTCCTGACAACAGAATACCTAATCTTTACACATATCCTCCCATGTTTTGGCGCAAACCTCTCCAACTTTTCCGTCTCCCCTCCCACGACTGCAGATTGCCTCGCCGCGTCTGCGGTTTCCAGCACGCGTTCGTACACCATGACATGTTTTCAGAGCCTCATTGAGAAGGATTAACGTCTAAAATGACGACAAACGTGTCCGTACACCTGCCCGCGTTTGTGCATATGTGTGCGGTGTAGTGCTTTTTTCACGGTATGTATGTATGTGCGCAGTATGTCACAATAATGTGTGTGCGTGTACTGTACATCATGCACTCTATACACACAATGTACAGCCTGTGTGCCAACTCCCAAGTTTCCAAACTCACTTGTAATGAGTAGGTGGGTGTAAATTTATGGCTCTTCTCAGCTAAATTCATTACGTGCGCGCGCGTGTGTGTGTGTGTGTGTGTGTGTGCGTGTGCGTGTACTAACCAACCCTACTTACAAGTATGTTTGTCTTTATGATAAAAGCAGTCACACAAAGAAAATGATGTCTGTCTGTCTGAAACCCAACCCAATTGCAGCTTTCACAGATGGAGGAAGATTAACAGGGTGAGTGTGTAGTGTGTGTAGTGTGTGTAGTGTGTGTGTGTGTGTGTTTGTCTGCACATTGTGTGCATTGTGTGGGTGCCAACAATAGATGTTCCACGCAGTAGCTGCTTTGCATGTTGAACAAGTCCTATAGGTTTTGTTATTGCGAGATTTTTTTCTTTTTTTTTTATGTCAGAGACATGTCAGAAAAACATCCTTTAGTATGGAATGCATGTAATGATTCAACTTGTTATAGCTCTGCCACTCCTTGTGAACTTTAGTGCAGTGGATAAACCTGCAGGATAAAGCACCTGGTGTCAAAATCACCTCCTCATTCTTCTCTTTTTATACATGTTCAGGGTTGCTAAGACTGAGGTGTATTTTTTTTTTTTATTGGTGATTTTTTATCGGACATTTGATTGATTTTTTCTTTTTTTGAAGCGTGTTTGTATGAGGTACTGACACATTGTTCCCGAACGCCGTGTCACGTGTGCTGCTGTCACTTAACAACCAGCCTGATCATACTGATAACATGGCAGCAGACACAAGGGAAACAACACATTTAGCTACTTAACAAAAGGCTTATCTGATGAAACTGCTCAAGCTCCTGCTGAGATCTGCTGTATTTTGACAAATGTTCTTGCCATTAGGCGGCACTTTGTGATTGGAAACTGAGGTTTTTTAAATCCATAGAGACAAACAAAAGCTTTCTAACGTCAGTGTCACAAAATGACACATTTGAACACATTATTGATTGAAGTGTGTCAAGATTGGAAAATCAATGATTTACTCAGTGGACTTCTCTGTGCGCAGGAAGTGAGTTTAGAAAGGAACACAAATTTCATCTTCTTGAGTCTTGAGAGATGTGATTTTTCGGTTTTCACTGACTTCTTGTATCTGTGACTATTGTCAGTCACGTGTTGACAACTTGGAGACCTTGTTTTGTTTTGTGAATGTTGGTAATTACGACAAACATCGTTATTAATGGGCTCTTTTCCATTTTTCTATGTCGATATGCAGCAAAAGAAACAAGGCTGTAACTGCCACATGCGCTTTTAAACCAGAGCAATTATTCTTAAAGTCTGTGAACATTTAGTTTGTTGTCCACAAAACCACCGCGTGGACTCTTGTGAACTTCTGTATTCATGAGTTTTACTGACCTTTTGTCAATCTCAAACTCTTTCTCATGAACTGCCTGAATTTCCTCGACAACAGTCTCTGCAGCTACTTGTTGTTGATCCTCTGACTTTTACAGCAAAGCCTCTGTGGCATCTTTCGGTATCTCCACAAATATTAAACGGCTCAGATTTTTATGATCATCACAGGTTGAATTGTTTTTTTTCACTTTTCTTTTGTACTAATGATATTACATACATTTTAGGAGTGTATTTTAATATGATTTCCCCTTGGCCTTGCCCCGCCCTCACTCAGGTCAGCTGATCAGCTGCTCCTGACTGTGCCAGAAAGTAAGCGCACACTTGTTTGGCCTCTGCTTTTACCCATGTTAACTCAGTGTCAGTGTGTCTTTTATTTATTCCGTCTTTATTTATTACTCTGTGCAGCACTGAGGTGGTTTTAAAGTGCATTATAAATAAAGTTGAAGAGATTATGCTTTAATTAACAGCTGTAAACTAGAAATCGCACACTCTGTGACTGTGAAACATCGGCATTTCAGTATAAAGGTCCGGTATAAAACATTTAGGAGGGGGTTTATTGGCAGAAATTAAAATGAAAGCCCACTGACTTTTCAAGCATTTCATTTGTGTGTTCCTATGGCAACCTGACTCCACAAACCAGCCACTTTGAGTGTGGATTTCCCGTTGTTTTCAAAGAACTACATCCTCTCTGACATGCAAAGCAGGGCTGTCTTGTTTCTGACCATTAGATGTCTGCACTTGATCTTTGTGTCTCACTATACTGCAGTAGAGCATGAGGCTTATTTACTGTATCTTTATATCCTCACAGAACAAGAGTCCTGGATTACTGTGAGGGCTCTATTTAATCGATCTGTAGCACATGGGCTAAAGTGCATGCTGCGCTGCAATAGAGCAGATTTTATTCCCAATAAGATCATTTACTCTGATGGAGTGACATTGTTATTAGTTAGTATTTTTTGATTTTCCTCCAGAGGAAGCTCACTGGTGGCAATCAGGCATGTCCACTCTTGTTAGTTAAACAGCAAGTAATTTAAGTGCTAAGGGGTTTTATTTAGCGTGTTGAAGGCGGAACATGAGTTCAGTCAATCACATCTTTGCCTGACGAGCAAAACAAAGCCGTTGTGCCTGTACCTGGTGCATTGCTATTTAAATTGCAAATGCAGGAAAATTGGAGAAGTGAACCATTCTGTGCTGAGGAGCTCATATACTGTATGACTGCAGCGTGAATCCTTTCAAGAGCTCCATTAGACTCCGCACGATCAGGGATTGCACTGACATCCATCCTGCATTTAACTGATGAGCAAGAGCTGAAACACCTCCCTGTGTGTGTGTGTGTGAGCCCATAGTCAAGAAATCACCGAAACTGATTGTTCTTACTACTCATTTGAGTGAAGGGCTGCATCTAACGAAAGTGATTAATTTCGATTGATCATTAATCGGATAAAAAGGAAAAAAAAAAAACCCACTCTCTCTCAACAAAAAGGAAATACATTTTATATTTATTTGACCAGATATTGCTTAAGTTTCTTTTACGAAGAAATGAAGGATTCACGTTTTAACCCAACTAATCAATTAAGTTAGTTGGCAACTATTTGAATAATCGATTAGTTGTTGCAGCCCTATTTGAGTGTGATAACCTATCAATATACGTTAGAGCTGAAACAATTAATCGATTACTAAGTTAATCGGCAACTATTTTGATAATTGATTAATGGGTTCGAAATTTTTACATGATTAAAACAACAGATTTCTGATAGTTTAAGCTTCTTAAATGAGAGTATTTTCTTAATTTCTTTGCTCTGGATAACAAAGAAATCATTATAAGTTAGTCATTTTGGTTTGAGGACAAAACAAGACATTTGCGAACATCATCATTTTCATTTTCGGTGTTTGACAAAACATTTTTTAAGGTTTTCTGATATTTTATGGACCAATCGATTAATCGAGAAAATAATCGACAGATGAATTGATTATGAAAAGAATCGTTAGTTGTAGCTCTAATATACGTGATGTAATCTTTCCCCACTGATGTCCATGGTCATGTTCTAACCTCCCGTTGTCTTTCCATAGGTGGAGAGCCCTGAAGAAACCTACCTGTGTAAGTGAAGGGGGCGGAGCCAAGCAGCAACTGTTTTTTTTTGTCCTGATGGACACTGGACAACCACCAGCATTTTTCTTTTTCAAAAGACATAAGATAGGAATCAAGTCTACTCAGGACTGATTCTGCACAGTTTTACCTCTTGCCGTCCTCTCCTCTCACTCTGAGCCGATCAGAGGAAAACCTCTTCAGACCATCTACCTCCCAGAGAATCAGGAACACAAAACTGTTTGCTCTCAGTTCCTCAGTTCCCGTCTTCTCTTCATGCAACATTTCTTCATTTACCTCAGGGATCTTCTCCCACTGTCTACCTCCTCCACCAAAACAGCCAACCCACTGACTTTGGAACACGGCACGGAAACACACCTGTTTGTGACCTTTCGCTGCTGTTACCGTGACGACCTGTATTGCCTCTCAAGCGCTAACCCGCTGCAGCTGTGACAACCAGCGATGACCTTGGACCTCTTACCGCCTGCCAGCTTGGATCCGCTCGCTGCATGAATTGTGCCGATGCTACAATTGTAGCCTGGACCTCGGGCAAGTTATCACTGGAAGGACACACTCATACCCTCATACCCCGTCTTTTACAGTCTACCTGGCAACTAAATACCTCAGCAGATACAGTGTAGAAACTTTTTTTAGTCAAAGGGAGCAGGAAGGGAACTTTTCCGTGTCAAAAATCCAACTCACTCCAGGATCTTCCACTTGCCTTGGAGGCAGGAGTATAGCAACAGTAGCCAGGAAGGCCTCCCAGAGAAGTGAGAGCGAGAGGGTTCGTGAGCGTCACCTGGATTCTCTTTCCAACAAAGTCACATCACACATGCGCCTCGTCGTGTAAGCGGCAGCGTCGTTGGGAGAGGAGATCACAGAAGAGACTCAGAAGTTCCCCCTGCCTCGAGCTTCCTCTTCACCATGTGAAGCCTCCAGAGAAATAAAGCTACCCACAGTGCAGGAGAAGTTCTCATTAGCTTTCCTCGCTCAGGAGACGCAACTACAGAGACTGAAGCACTTGCTCGCAGATTTAACCGTTTAACCTCGGAGAAGTGAAACAACAAAAAAAGTGAACAGAGCAAGTCCATATTGTGCGACGGCGGAGAGCAAGAGAAGGAGGGAGTGAGGAGGAAAATGCAACGGTGAGTTCCTGTTCTTTTTCCTGCTTGTTTATCAGCTTGATTCCTTCTTTTTCTATGCTCCTCAGTAACAGGAGGCTGTGATAGGTATGAGGAACATCAAGGTTGTACTCATCACTTGCCATTTTACATTAATGACAAAGAAACACTTCAAGTTTTCGGGCCAATTTTTATTTCTTTGTGTCTCTAACTGACATTTAACTGGCATTTGTGCCTTATTAGATAATAGCGAGCGGAGACAGAGCGGGTATTATGATGGAAGGAACATGGCGCAGTAAAGGTCATTATGAGAGTTTGGGCTTTTTATACTTCATACGTCTTTAGTTGGGAACAGAAATGCAGAAGACGGTCGACTTGAAAGAAAATGAAAGTTAATGAATGTTGATGTTGGCATTAGGCTCGGTGTTTTTGGTGTTTGGTTCAGAGCAGCTGTTTCTTATAGTCTCACGGTTCAAGAGCGGAGGAGGGCTGTGCAACTTCTGCTGGATGGCAGCCATTTAAAGAGATGGAATCATATATATGATATCATATCTATCTTTTACAGTTTTTTTTCCTCAGGAGTGGGAGACAATTGATCAGCTATTGACTTTATATCATATTGGCCTTTTAAAAAGCCACGATCAGTCACCAGTGTGAATCACAGGTTCAGTGAGGCCTCAGTGAGTTTCTCTGGCTTGTTTCCATAATCCAATACTATGCAAATTGGAGTCAGGTTAACAAGAGACTGTGAATTTTCTTACTTCACTGATTTGCATTAGGGCTGAACACTTTTATCGAAATTTTATCGAAATCGCAACACAGAGACGCAATATTTAAATAAGCCAAAATGTGTGTCAAAATATAATTTTCTATGAATTATTATTACACGTCTTATTCTACAGACTGAAGAGAACATCTGTGTTTCTCACAGAGCTACACAAATGTCACACATGAATCCTTTTAAATATGAATGAAAATAATGATACATATAATGACTCAATCACATTTCCTGTCAAAATAATCGCAATTAGATATTCGTTCAGCCCTAATTTGCATTTAGCTTTGTATTACTAGAATATGGATAGTATTTTTAAAAAAATATTGTGCTTCCTGACCTCAGTTTCCCCTGAGTCGAGAAATATCTTCATTCTTTTTTTTGTGACGTGTCCACCGGTGACACTTGGTCCGATTTCGCACTTTTTAGACCCACTCATTGGGGGGGCGGGACCTCATTCCCAGAATGTAAACAGTGTCTGCCGTCTTATGCTAACAGTTATGCTAACAAAGAAAAGAATGAAGATATTTCTCAACTCAGGGGAAACAAAGCATTCCTTTAGGTCAGGGGTGTCAAACATACTGCCCGCGGGCCAAAACCGGCCCACCGCAGGAATGAATATGTGAAAATGTGATGTCATTTACCATATTTTTCAGTTCCAGATACCTGTGACTGAATGTTTTGTGTCTATCTCGATCCACTGTGATCTTGCACTCATGTAAATTATAAACTTGGGCATCACATTGTTAAAATTGCACTTATTTTGTTCAAGAAATGTTTTAGCTTTTTCATAATTTGTATAATGAGTTTGACGCCCCTGCTTTAGGTCATAATATGGTTGAGGGGGATCCCTGGGTGGAGAAAACGCACGACACAGCTGCTGCAAAAATACATTCACTCATACAGTGTAATATGTGATTTCCATTATGTGGACACACGCTGTTCCTTTTTTCTTTTTTCTGTTTTTTGACAAAGCGAGTGTGTGGTAGTAAGGAAATTGTATAAAGTGGAGAATGTTGAGATGAGAAAACGAGACGACTCACAGATGAGACGAGGTGGAGGTCGAGAAGGAGGAGAAAAGTGGACATGGCTTACCTCAGACACCCTCTGTCCTCTCGCTCCACCCCTCCCTCTGTCATTGACATGGAGTCACATATGTGCAATCCTCATTGATAGTCCCCTCACACCTCAACGCCATAACTTACGCCTGTACTCTGTCCCCTGGTTTGTGTTGCCATGGCAACACACAGCCTTCCTCCACCAACTGTGACTCACACGCGGGTAAATGTATAGGACGCAAAGCCTGTGTTGTCCAATCGGATCACTGGCTGCTTAGGTGCAAGAAGTTTGATCTGTGTGTGTGTGTGAGTAAGATTCGTTACTCCTTTCTGGCATTAACACTGAACTCGTCAGGGCTAGTAGACCTAAAGGAGACCAAAACCTGCTCCTAATGAGGCAGACCCTCATTTCTGGTCATGTTTAGGGCTAATATTTGAATTGTTCAGGCTTTGCAATTGAAAAGAAGTCAGTGCAGTGTCCTAAGAAGAATAGCTGTGCAAACCTGTGTGTGTTTGTGTACATGAAACTGGAACACTGAGTGAGTCATCCATGGTCTCTCTGAGACTGCTGCTGCTATCACGCCATGTCTGGGGATGAAGGCGGGGGGTCTTGTTATTGCTCGTGCTGTTGTGGAGACTTAAATCTTTCCACACAGCCACATGATGGGGACTTCATTAGTCTGCATTTAAAACAACAACAAAAAAACAGAAGGAAAAGACTCACGTTTTGAAAATATGACAACATCATAACATGAGAACATGATGAAAAGACTGTCCGTCCTTCTTTACAGGAATGGACTTGTATTCTTTTACTTTATCTTCTGTTCCCAGATGATTGAAGGCACCAGTTTCAAAATGTGTTTATGTTAAAGAACTAAAATGAAGTTGTTCAGTGAAAACACTGAAAGTCTCTCTGTGTCCCTCCAGCTTTCCTGGAAGTGTGGTTCGTGGAACACTGTCATTTAAAAGCGCTCTCTAAATTATCTCATGTCGTACACGTCTGCCACGCCCCTTTTCACACTCTGAGCGCCGTCTGCTGTGATTGGTCAGCTGGCCCACTCTTTTGTAGTTGCTCAACTGCTCGGAAAATTCACACCCGTTACCGGCTTCCTGATCAGCTATAAAATCTCCTGTAGCCATGGTAACGATAGCGTCAGTCCTCGCCTACCGAGTCAAGCTCAAAACAAATATTGGACGTCAGAAACCACCTTCGCAAAACAGATCCTTTTACAGTTTTTAAAGTCACAGCACTCTCGTCTCGTCAGTCTGTCCGTCTGTCCTCTTTGTCCCACGGATGATCTGCCTCCATCTGGCACTGTCCCCCCATGTCAGACCCATCTCTTTCAGCTCAGTCATCCTATGCTGTGTTTCCGTCATGGTTTGATTTGGTATCGTTTTGAATGGTAAAGCCCTGGGTCAGGCTTGAAGGGTGCCAAAGAATGGAACGGTTGGAGAACCGTACTGTGCCAAACCAAACCGTTCCACTCAGTGTAAATGAACACAGCTTTAGTTTACCACCAGGTTTTCTCGGGGCGGCCTTTCTTACGGTTTCCAGGTGGTGTCTATGGGAGAGCAGTCTTTGGTTTATGGTTCTTGTCCATTCTGACCATTCAAACCATTGTATGCAACAATCTCCATCACCAAACTTGATCCTGTCAATGTCATGGCAACAGATGTCACTTGATGATGTAAATGATTTATGGAAGAAAGGCCTTTCAGGTGCTGTCTCTCTTATTGCCCTGTGCTTTGGCCTTTGGTCATTTTACTACTAAAGGAAAGTGGAAAAAAAAAAACCTTAAAGCATAATAAAGGCAGTTAAAGGGTTATCTTTCTGTAGGCGATTGACCAGATTTTTGGACTGGAATTGTTTCCAGTTTGACCAAATCATGTTGCAGCAGGCTTTGTTTTAGATATCTCTCTACTGCAACCCCGCTCCTCGTCTTCCTCTTGTTGCTTGTCGTAAACACTGTTTGCCAAATGGAAAAGAGAAGTCTTGGCCCAGATATCTGCTTTCTATGCAGGAAAACTTAAAAAAAAAATTGGCTGTTGCCCCCCCCCAGAGGCTAATTTGTCTCCAGACGATATAGCTGATGGTAATTATATGGTGAGTCCATGTAATGTTATTTTACGTCATTAAAACAGACATCTGTGTGTGTGTGTGATCTAAGCCAGTGGTCTGTAATCCAATTTATTAACAGGAATTTTCCATAGACCTTACCACACAAACATTTATTAAAACATGTAATTACATTACACATTTGACGATTTGATTATTCGTTTGATTACAAAGAGTCGGTTAATGTGACTGTTTGTCGTCATGTTAAACAGACAAAACTGTAAAAAATGTTAAATCACTGATAACACTGATTGATTGATTGGTTATTTCTACACGTAGACGCTGTCGATCCCACAGAAATGTCCCAAGATCTTTGAAGGCATCTCGTTCGCTGCTCTTCTAGCTCAACACGCCGTGAACCCTGCATTACTTCCACTCACTCTCATGCACTGGAATTGAGAACATTTGAATATGTTTTCATTTAAAATGCTCGTCTCTGTTGTGTTTTTCACTAGTTTGTTTGTTTTTAAAGGAATTGTTTGGTCCTGTCCGTGTGCGGGCACGAGTTAGTCAGACATGCGGCGCATGATCATCTCCATCTTCATCTTCATCCACACTCACCTCGCAGTTTCAGTCGTTTAACACTCATTACGTTAAGTGAACTTATTCACTCATCAATCAAAGTTGACGCACCACACAAAAGAAATTAACATTTAAATTTGGAATATTATAAATCATTGTTCCGTAGCTCGCCGTCGACATGCAGAGGACTTTAAAGTTGTTAAAGGGAGAGCTCTTGTACGCCACTTTACTAAAACGCTCTTAATGAATCTGCAAAGTTAAGTTAATGCCACTTTGTGAAGTGCTCTTTCCCCGCACACCAAACTCCATAGGGAAAATGATCAATTTTACATCACAGCATGGAAGCAGGAAGTGTTGATCCCTCCATCCGTAAGGTCAGATGTTTTATTGCGTGGCTTCAGTGTTTGAAATCCTTTGATCGGTCTTACGTAAGTTCCACATGCTTGCTGAACGCGGCAGCCGGAGCCCCGGCAGCTCCAGTGTCCTGACTTTCTCTTTGGACTTTGTTGTGGGAGAGGGAACTAGGTTTTACAAACTTCCACTCTCCTGTTGGAAACGGCTGTCAGAGGGTGAGGAAATAGTACAAAGACATCGTAAATGCAAGCAGATTTTATGAAATAATCGGTTTGCATCACGGCACACATTGGCAGTCACATGGGAATGCAAATGAGTGCAGTCTCAATGTAGAATTAATATAGCTGCTTCAGGGCTTTTTAGGAGTTTTTTGATCCTTAAAGAATCAAACTTCTGGGGAAATGTTAATACTTTAGATGGTTTGTTGTATCTGGTTTCAAACGCTTTAATTACTTTGTGCATCACCTCAGTCTTGCGACAGACGCTGTGTGCGTCTTTGAAAAAGGAAAGCGTAGGTGGTCACAAGCGGTGGCTCTGTTTTGAACATCTGTCAGATTAACATAGTGGTTTAATAAAAAAAAAAAAAAGACATTTGTGTACAGACTAATACTGTTTTCTTAAGCTCCATAACAGTGTACATGACTTAAAAAAACAATCAAATTCTTGCTAGTCTGACTAGAAATTGTATGAAATCAAATTTCTCAGTCGCACCAATTTGACTAATTCACTTTCTTTTGTCTCTTTGTGTCGTCCCAGAGTAATCTTAGATGTGTTGTTGTTGGTACCGTCCCCTGAAATGTTCTCAAAAGTCTCACATCATTAACTTAAAGTCGATTTTATCGTAGATTTACTACAATGTTTTCCACATTCTCCTGAGAAATACGATCAAACTCTCAGATTGCATGGGAGTCATGAATAGAATAGCCTTTATTTGTCATTATAAAAACGCATGAAATTGGGGAGCGAACCCACAACCTTTAAGTACCATTGAGCTGCAACTAACGATTATTTTCGTAGTCAATTAATATATCGATTATTTTCTCGATTAATCGTTTTGGTCCATAAAATATCAGAAAACCTTAAAAAATGTTGATCTGTGTTCGTCAAACCTGGAAATGACGACAAACCACAAATCAAAATGATGAACTTTTAAGGATTTCTTTGTTATCCAGAGCAAATAAGTGAAGAAATATTCACATTTTAGAAGCTTAAACAATCGGAAATCTTGTTTCAATCATGACATTTTTTTTCGAACCGATTAATCAAAAAAGTTGACGATTAATTTAGTAATGGATGAATCAATTAATTGTTGATTTGATGAATTAATTGTCTGATTGCAACAAGCATTATAGCGGGGGTTAGTGCAATGTCAAAACCTATTAAGTTCACCCACAAATTCTCAACTGGACTCCCTCCAAGCTTCCACGTCCATTTCAGTGTCTCCAGTGTCCTCAAATGTCAGCACGATCAAGACTGAATTATCTTTATCAGTGTCACATGTTTATGGATAGAAGTTAAAGAATATTCTCCTCTCATCAAGTTTATGACTTTATCAATGGAAGCAAACGACAGCTTGGCCCAGGCCTTAATGTCAGTGTATTAATTATTTTTTTCAATTTGGCATTAAAAGCACTTTGTAAACATGAAGACATTAATAAAAATAAAAGGAGGAAGTCTCTCTGTATCCCTCACATTGAAGCACATAACATCATAACATGCTTTGTGTTGCACATAAAGAACTCTCATTATTAATTCATGTATGAGTTGAGCTGTGCGGCGCGCCTCAGGGATAAAAATATCTCACATCAAAGCAGACAAAAACAAGACCAAAACGACAGAGACGGAGTTAAAAACATTTTTAAAAGCTCGGACGGGACAATAAAATGTAAATGAAAACCCGGAAAGGATGCGTTTAAAGTAGAACCTGGACAGTGTGCTGTATGTAACGTCACTAAACAAACACCTCTACTACTTACTGTGTGTGGAGTAGACTAACTGCACTGCGGTCTATGAAAAGCTGGACTCACGGAGGCCGATCCATACTGTTGATATAGCGCTGAGTGGCAGCTGTAAATTGAGCACAAGCAATCGAACTATAAATCTTTACCAGCATTTGTATAATCCCAGGGATGGGAATCAGCCTCACAGATGACAGAATAAATAATCCTTTAGACCCTTTAGCAATACAGAGTCTGTACACAACTCTATAATAACAACATTAACTTTTATGACCATAGCGGGCGGTAAAAACAAAAATATAAAACGAAGAGTACCTTCAGTACCTTCAGTCTCCACAGACGGGCCGCACTCTGTGATGATCTGTACTCGTACCCCACACATTCCAAATTTGTAATTCATGTAATTTAACATGTTGGGGGATTCTGACTGATGTCATGGGCCATTTAACCTGTCGTCTGTCTCACGCTCCGCTGTCAAGTTACCGAGTTCAAACGGACTAACGGAGCACAAACCTGTCCCACATTCCTGCACACGTGTTCATATAAGTACACGCAGTGATTATGCTCTTTTTCTTTATCCCTCTTTGTGATTGTTTCCTTTTTCTCTGTGTGACTCATATCATTCCTCTCCTCCTTCACTCACTGTCTGTCTCGTTTGGTCTCTCTCTTCCTCAGCCGCGCTTCGCCGCCCGTCTCCCTGTTGACGCCACAGTTTTTCACGCTCTCTTTACCTTGTTCGTTTCCCCACCCCCTCAGGGTCTCCCATCATCCTCTCCTAAACCATCAGATTTCTTTCTCTTTCTATCAATTTTCCCCATCATCTCTTCTTTTGGCCTTCCTACAGGGTGCATTGATCGAAACTTGGATGGACAGTAAGTCCTTTGGCAGGCTTCATTTCAGTGTGTCAGCATGATCTGAGGCCACGCTGTCGGCCGTCCTCCTATAGACCCTGCTACACAGTAAATACATTAAGCTTGTCAGGTGCGGTTTTGCACCCAAGGCTTTTATTTTGGTCCTGAATGCAGACGCAGCTTTGGGGGCCAACCCTGACATGAAGGTTGGGTACATTAGTGCCATTTTGTGCAGTTTGCGTTGGATGTCTTTAGTTGTGTGTTGTGGTTGTGGCTCCAGTTAAATAATGTTGAACACATGCATCCTTCCTTCCTTCCTTCATCCATTATCTATACTACTTAAAGTAATACTTCAGGGTTTTTTTGAAGTGGGCTTGAATAATGGTGCTTCTCCATTGTACAGTTCTAGCACTACTCAGCTCGACTCAAAGTACCTGGTGCCTGTTTTTGTTTTGGGTACCTGGTTCCAAGCGAGAGTGTCGTCACGATTATAGATTTTCTTGGTACTATTATTGTCAGAGAATTAATCACATTATTAGGATTATTATATGGTAACTGATTTCACAACACTATGAATGTGTAAAATCACATGGACACTGCTTATAGGTCTTAAAAATTTCATTTGTTTTTATCTTTTGGTGCCAACATAACAAAATAATGTAGCAAATTAACCGAAAAGGAAGGGGAAATGTTTGAATTTTTTATGTCATCAATTGTCATCTTTACCAAATGATTAAGTTAATTTTAATCATTTTAATAATGTATGGCCAGATATAAAAAACATAACTATATTTCATGTTTAAATTACAATGACACAATTGCACTAAATGAAGCGCGCATCACATGGCGTATAACGCAACGTGCCTTTTAACTCGTCCCGTTACACGTGTCGTACACAATTGCAAATGACACGCTAACATTTCATTTCCTACCAGTTCAGTGTTACGTTAGTTGAACATTAACGTCATTTAACCCAGTTACTGAGACGGGTGCTTAAGCCGTAAAACTCTTTGAGATTTGATGCTCTTTGTTGGAGGGAATAACTCTTCCTCTGCCATACTTTAACAATCACGTACGACTCTATTCTGTGGTTTTTATATTCTTTGTCACACATTGTATCAGGACTTTTGTCTCTAAACAGAGATTTTAAACCATTTTCAGTGTATAAGCGTGTCCTGTCGTTGCGTTCACTATCCCAGTGAGCACTAATCAGCCGCCGGAGTCGATCCCTCGCTCACTCTCATTACTTTCACTTAATTATTTTCTATGACATTTCACAGTTTTAATGCTCCCGTCTTTATGAATTCTTCATATTTGACACCTTGTTCATTTTAGCAGTCAAATGTCAGGAGACAGAGATTTTTATATATATATATATTATATCATCTGTGTTGAAGCAGCCAAACACTTTTAAGGTTGATTAACTCTATAGTTAATTTGATTAGACTGTGCAAAAGACTTTATGATTGAATAACTAAGTTCTGAAATATGAGGTCATCTCCCATTGTTAGATGTAAAGTTTTCAGATTAATAAATCACCCTATTTTAGGAGCAGCATGGATTGATTTTACACCGGAGCATGAGAGAAACAGGAGCAGATATACATTAGGTCGATAGGTGCTTATGTGATATGGATCTTCTGTCTCTTCCCCCTCGTCCGTCTGCCTTCTTTTCCCGTGGAGATGCCCTGTTTTATATCCAGCCATTAAGGTTGATTAGCACTTTATCTCCTGGCTGCTGATTCCTCCTTAACCAGCGTCACCCACACACCAGTCACTATATTAATGACACAGGACTATAACAAGGGCGATCGTGGCAGGTGTTGCACTCGGTGTGTTTGAGTTGCTTTTCTATCATTTTCTATCAAACCAGTCTGGTCATTGTCCTCTGATCTCGGATTTTCACCCAGAGAACAGATGCTCACTGGATATTTTCTCCTCTTCACACCATTCTCTGCAAACACTAGAGATGCTTGTTGACATTTAGTCTCCTGGTTGCAAAACAAAGTGAAGCCTCGAGTTCGCAAATGGACCGGCGGCACCATGTCGGGTTTTGAAATTGGAAAATTCAGAGGCTTCACCTGGAATCAGGTACAAGCCGCCTGTCACGCTGGTGCTCACTTGTATGCGCCATGCTTTATTGTCTATTTTGTGAAACACTCCACTTTGAGAGTCCGTTGTTGACTCTCTACTAGTAATTAACAGGTTTTCAGTGTCATGTCAACAGTAAATCAGTTGACAATTATCGTTATTATCTACGTGTGGCGCTGGATAATCGACTGTCGACAGATAATTGTAAACTAATGTATGGTTTAACGTTTACTTGACAATAAATAAACACATAAACCACTAAAAATGTGTCACACATGATCCTGTGGATTGAGACTAACAGGAGGCGGAGACAATCTGCAGAAAAGAAATTAAATGGTGGTTAAACACTGCAAACATGCTATTTACAGTATGTTCCACAGTGTCAGTGTTAAAGTCTGTAGACAAACACTTGAAGCACAACTGCCAGTTAATTGTATTATGTCACTTATCAAGTGAATTGAATCTGTTGACATGACATTGAATACCTGTTGATGACTGATAGAGAGTCAACAATGGACTGTCAAAATAAAGTGTTACCCTATTTTCCTCTAAATGGAAAGGCAATTTACAAAACTGACGTCACGTTCTATTACAGACGACCTGAAAGGACCAATCGACACCATTAACTCCTCAGGAAAATGTGAGTAGTTGAGTGATTGAGTGAATAAAGTTGAAGCTCATTTCCCCATAGACCGACTACCTGTCAGATGTAGTAGATGGAGTTCCCTCTTGGTGGCTAAACCTACGACCTACTCCCTAAGCTTCATTTTTCAAACCGGAATACTATGTCCATTTTTTTAAATATACAATATAAAAACCATTGACACACAAGTAATAATGGGTAGTGACTCCACAGACTACAGCCTCTTAAAGGTAGGGGTCGGAGATCCTGGTAAAACTGTTAGATCAGGCAACATTTTAATTCAAAGGTCCAAGCCCCTTTTCTTCCGACTTCCCCTCGAAGCTCCGCCTCCAGAGCAAAGGAACAAGCACGATGATTCACGAGCGATGCGCGACATCGGTGACTTTCGGTTCTTTTCGGTGACACTAACCTTTTCCGGATACTAACGAAAAACAACAAATACTCTCAAAAGACTACCAATGTTCACTCTGGTCTTGGATCGCTCTGCATTCGCCTTTTTCTTGGCAGTAGCTTTTCCCAAAAACCGTCTTTCGTTTGCGACGAACACCTGTTGTTGGCTCTAACTTTGCTGCAACTGTCTCGTTGGATTTAGCAAGCTAGCATAAGCTCTGGCGTTGGGTCAGTGATCTTTCCGAGGGCCGTGGTGCCAGAAGTGACGTACTAAGGGCTGTAGTAAGCAGGCCCAAGGCCCAAGGCCCTGAACAATATGGCTGTTGACGCCTGCGAGATATAGCCTTTACCGTGACATTTTTTTACTTCTTATATGGCCTTACCAGGTCATCTCGGCCCTAACCGGAACCTCACTTCTTCTCCATGCCTAACCCTAAAACCCGGGGTGCTCTTTTCCCAGAAATTGGGTTGTTTCTTGTATGTGATATACTTTGGAGCCGCCTCTTCTTCCACTTTTCTGAGATTTCTCTCAAAATCCTCTATTGTAGTGAAAACTTCGGGACTTCTAGCTTGGGGAATAGTTGCTGGCGCCAGCCCCCAACCCTGGCGTTGTCTTCTGAGTGAAGAGATGTACGCGCATAGGCGCACATGGCATCACGATCTAATTAATTTTGTTTGGGCCGTTCAATAAGATTGGACGGTGTTTTTACAGGCATGTCCGTTCCACAGGTGATTGAATCTTTTTTAATTCTGTGATAATGCATTCATTAATTGGTGTGAAGAGGATTTTAAGTAATATAGTAAAAAAATGCTCTAATCTCCCTCCCACCCTACGTTAAATGGATCCTTGTTGGAAAGTGGAAGTCACTGGAGCAGCAGTGACCTGTAACAAAGAAGAATATAGAAGAAGAACACAAAAGCATGGAGAAAGCCCAAGCTTAAAAATAGGTGGTTCTGTCGACAGATGTGTGTTTGGGCAGCACCAGACCATGTATGCTGGATGTGCAAATGAGATATGAAAATAGGAATGATTTACAGTGTTTAAGGGCTGTATAATGTTGTAATTGTTCCAGCCTTCCTTCTGTCAGGTGGCACAACCATATGTTTTCATATATTTACATTTCATTAAAATTAGAATGAACACTTCTGCTGTTTTTTTCCCTCCGCGGGAATATAACTCAAGTACGGAGAACAGGTGGCCACATGTCACAACACCGTTTTTCCTTCTTCTTCTTTTAAAACTCAAGTTTAACTTTTCCATTTCTTTTTCACTCGAAGACCTTTAACCTTTTACAGATGAAAACGTCGGACAAGTGAGGTAACGTAAGGTCGAGAGTAACAATCCCTTTTAAGTGCTTTACGTCTCGCAGAGAAATGTACTGTGTGTACAGCGTGTGTAATGTCATTCAACAGCTGGCAGTGTGCGGCATCACAGTGGCCATGGTGATTAATGTTTCTCTTAAAAGGGTGACCGTGTCCTGCAGTTTAACTGTTTATTTACACCCTCCCACTTGAAGAGGAGAGACCCGCACAGCTGCTCGCGTGACTTCACACTGAGTGACCCTCCATATCGAGAGCCTGGGGGGCATCTTTTATTGTTTAATTTGTACAGAAGAGGGTTACGGCCACACAGGGCAAAAATATTTGAGTTCTGAAATTAAACACAGTTAAAGTCAGAATTCTGACTCACAATTCTGACTTCATTCTCAGAATTTCTGGCGTTATTCTCAGAATTCTGACTTTATACTTTGAATTCTGACTTTATACTCTAAATTCTGACAAAGTCAGAACTCAAATATTTTTTCCCCTGTGTGGCCCTAATCCTCTTCTGTAAATTTGTCAGTGGGGATTGTAGATGATAAGGATTTAAGCACTGACTGCATATGATTAAAGCTTCTTTGGGCTCTAGAGCAGTAGCACTTCTCTCAGATTTATATGAACACTAGCGTTTTATACGTGCGATGCAGTCGCTGACTCCGTTAGCTGCTGACAGCTGAGTCTACAGATCTGTTCATTGCTTTGCCATCAAGTGTGTTCAACCGTAAACACGTCCACACTCTGCTTTCACACATTTCTGCTCGTTTTTGTCCTCTGTTGTCACCGCAGAGCAACATCACTGTTGTCTTCCCTTGATGAGCAAAGACGGTCTGGATACAGGCCAAGCTGCCTTTACAGCTCCCTCTGCTCCCTCTTCACTTTCCTTTCCTAGTTAGAATGGATATCCATATTTCGGATTAAACTGTGACAGCCTTATGTGTGTCTCACTGATAAATGATGGCTAAATATTGTAACCCAGTTCTCACTGTAAGTGGTGACAAGAGCAAATGTTGCTATGTTTTACTGTTTTACTATTATATTGACTAGATAGAAGTTGCCTGGATGAAGAAAAGGGAGTTTACAGCAGGATATTGGTGGAGAAAGCTACATTAAGAGATGCTCCATCCACGTTCAATACACAGACTTTATGCACTTTGTTCTCTACGAAATCCTGCACTTTCAACTCTTTACTGATGTTTTGTTTTCTTCATTTAGACAGATAGCGCGATGTGTCGCTATGTGATTGTCTTGCAATATGGAGATTATCACAGAATCGTTGTATGTGGAGCGATTCTTTTCATAATTGATTCTTTTCGCAATTAATCGAGTCGTCGCTTGGTCCATAAAATGTCAGAAAACGTTACCAGTGTTTGTCAAACTTTGTCCACAAACCCAAATAATTCACTTTTCATGATGTGTTCGTTATATGGAGCGAAAGAAACAAATAATATATTCACATTATGAAATATTGTTTTAATCAATGAAAATAGTTGCTGATTCATTTAGTAATCGATTAATAAACGAGTAATTGTTTCATCGTGGTTGTATCGTGGTATTGGGGACCATGTGTTGAGTATGAATCATACACAACACATGTCACACAAAACACCTGCTGTACTGGGAAACTCAGAGAGAGAGAGAGTTGTGTGGAACTGATTCAATCAGCGTTTGGGTGAACTCGTCTGACAATGGTTTAAAAACAGACATTTGCTGCTGTTAAAAATTTAATGTTAACAGTTTTGAGTTAAAAAAAAAAGCCCAGACAGAATTTGTTGACCCAAAAAAGTCTCGATGAATGACTGCTCTCGAGCGCTCTTGAACCAGGGTCTGGTTCAGTAATGCCGAGTGTGAGTGTGTTGTGCCATAAATACTTTTTTATTTAATTCAGTGTGTGTGTGTGTATTCATGGTTATTTATTTACACGTCTTATTTGCACAAGCAGTAACCACGGTAACGGACAAGGTAGCGCACAGTGCCGTTTACGTTGCCTGCGTTTTGGCTGCGTTGGGGTTGAGATGGGGCTCAGATGGAACTCTCGTGGGCTTGAGTTTGAACAGAAAAATGCAAACCATGCAGCGTTCCAGCTCCGGCGTTCACTGGTTCATAAAGTACATATATTTTTAGTGTCTCATTTCAGTTTCCGCCTGAGCAGTTTGTGTGTTATTACATTATAGCTGATGTAATATGTTTTTATACCTACAGACTGCGGTGGGATTATAATTGAGACGCTGAGATTCTTTTTTTTAAATTAAAAAGCGTCTGGCTACGATAAAGAGAGCGAGGCCGGAAAAGAAGCAAAGGACACCTGCAGGCAGGGTGCGATTCAGCCGTGAGCTTCTAGTTTTCTCCCCTCTTTTTCACTTCCAATAGCTCAATTTTCAGAATGACTTTAAACTGATAGTATCACACATATATATATGTGTGTGTGTGTGTTAGATTGGATTGGCAAGGAGCTGAGAGAGGAATTAGAGGTCATATTCGAGGAAGGGATTAGAAGAGGAAGTGGAGCTCAGAGGGACGGAGGCTAGACTGGAGGTTATTAAGTCCGTTTAATAAGAGCACAGTGGAGGCTTCTCTTCCCACCACCAACACTGTGACCTCGGGTTCATGGAGTTGTTGTTCTGCGCCGCTGCTCTGCTCAGTTTTTGAGACCTCCATCCTTTTTGGTTGTACACATATACAGGCACTAAATATCTGCGTGAGGTTGCATGTATTTAACAGCTTGACTTGATATGTAAGGTAAATGCAATGGAAACAGATCCAGCAAAGGAAGGATGATGTTTATAGATCACATGACAGATGCATCGCTCCAGCCGAGATGGATGAGAGCTGCAACTAACGATTATTTTCATAATCGATGAATCTGTCGATTATTTTCTCGTTCGGTCCCTAAAATATCAGAAAACCTTAAAAAATATTGATCGGTGTTCGTCAAACCTGGAAATGACGATGTTCTCAAATGTCTTGTTTTGTCCACAAACCAAAATGATTCACTTTTAATGATTTCTTTGTTATGCAGAGCAAAGAAATTAAGAAAATATTCACATTTAAGAAGCTTAAACAATAGGAAATTGTGTTTTAATCATGAAAAATGCTTCAAACTGATTATCGATTATCAAAATAGTTGTCGATTAATTTAGTAATAAGCATGAATTATTATTGTGGCAATATTTAGTTTTGATCATTCTTCGTGCTCTTTATTTACTCGAAACCATATAACTGACCCACTTTGAGCCCATGACCAGTTAGTACACCAGGTAGCCTGGTGGGCATGTGCTTGAAGTGAAGAAGACGCAGGTGGAGCCATCATGGAAACCGTGGACAAACCCCGTTGTGACCCCTGTTGACAGCTCAAATAGAAGCCTTATGGGGCCTACATGGACATGCTGGCTGGGTGGGACACTTTGTAGGCCGTACCGTACTGTACCGTGATGTAAACACAACTATAAACCCATGTGAAACACAAAGAGATACTAAAATATAATGATTCCTCAGAAATCACCTTCAGCTGCCTCGGCTTTCTGCACCATTTTATTAGAATAATAAAAATGTCACACCCCGGGCGCTTAAGAGAATTAATACTGAACCCGACATAAAGAAACATCAATATTTGTAGTAGATAAGACAGATTCAGCCGGGCCATCAGATTAGGATGATTGTTCCTACATGTTTCCAGAGGCTCGGTCAATTATGCAGCTTCTGCAGAATGATCAACATCAGGGGTGGATGGAGAGAGATGGATGGGGGATGGGGGGTGTAGTGCAGATGTGCCAGCTCATGCACATGAACTGGAGAGGAGAGGCGAAGGGAAGGTCAGCCATGGACGACATTCTTGGCTGCCTTCACACTGTATGAGCATTATATAGGGAGAGAACGGGGAGGAGGGAGGGCAACGAGACAAAGCAGGCGAGGTGGAGGAGGAGGAGACACTGCAGGGGGGCGTGTGTGTGTGGGGGGGGGGGAGTGGAGTGCTTTGATTTCAGAAGGTCAGTCTTGGCTTTCACATCATTGTGTGTGTGTGTGTGTGGTGTCCTTATATCATTAGTTAAAATTATAATTAATGAAAAGGTCAATTTTAATTTAGTTGTAATAGATATATATATTTCATATATGTTATATGAAATATGGACGTCCTGCAGCTACAGTATGTATACACACATATATATATATACATATGTGTGTGTGTGTGTGTGTGCCCCAACTTTCCCTGAGTGCCACACGTGTGCGTGACAGCTCCGCCTCACATGCTGCACAAACAGAACAGAACAATGTGGTCCTTGTCAAATGATTTCATCTCATATATATATATATATATATATATATATATATATATATATATATATATACATATATATGTATATATCTATGTATCTATATATGTATATGTATATATATATATATATATATATATATATATATATATATATATACACACACAAACATTGAAGTTTGTCCTAGAAAACAGAAACGAGTACATCTGAACAGGCTTTTCATCTGTCTCCACTCTCTGCCTCATGCTGCTGAATGCTCAGGGATAAATATCTTATTTTCAACAAGTCCCACCCACTTGGCTGTGCATTATTTGCGTTTGTCCTGACGCTTTTTTATAGAATATATGAAGTGCAATGTATGCACGTTTTTGAAGGTAACGCAATTTACTGAAGAATTAGATTCAGTGTGACTTCTGTTTTCCAAGGACGTCTCTAAAAGCGTCCATAAATTTGCCTCGGAAATCGTATTACAAGCACGCTCCATCAGAGCTCCGGAAATCAATCAAGGCAATCCAGTATTGTTTGTACATAATCAGTTTAAAAATAATAAAAAACAGTGATGGAGAGCAAATCCTCACAGTGGAGAAACCAGATCCACTCTATATTTGGGTGTAAAAAAGAAAGAAAAGAAGCTGAAGCAATTACCCGGTTATCAAATTGATTGTTGGAATTGGTATTCCCATAATTTATACAGTAGAATGCAGAAAAAATAGTCTTCTTTCACCCAGAGTTGATCTCATTGTCACATGACTCACCGTTTTTTTTTTTTATTAAATCCTCGGGAAGTGCAGAGAGAGCTGAGGGAAGCTGATTAACTGTCATATTAATGTCAGCTCTGGTGGTTTTAAACCTGACAGAAACCCGGATACACGTTTAATACGTCACTTTCTCTGTTTTGACTCATAGCTACCTGGTAATTAGAGATGTTTCTTTGTATTTGCATCTTCCTGGTCTCCATAGCAACAAATTGCTAGGCAGATTTGAGTGACACTGCATACATTTATGTCCCGTTGCACCAAAGATTGAGCCATTGTGTTTTTACCGTTTCTATTCCAGTGGTGTAGAGCTTCAACTAACGATCATTTTCATAATCGATGAATGCGTTGATTATTTTCTCGATTATTGGAGTCATCGTTTGGTTCTTAAATGTCGTTAAACATGACAATCAGTGTCTGTCAAACCTGGAAATAATGAAGATCTCAAATGTCTTGTGTTTGTCCACAAACTAAAATCATTCACTTTTAATGATTTCTTTGTTATCTGGAGCAAAGAATCGAAGGAAATGTTCACATTTAAGAAGCTGAAACAATCAGAAATCTTGTTTTAATAATAGGGCTGAACGATTTTCAATAAATTTCTAACTGCGATTATTTTTGACAGGAAATCGGAGAGAATTTTTACATCAATATTATCATTTTTCATTTGAAAACCGTGATATTTGTGCAGATGTGTGAGAAACAAAGATGTTCTCTTCAAGATTTGTATAGATCAAGACAATAATTAATCAAAAATTATATTTTGACACACTTTCGATAAAATTTCGATTAATTGTTCAGCCCTATTTAATAGTTAAAAAAGCTTCGGACGGATCAATCAGTTATCATCAATAATCGATTAATCGAGGAATTGTTTCAGCTCTACTGTGGTGCACACATTTCTTCTTCAGAAATTTGAATAACAATATTACAACGGCACATTTTAGGCGAGCTAGCTCTCAGAGACGATGACCTGCTGCCACCACCAGAGGGCAGGAAATCACAGAATGAATGCAAAGAGGCAACAAAGGACATTTCACTTTATACGGCGTCAGCTTAAAAAGTAACTTCACTTTCTTCCGTGAGTGAATTACATGTGGAGTCAATTAATAGCATTTTTTTCTTTCTTTTTTTTTAATAAAAGTCCAGTAAATCTATAACTCAATGCACTCGTCTGGTACAGCAATCAACCTTCTGTCGTGTGGACGCTATGAAGTCACTGATGGTGCTTTTAATTTCATCAGGTATGAGCGAGGCTCCGGGTCATGCGAGTGAAGTGCTCTGGCAGACGCGGGCCCCGGTTTCCATCGACATGTAGCGCAGATGTTTATTACATTTCCAGAGAATCTGCTAAAGAGAAATGCAAATGAATGCACCTTTCCATCCATTACTGTTATGCTATGAGGAGTTGAGCGTTAAAATTAACAGCCGGTGGCGCTAATTGTCTTGGCGGGTGCCGTTACACTCGTCTGGTGTTGCCAGACTTTTAGAACCTCTTGGTTTATTCCCAACGTCCATGGGGTGCAATCAGTGGCTGCAGAACAGACAGTGAGCTGTTTGCTCTTGTAGAGGAAATGTCCTCTCGTCTTCACGTCTTACTAAAATGTACAAAAAAAAGGCGTTTTAATAAATCTTTATGGTTCTTTACATCGGCAGTATTTCCCACTGGGTGCCGTTCATCAATGCAAAGCCTCCTGATGTCAGAGGAGCACTTCTGATTTGCCAGTTTCAGGACAGATGGAAATCAGCTGGGATGGGACTTGAGCCAGATCCATCCGCAATGTGAATATACATGAGCCTTTGTGATTGGTCTGGTTTCCAGGCTTCCATTAGAACCACTGCATCATTAACTGTGCCCCAGTTAAATCACAGTCAAGCAGCAAGGAATTGGAAATGTAATTAACATACCGTGTTCTTCATTTGAGGAAGTTCTGACCTTCTCGTCTGCTGCCATTCTTCTTTTCTTAGTGTATGGCGAAATTGATTTGCCTCGTCTGTTTCCATTTTACTTTGTGCCATTCCGTTTCCTATTGATCCACCAACCTTTCAACTGCTGTCAGGCCTGAACACTTGACAGTTTTATCCAATAATGTTTTTGTGTGCAAACAGCTGTTAAAATGACCAAAACCGGTGAAAAAACAGCTGACAGGGATCGAAAAAGACGACAGGGCTGTGAGCAGTTGTGTGGTTCTGGTGTTGTCAGGTGTTGAGAAGATAAAACTGACTGTTAAATATGACGTTTGAAGGTCAAGTGTGAGAATTAGTGCCATCTAATGGAGAGAAAGTAGAGCGCAATAAGCAAAGGGAATTGCGGTGACCTTCACATACTGGAAAGAATGTATTCTCTCCATTCTCCCACTCTGTGGTTTGCGTCTTCTTCTTACGGGAAAAAACATGTTTAGAAAAGGTTGATTATTTATTCAAGACGTGCTTGAGCATTACAGACACGTGTTGTCTGACTTTGGCACTTTGCTAATATATACTGTGAGACCAACTTCCAGTTATGTCATTTTAATCCAAATGCCAACAATCACAGAATTTGACAGAGAGAAAAACAACACAGCAGGTGGCGCCTTGAGACCTTTGCACAGCACTGTAGTCTTGTGGTTTTTCAGTGTTTTAACACTGGTAATTCACCTGTAGTCACACTCCCATTAAACGGTCACAAAATTGACATTATGTTCTATTGAAGTTGACCTGAAACTGGTGATTGAGAACATTAACTCTTCAAGGAAATGTTTACTGATGATATAAACCAAGTAAGAAGCAAACGAGAGCTGAAACGATTAATCGATTATTATTCCATTACTAAATTAATGGACAACTATTCTGATAACCGATTAATCGATTGGCTAAAACAAGATTACTGATTGTTTAAGCTTCTTAAATATGAGTATTTTCTTCATTTCTTTGCTCTGTATAACAAATAAATCATTAAAAGTCAATCATTTTGGTTAGTGGACAAAACAAGACATTTGAGAACATCATCATTTCCAGGTCTGACGAACACCGATCAATATTATTTAAGGTTTTCTGATATTTTATGGACCAAACGATTCATCGAGAAAATAATTGATTATGAAAATAATCGTTAGTTGCAGCTCTAATGCAAACTCGTATTTGGGAGTGAAGTATTGTTTTTAGTGGCTCTGTCTGTCTGTTTTTGTGTCCGCACTTGCCAATATGACCAACAGAGGCCGACAGAGGCTTGTTGCGTGAATGGGCTGAAGTCTGTTTGCCTTGTTTGTTTTGCAGTCAGCAGCCCCCTGGTGGTGGCTAACTGCTACCTCCCTCCAATTTGTCAATTTAAACTCTGCACAAAAGACAGAGATGGACGGAGCCTTGCGTCCGTACTTCGCGTTCATTTTCGTCTCGGGCCGAACAATGACTCGAAATTTCATAGAAATCGCAACACAGCTTACTGCAATTTTCAAATCGCAGGAGACCGCCGAAATATGCGTCAAAATATAATTTTAGATGAATTATTATTACACATCTCATTCTACAGACTGAAGGGAATGTCTTCGTTTCTCACAGAGCTGCACAAATATCACACAGTAATCCTTTTAAATGTGTTTTTTTGAATGAAAATGAGAATAATGATAGCATTCCCTCGCAATCGCGTTTCCTGTCAAAATAATGGCAGTTAGATATTTATTCAAAATTGTTCAGCCCTTTTTTTCCGTCTGGCCTTTTGCTCGTAGCATTTGTAGTAGAGTGATACCAACTACTGGAAATCATGTATTATGGCTGTAACCATTATTTGAGTAACTTCTTCAATGTGATTATTGTCCGGTTTTTTTTCCTCCATATAACAAATAAATCATTAAAACTCATACTTTCCAGGTTTGTTAAACACTGGTCAACATTTTCTGACATTTTACAAACCAAACAAGTACTTCATTAATCAAGAAAATAATCATTAGTTGTAGCCCCAGAGCCCCAGAGCAGTATAGTATAGTCAGTAGTAATCAGTCAGGAAAACGACAACACCTACAAATACAATTCTCCATCAATGGGACGACTTACATTCAGATTTCACCGCTGCGAAATCAGCTTGTGTGTTTTTTTTCTGGACAATAAAATGGTCGCCATGTTTGTTGATGCCTGCGACTCGGTGCTCGGCACTGCCCTCCAGAGGAAGTATTATGTAACGTCCACACCAATGCGCAAGACGAATAGAGGTATGTGGGGTAGTGACGGAGATGGAAGTAAAACAGATGAAAATAGAGCATAATAATAGACTCTAATGGACAGTCAGACGACAGTGTGCTCAGGTGATGTATATATAATGTACAGCAAAGGTTTTTTATTTTAAAAGGGATTGTACACGTAGATTAACATATTCATGGGTCGTATTTCCAATTTCTGCCAATAATCCGACCTAAATGTGACACAGCAGAGCGCTAACCCAGACACTCCTGAAGTGGAGAAGTGAGTTTGAGCGGAGGCTTCGATAAATAAATGTTGTGGCTTTAAAAAACAAGCAGACAATGTTCCCGGACATAACATTTGCATTTGTGACACACAAAAGTGATCTACAAGGGTATGTGTGTGTGCGCGTGTGATCACGCACAGTTGTGTGCAGACACACCACAGACACAATGTCACAGAAATGACTCTTATGTGAGAGATGCGCACACACATGGATGTGCACACGCGCACACGCCCACACATCCACGCACACGCCATAATTACAGTCGCTGGCAGAGAAAACAGCGGCCATACATAGTCAATGAGAGTGGGGGGAAACAATGCACCCGGAGAAGAGGATTGCTGTAAATAAAAGACTGAATGTAAAGTGAGGGAAGAGGGAACAGAGGAGGACACGGTGCCACGAGCACACAGGGAAACGGGGATCGGAAAATAACAAGTGCACAAGACGAGGAGGAGGAGGAGGAGCAGCAGAGCGTGATATAAAGACCCACGACATGGATCTGCAACTCAGTTTTCACTTGGTTTTTTTTTCCACTTCTTGTGTCAGTTTGAAATATTAATAAGTACATTTATACTAACTATTTCCCCACATGCTCGGAGCAGTTTGGCAGAAGAAGGAACTTTTTTTTTTGGTTTTTGTTTTATGTAGACGCGTCAGAGAGGCTGTGGTTACTCCATCAGGTAAAGAGTGAGCAGGAAGAGATGACGGGAGGAATATAAAGGTTGACAGCGGCAATAATTCCACACTGACCTACAAACACTCAAGTGTGATCCCCCCTCTCTCTCTCTCTCTCTCTCTCCCTCTCTCTCTCTCTGATGACATACATACTGTTTGTCTGGAATCCAGTTACTCTTTCCAGTGAGACATAAACATCCATAAATCATCGGCAGTCAGACATGGACGTGACAAGTTGATTCATTCAAACGTAAATAATGAAGTTGTGATTATAATCGTACAGCTAACGGCCACATTACACTTTAATAACAACCAAGCAGCCCCGTCAGTTCAGACTGCATGTTTCATGCAGACCACATCATGTGGTCTACAAAAGAGTCTTGACTATAGTTTTGTCAAATTACTGTTTCCAGTGGAGAGAAAAAACTCCCTGAAATGTGCAGCCATCTGCCTCGACCGGTTGGGGTGAAAGGAAAATGGGGGACAGAAAAGGGGGAGAAAGGACAAGAGGGAGATGAGGTAGACACACAAGAGAGAGAGACCAGGAGCAGATACACAACAATTGTATCAAGTTCCAAGTGTATACAGTCAACGATGACATGTTTATAGCAATACAATGTAATTTATATAAGCCGCAGCAGAGAGTGTTGATAAAAATGCTACTGATATCGACCTTTAATTATAGCATAATAATAATAATAATGGTGATGATATGTATGATAGTAATGGCCTCGAAAACTGGATCTGGATCCTGCAACCTGCAAGATGAGGATACAGAGAGAGAGAGAGGGAAGGAAGGAAGGAAGGAAAGACAGACACAGACTAGGGAGAGAAAGAACAAGGTTAATGACATATAAAAAGTCATATTCATACCCTGAGTATGTGACCTCACATTTTGAAAATACAACACAAATACAGCTGTGTGTGTGTGTGTGTGTGTGTGGAGTTGTGCTGTGAAGTGTCTTTAATTGTCGACTGTGTTGCGGAGGACGTCGTTGGCACTCTGCCACTCAGCTCTTTTTGTTTGTGTACTTCCTTGTAGATGAAGCCTACACTGCTTTGTTTGTTTTGTTTTAATTTAAAATGAATCACACTTTAACCTTTAGAACGCAGAGCATTTCGGCTGCTGTTTTCCATCACTATGTATAAACGTACACTTCATACAGAGGCTTTAAGACTGTGCAGTGTCTTATATCCTTTGGGCAGCCTGTGGCCAAGGGGAAAGGGAACTTGACTTGTAACCGGAGGGTCGCCGGTTCAAATCCCCACCCGGCCAAAAAGGGCTGGGGTACCCCTGAGCAAGGTACCCAACCCCCAATGCTCCCCGGGCGCCACTCAGTGTGGCAGCCCACTGCTCCTAATTCTAGGATGGGTCAAAATGCAGAGGAATACTTTCCCTAAGGGGATTAATAAAAACTAACTTAAACTTAACTTTTTTTTCAGCACAACCTAGAGGCAATGTGAAGAAAAAAAATCTTTACTCAAAATATTTCAGATAGGATCAAATTTGTGAAATCGATCCGGTTCAAAGTTTACTTGGCTCGTTTTTAGGAACAAAAGAAAAGAAAAACAGTCTATTTTTGTGACTTCTGCACAATTATTGCTACTTAATATCACTACTAAAAGGATGATATAAAATTAATCATAACTTAACTCAACAAAACATTTTGTCAAAATTAGAGCTGCAACTAATGATTATTTTCATAATCGATAAAAAAAATTAAAAAATGTTGATTGGTGTTCATCAAACCTGGAAATGATGATGTTCTCAAATGTCTTGTTTTGTCCACAAACCAAAATAATTAACGTTTAATGATTTCTTTGTTACCCAGAGCAAAGAAATGAAAAAAAAAATTCACATTTAAGAAGCTTAAACAATCGGAAATCGTGTTTTAATCATGAAAAATGCTTCAAACCGATAAATCGATAATCAAAATAGTTGTCAATTAATTTAGTAATTGATTATTAATCGATTAGATTAATAGTTTCAGCTCTAGTCGAAATCATTATTTCCCATTAAACTTTCTTATTGCAACTTATTAGTCCCGACCTTTACTCGAGGGAGTTTTCTCTCTCTAGAACTCAATCTAGTTTTTGAATTGTAATTGAATAATCCTGACATTCAACTATCAACTATCAACAATCAACTATGACATTTGCATATCGGGTTGCAGCCATTAATTGGTTACTAGATTAATTGCCATTTATCTTCATAAACTGAATATGTTATGGTTTGTTGACAAAGGGGAACATTTGAGGATGTTGTCATTTGAGAAATGAACCCACAGATGAATTGATTATCTATTATGTCTTTGAATAGATTCCAGTTAAATAAAACATGTTCTCCTCTTACGATCAGTCCAGAATTTGAAGTTCTCCTCTTGCAGTTCTCTAAAGGTCGCGTTTATTGCTTTTCAACATGGACTTGATCGAGTGGCACCGAGCGTTACACACACACATGCTTGTGTGCAAGTCGCTGCCAAGTGTTTACATATGCTGTGTGTGTGACCCGGGTCAGATTAAAGGAACAGACCGGGACTTTCACAGCAGTCGTTACCTTCTTGAACTCATGCAACCATCTAAGCCCAGAACATCCTAATGGTTTTACCCCACCTTTCACTCACCAAGTCCTGCTTGTGTCCTCATGTGGCTCAGTCACAACGAGGGTTACAAAGGGGCGCAAAATTCCCAGTAAATTTGTGAAATTATAAACACGGTTATGATACAATATGTTATTTACCAACTCTATTTAACTTCCCAATGTTTAAAAAAACATTTCCCATGGACAAAAAACCCAAGTCAGACCTGCATACATGCGTACATACATACATGCAGTGGCTGGCCTGCTTGTGTGATATATGTTCAGCTATAAAAAACTCCAGTGCTATCATGGATCATTCTAAGGCCCATATTTAACATGCCCCCGATGAACTGAAAGGTAGCCGCATGTCAGCTGTCATAATGTGCTTACAAACCGTCAGCCAGCCTCTGCATGCAGACGAGAGCGCAGACACAAGAGCAGACTTCACGTGAGTCGGTTATTGGAATGTGAATTTTAAATCTATTATTATTATTATTATTATTATTATTATTATGCTTTTATTAAGTGTGTCTTGTCACATTTTATGTTAAACAATGCAACAGAAAATGATGTGAGAGTAAAGCTGTGTCGCGGTTCGCCTCCCTGATGCACTCCTGGTTCTGTGAAAGAGAGAAAATGTAATTGTGGCATGAAATTGAATACTGGCGACGTACACGCTGGAAAACACAGAACACAGAGAAGACGACTTGTCCTCTGGGATTGTAGATCTTATTGTTTTTAAAAAAAAACATTGGGAAATAAACCGATGCTGCAGATGATAATAATAATAAAACAAAAGCAGTTCATTGAGTTATGGAATGATATTTATGAAGCTCTGCAAGAGTTTCAAGGAGGGGGGGCTTATTGGAGAGACAGGGCATTAAAATCATAGTGCTTTTGTGTGCGTGTGTGTTTTGGTATAGGTGTCTTTGTGAGGACCAACAACGTATAAACCATGTGACATTTTGGGAAAGACTTTTTTTGGCTCGTCTTCACGTTTCCCTTTGCTCGACACCAGACTCGAGACTTTGTTCTTTCAACGTATTACGAGACAAAATGTGTCATGTACTCCTCAGTGTTTCAAATATACATATATTTATATATATATATATATATATGTATGTATATATATATATAAATACATATATAGATATATATACATATATACATATATATATGTATATATGTATATATATATATATATATATATATATATATATATATATATATACATATATACATATAGACACATACATATGTGAGGACCAAAATCACAAAATCCAGCAGAAAATATGTGGTACAGTGGACGACATTCAAGGTTTTCTCTTCAGACAGACACAAGAGTTCAATGCCAGAGGTTATTTAGTAGCCTCTTCTCACTCCTCTCATGTTAGGTTTTAAGCTAAATTGAAGAAAACGGAAATCTGAATTAACTTTAATTAGAAACAACACAAGAGCATGCAGGTTAATTGCACAATCAATCTGAATTGACCATAGGTGTGAATGGTTGTTTGTCTCTGTGTGGCCCTGCGATGGACTGGCGACCTCTGCAGGATGTACCCTGCCTTTCACCCTCTGTCAGCTGGGATTGGCACCAGCAGCCGTATACTGTATATACCGCGACCCTCATGTGGAGGATAAAGTGCTGGACGATGAATGAATGAATGAATGAATGAGTGAATAAGATTCTGATTTATGTTTGTTTTTGTAACATTGCTCAGTAATAAGTTGTGTTATGAACTGTAAATGTATGTATTGGCCAGATTTATTGTGTTATTTTTCAACAATCTGGTCTGTGTCTCCTCCCTTTGTCTGCACTTTTATTTATTTATCCGTCTCTGCCTTGATAGTGATTATAGAGACATAGAGAGAGAGGGAATGCGGGATAGTGAAGTGATTTGAAGGAAACTGGGGAGAAGGAGCTGGAGATGCTGGGTTGAAACAGTCATCTTTGATCACGCTGTCATGCTTCTCTCCATCTAATCAGCTCCCTCCCTCTTTTCATCCCTCCCTCCTACAGACTCAGACAGACGTGAGAGTGTTTGTGGGTCTGCTCATACCAGGGTGTGGTTTTTGCCAAAGTGAATATGTTTGACAGAGACTCAAGTGTCTGTGTTTGATGGTGAAATAGCAGTGTGTGTGTGTGTGTGTGTGTTGTAATCCTCATGCATGATTTCTTCATAGCTGAGTGTCTATTTCCAGACTGGTACAGTACGTTCCCCAGCAGAGTCAATGCACTGGTGTGTCTGTCGTTAACGGACAGGACATCGATCCGTCCTGTATGTGCGTCGCTGACCCATTGACCCACATGGTGTTGACACCAGCTGTGTTTGTGTGTGTCACTGTGAGTTGCTCAGCACATCGTACTCTCGCGCTCTCTCTCTCTCTCTCTCTCTCTCTCGCTTCCTCGCAGACATCATTTAAAAAAATCCTGTATCGCAGATTTCATTACGACTCTTTGTAAGCCCAGTGTTCATAAAGTTGTGTTCGTTATCGACTCCTGACGCTGAGTAACTATTGACTCTGTGTGTTAAACATGAACTGTGTCACCGTGACCTCCCTAACCTCGAACGTGTTCGCTCCGTATCACGGCTGCGTGATGTAAATATGGTTATCACAACCACATGTACAGTATCATGTAATAAAAGTGACCGTACGGCAATCACAGTAACTGTTTGCTCCGCAGTATAGTTTTTATTAGGATGTACTTTGTGTTGGATGTGTGTGTATACATTGTAATCAGTGTAATCAGACTGTTGTTGGTTCGTAAGAGTCACAAGAGTTTGAGGTTCACCCGATTTCTCACACTCTGATGCCATCTACTGTCGTCTCTGCAGAAGTGGAGCCCTGCTTTCTTTTTTCAAATGGGTTCAATTTCAGGCAACACAAATGAGTAGTAGCCTGGAAATACTATTTCATTTGAATTGTTTTTAACATTATTGACATTTTAATTGAGACAACTCTTACCTGTCAACACTGCCACAGAAACACTCAAAAGCAGCAGTGTGATATGGTCAGTGTTTATATCAGAAAAGGTCCTAAAGAGAAGTACAGTACAGTAATAAAAGTAATAGCGGCACTAAAATGTAAATTTAGAGCAACAATTGTATTTAAAAACACAACACTGACATGAAAATGTGAATACCTATTGAGTAAATGTATTTATTCAGCTGTTATTTACATATTTTGTCCGTTAGATGATCGTCAATGCAAGAGACAGAACTCCTTGTGTTGCTATTTTACACTTAGATTTTGAGATTGACATTGACATGATGATATAATCCTGTGTTCATGGCAACATTGTGACACCCCGACACATTACCAGTGCAGCTGTAGTCACTTTACTACTGTAACAAAGCTCACTTTTAGTAAGTATTTATGCCAGAAAAGCTCCCAAAGAGGTAACAAATACAAGTACAGTACAATAACGAACGAAAACACAGCATTAACATGAAACATTTATATGAAAATAAGGTGAAATGCAGCTGAAATAAGCATTAACTCTAATGCTGTGTGATGTTTAATTGTACAAATGCTCACGTCTTCTTTCTCTTGCTCCCTCCAGCTGTCTCTGGCCTCCACCGACGTCCCGCCCACTATGCTCCACCTAGATTCCCCTCTCTATTGAAGGCGCCGGCGGCGAATGCTGAGCAGGCTGGCGAGATTATGGTCCGCCTCATTGTCCTGTGATTGGCCGCTGGACCACGCCGAGGTTAAACCGAGCCAATGTCCAACAAGCAGGATAGCAACTCGTCTGAGGGGGACGATAAAGGGTGAGACAGACACGCGTGTGTGTGTGTGATGTGAGCTTGAAAGGGAAGCACTGGTTTGACAGAAGTGACTGATGAGAAAATAGCTGCAGGCTTTGATGAGTGGGTGGATTGATGGATGGATGAAAGACAGAGAAGTGCACTCACTCCCTCTTTTTTTCCATACTCAAACATTCTTGTTGTTCCTGAACCAGCTTTTTGGCTGAAGTGTGGATGAATCTGGAGTCAAAGGAAAACAATATAGTCTGAAGAGAAAATGAAGGAAAAGAGGGGGGGAGTAAACAGGAGGAAGACGGAACTGTCTGTCACGTTGCCATCTGTGCCCTCTGTGTTTCTGCAGCACATGCACACACACACACACACACACACCCACACACACACTGTGCCCCGACCGCTTTATTAACTTAATTCACTGCGACAGTTCAGAAGCGATAAAGAACAAGTTAAATCCCACTGCGAGGGCAAAATGCTAAACGCTAAAGTACATCATTGAAAAGTACGTCATCACATGACGCATGAAATGTGTCCAAACAATAACATGTCACAATGATTCCAACTCAACTCAACAAAATCCTGATAAAAACTCTGTTATTGTTCCAAAGTGATATGATTTTTTTCAGTGGGTGCCTTAAAAAAAATCATAATTGCACTTTGTACATTACATTTTCACACTTTTTCTTTTTCTACATTTATCATTGGACTAAAGCCCACGTTGCTCCTGTGTGTGAATGAGTGTGGTAGAAATATGGCTGCATATAGACACACTGAATGATTGCATATGAGAATTGGGGCTTAACTGAGATTCAGTTTATGATAAAACTACGATGAAAATACAGACTACTAAGGATTTAAAAACCTAGATCACTAGACAAAAACACCTGAAAGTAGTAAGGTTACTTTGTATTATTGAACTGAAGACCAAAGAAACAGATAATCGACTATTTATAATATAATTGAATCACAAACTATTTTAAAAAGGGGTTTCAGTGCTTGTCCTTGATGTTTTTTTGTGATTTCAGCTACTTAATTGTGAATATATTCTGGTTTCTGTTTTGCTCCTACATGAAATGAAAAGAACATTTGCGGTTTGTGAAGCTGAAGGACACAACGTCGCATCACACCTGATTCAAATATAAATATAAATATAAATATAAATTCAAATCAGACTTCTGCAGAGCTTGTTGACGAGCAGATCATTTAAATCAGGTGTATTGGAGCAGGGAAACATCTACAACATGCACGACAGAGGGTTCACAAAACTATAACTAAGGCTACAGTATATCCACACGGAAATGTAAACAATGTTTTTATTCCGTCACTCATAAACACAGCAAAGTTTCAGATATTGTCCAAAACGGCTTAAAACACTGTAGCACATATGCCAGGCCTGTGAGTGGCACTGTAACGCTACATCAAAAATGGAGAAGAAGACTATTATAATATACTAAACATAATAACAGAAACGGAGACAGACTGGACCGAGCCATGATATTATGAGATAAAATGTAATAATTATGAGATAAAAAGTCATAATTATGATGAGATAAAAAGTCATAATTATGATGAGATAAAAAGTCATAATTATGAGATAAAAAGTCATAATTATGAGATAAAAAGTCAGAATTATGATGAGATAAAAAGTCATAATTATGATGAGATAAAAGTCATAATTATCATAATTATGAGATAAAAAGTCAGAATTATGATGAGATAAAGTCATAAAAAGTCATTATGAGATAAAAATTCATAATTATGAGATAAAAATGAATTATGATGAGAAAAGTCAGAATTATGATGAGATAAAAAGTCATAATTATAATGAGATAAAAAGTCATAATTAGAATGAGATAAAAAGTCATAATTATGATGAGATAAAAAGTCATAATTATGATGAGATAAAAAGTCAGAATTATGAGATAAAGTCATAATTATGATGAGATAAAAAGTCATAATTATGATGAGATAAAAAGTCATAATTATGAGATAAAAAGTCATAATTATGATGAGATAAAAAGTCATAATTATGAGATAAAAAGTCGCGTGTCATAATTATGATGAGATAAAAATTCATAATTATGAGATTAAAAGTCATAATTATGAGATAAAAAGTCATAATTATGATGAGATAAAAAGTCAGAATTATGAGATAAAGTCATAATTCTGAGATAAAAAAGTTGAAATTATGAGATAGAAAGTCATAATTATAAGATAATTTATCTCATAATTTCATATTAGTATTTTTTGCATAAAACAAACTAAGAAACCCCAGACTGATGTGATGCAGCTCCATGTTTTGCTCTTATGTGGCAGAAAACAGAAGTTGTGAGCCAGTTCTCTTGTTCATCGTTTGTCTCGTATTCTCCTTCGTTAATTCTTGATGCAGCGCCTCCTCAGGCCAGGAGGGGAATGCGTTATTCAAAAGGTTCAGTTTGTTTGACTGAAGTGCAAAAGTGTGAAAGCAAACTCTGAGCGGCTGAATCGTGCAGAGTCTAGTGGACTTAACATCAGAGTGATCACAAAGCAAACAGACCAAACAATAGTGATGACAACTCTTTTTCTTTCATCACAAAAGTGACTTCCAGGCTTTGACTGTTCCTCCTGACTCTGATGCAGCAGAGAAGCCCTGATCCCGATGACCTTTGGTGTCACATCACCATGTTTAGCAAGTGCGAGCTCTGTGTGATTCTAAATTAGCGTCTACCTGGGAAGATAATTGGGCTTTGGCGGAGGCCTCTCCTCTCCGAGTGTGTGTGATTAGCATGTGTGTGTTTTTCTGCCAACTGCTGTATACACAGTATGTGCGTGTTTACAATGTACATGTATGTGTGTGTATTGTCGTATCCCTGTGTGTGTGCGCGTGTGGATTAGAGGAGAGAGCTGGATTAGGAGCACTGAGGGCAGATGGAGCCACAGAAAGCAGAGGACAGCTCAGGACGCCTCAGTATGTGACATCAACTGGGGATTGTCGCTTTGCGTCTGTGCGCATGTGCGTCTGTGCCGCTCACACAGTGTCACTGACCACGCACGTGTTCTTGTGAGTGCTGCCTCATGCCCCGACCCCTCCCCTCTGTGTGATCTGAGTCACAGAGCATTCTGGGTATTAGCACTCACTCACACACACACACACACACACACACGCAGAGATGCTGCAGAGCTTGTTATTGCCTGGGGAAGAGGAAACTGACACAGAATTTGTTGTGTGGATGTGAGTCATTTTGTCAAAATTAGCCACGAATTATGTTCCATTATTACAAAAATCATCATACATCATCATCTTACTCTCCTTCTATGCAGCATGGATATGGAATGAGCTGCAAAACCAAACTTCACTGGCTTCTTTAAACATCTTCAGAGGCGATTGATGGAGCGCCATGAAACATGTTGTTGTTTTTGAGGGATTTGGATTAAGGACATTGATTGTATGGCCTGTACTTCTGTACTTTACTTTATTATATCTCCCCCTTTTTTTTCTTTTTTTTTTTACTCTCCCTTAACTACTTCCCTTCAGCTTTTTTATTCTGTTGTGGGATTTATATCTGAAATTGTTTTGTAACTATTTGTACTATCCTTGCTGCTATCTTGACCAGGACACCTTCATGGATAAATAAAGGACAAATTAATAGAAATACAAAAAAATATTAAGGGAGAAAACAATTTAATATATCGCCTTGCTTATAGTATCCTGATTTATTGCAATACATCGCCATATTTTCTTTCCTATACACAGCTGCGAGTGAGAGAATTAGTTTGCCATAGAACTAAAAGTGTAAAGTGTCCACAGATGCACTGTTCATGAAGTAAAGTTACTGTCAAAGCTGAAGTGTATTCACAGATTAAAGTAGTAGATTAAAGTTCCTTTACTTCTGTAAAGGAACGTGCATTTAAACTAGTGCTATTAACGGCGTTAACGCAAACCCGTCCCAATAGTATTGCCGCAGCCTTATTCCTGAAAATGACCCAATTTTATTCAAGTTCCATGCAGAGCACACAGTTATGTGAAGCTGTTTGTGACATGATGCTGTCTACTGTACTATTTTATTTGAGTTTGTTACGCACTTTTTCTTTTTATAAATTCCTTTATTTGATATATATACATATATATGTATGTATATATATATGTGTGTGTATGTATATATATGTGTATATATATATCTATATATATATAGATATATATATAGATATATATAGATATTGACCCAGATTGATTTAGATGTATGTCACAGCTCTGTTGGTGACTAATAGGCCTGCATTCCTCTCACAAGTCCTGTTCTAAAGCCCAGTCTTGCGCTCTCTCGTCCTCAGATAACCTCAGTGTAATTGTACATGGAGTCTGATGGAGCAAACACGCAAACACAACAACAGCTGTTTATTCATTCATTCACAAGCCCATTGGGCATTTGACCGGCTAATTTTGTCTGTGACAGAGACGAATAATGAAGAAAGGGGATGATCATTATCATCATTATTATGATCACATTTCTTATTTTTCACTTCACAAACATCTATTTTTAGTGTTTTTCTTGTCATTTTATATCACATTTTCACTTACTGTTCACTCTTGTCATGCATTGTGATGTTACAGTGTCACCGTTCACGTCGCTCACTCTCTCTGCTTTGCAGCGTCACTCACAAACTCACCTCAGCAAATCCAGTTAGCATTCCCAAACCCTCTCTGTTTGAGCAGGACCGCTCTCTAATCTGCTCTCTAACACACTCGTTCCTGTTAATCTAGCATTAATGCAGCTCCTTGTAGAGCAGAGAGTCACACACACTTGTTTCACTCACTCTGTGAAATGTGTGTGTCATAGTTTAGTTTTGCAAACATGTTAAAGAAAGATTAAGATCAGCATTTATCCTGGAACTTACTTAAAAAAAATGATATATTACTGTATGTTCATGAATTGTTTCATTGTTAACCAAACATCTAGCTGAGCAGTGTAAGATTAATGGATTATATATGTAATCCCACAGGTTTATTCAAGATTTTGCATGTAAAAAGAAGTATTTTTTTGTTTTTAATCGTCGATATTAAATGTCGTGGAACCGCAGATTGATTCCAGCCTTAATTGTTTTAAGTTCCCACATCGGTCCCCCATCTAACCCTATCTGTACCTCAAAGCTGAAGTGCAAACAAAGGCAGCTAGTTTCACTAAAGAAGAGATAATTGATGTAAAAAAAAGCAAGGCTTGCAGATTTTTCAGTTGGCAGGCAAACAAAGAGAAACATCACCAAATATTCAGAAATGAGAAGCCGCGGAAGCATGAGACGATGAGGGAGACAAACGGACAACACAGGGACAAATTGGGGAGATGAGCAGGCCAACTGACAAAAGAGGACAAGGAGCACAAAAACCAAACACACAATGGAGACAGGGATAATTGGTTATGAGTGAAAAACATTAGGGCAGGGCAGGCAGTCATGAGGGGGCAGGAAGTTAAACCATCGAGAGACTCACAAGGTAAGGAAATATAACAGAGTTATAATATCAGAGTTAACACAGTTATAAGTTAAAAACAACAACAAAAAAGACTTCTTTGAGGTTCCAGGTGTCTAAGTTTATGATTGATGACAAACTAACGTAATGATTTAGGTAACACTCACACTTTTATTTAGCTTCTCCAAAACATGTGTAGAATCTCCCTCCCTTCCTCCCCCTCCCCCTCCCCCTGTCTCTCTCTCTCTGACAAATGTGCTCCAGTTTACAGCTACAGCCATATGAAGGACCTGATCACTACTCAAATTCAAAGACTTAGTCTATTGGTCTATTTGCTATTTGGTTCAGCGAGATTTGAAACGTACCATTTAGAGCTGCAACTAACGATTATTTTCATAATCCATTAATCTGTCGATTATTTTCTCGATTAATTTTCCATAAAATATCAGAAAACCTTAAAACCTGCAAATGATGATGTTCTCAAATGTCTTGTTTTGTCCACAAACCAAAATGATTAACTTTTAATGATTTCTTTGTTATCCAGAGCAAACAAATTAATAAATGATTCACATTTGAGAAGCTTAAACAATCGGAAATGTTGTTTTAATCATGAAAAAAAGCTTTAAATCGATTTTCAAAATGGTTGTAAATTAATTTAGTAATCGATTAATAATCGTTTCATCGATTAATCGTTTCAGCTCTAGTACCTTTGTTGTGACGTGTACAAAGACCGAAAACAATTACGCCGATGTAAATGTTATCATTTGTGTTTCATAATCGATTCATCTGTCGATTATTTTCTCGATTAATCGATTGGTCCATAAAATATCAGAAAAACAGTGTTCGTCAAACCTGGAAAAGATGATGTTCTCAAATGCCTTGTTTTGTCCACAAACCAAAAAGCTTAACTTTTAATGATATCTTTGTTATTCAGAGCAAAGAAATGAAGAAAATATTCGGAAATCTTGTTTTAATCATTAAAAAAGCTTCAAACAGATTAATCGATTATCAAAATAGTTGCCGATTAATTTAGTAATCGATTCATCGTTTCAGCTCTATATGAATCACATTATCCAGGTATAGTCCGACTAAAACTAGCTGGATTTTTTAATAAAAAGTCCGACTAAAATCGGACTTTTAACATGCATGTAAACACCCTGGGTGATTTCTGTCTTTTATCTCCCATGTTTGGACCTCTGACTGTGAGCGAGGACATGTGTCCGGATCACTCACCCACAGCCACACACACTAACCTCTCCCTCCGCATCAGTAAAGCCAAGCAGGTGGTGGTGGATTACAAAGGACGCATTCCTCCATTAACAGAGGCCGAAAGAGAGAGTTAGCACTTTGAAGTTCTCGGGCGTGCACGGCAGAGAGAACCTGTCGTGGGCTCTACACTCAAGAACTGTAGTTAAGGAGGCACAGCTGCGAGTCTATTATCTAAAGCAGCCCAGGAAATCCGGCTCAGGCCAACAGACTATGAGGATTTTCTACAGCTGTGCTATGGAGAACATCCTGGCTGCAGTTTCCAGGGCTTCAAAACCTCAAGACACACACACACACACACACACACACACACACAGGAAACGACCGAGCGATGGTCAGTTCAGAGCAGCATGGACACGGCTGTACTCTGTTAAAAACAAACGCACATGGCCAGGAGAGGGGGAGGGGAGGGGGTTGTTGAGGATAAAGCAGTTTACGATGGTGTCGAAAAAATGCTTACTCCAAAACTGTAGGGGGAGCTACAGGCGCAAAGATTTGAAAAATTCCGCTTTAAACAGCAGTGAATTCTGAATCAGATGGTCTGGTCTTAAGACTCTTAAAGATCTACTACTCTACTAGTGATATAAAATATAAGAGCGTGCTTTAATTTATGCAGATTTTAGAAAAATATTGACAATTAAGTGTGCAAAGCCATTTACTTTTCCATTAGAAAACGATCCATCCACGTACAGTAAATAGGTGAGCACATTCCATATTCATGTTTTCACTTTCTGACTTTTATGAGTTTCTGTTTCACTTAAAGCTGCATTTATTAAATAGCTTTATATTCTGACAGCTTTCACCGGTCTAGAGTGACGTAGATTTCCTTTTAGTGCTCATGAGTTCAGCCTAAAGCTCAACCACGAGTCATTGATGGCAGCTTTAAGTGCAAACTATCAGCAGTAGTAGTGTAAATGCATTTGGACATTTTTGGGAGAGGAGGGAAAAAAAAAGTATCTGTGCAACCAACATAAAAACAACAAAAGCTGTTGATCTTGAGGACTTTGAAGAGCTTTGAAGCACTCGGTTTAAAAAGAATTCACCCTGTGGACATTTAACCGTGTTATTGCACCTGGTTTGTTCGTGTCCTGCCACGTGAGATTGTGATCCACTGCACTCGGATGATATGACTATTGTGGCGTTTCATTTTTGCAATTACTGCAATCTAGGAAACTCTTGTTTGAACATAATTGTCTGGGCACTGTGCAACAGAAATGCACTGACGATGACATAACACTGTGTGTGTGTGTGTGTGTGTGTGTGTTGATATCTTGGTGGCGACCAAAGACCGTACACCTCATCTTTAAGGGCTCATTTTGTTCTGGGCACCACAACTTTAAAGGGCTTTTTCAGGGTAAATGCATTAGGTTTTAGGGTTAGAATTGAGTTTAAGGTATGATGGTTAAGGTTAGGGTAAGGGAATGCATATATTATTTAAATGATGAGACCTCAGTAAGATATAAAAACAAGTTTGTGTTGTTGTTTAACCACTGCATGAAACTCAAGATGTCAGACCCCACATGAGCAGAATCACAGGCTTGTCACAGACACATGACCTCATGAATGAGGGAGCATAATTGAGGCTGGTTGCATCATGTGTCTTGACAACAGTCTTGTGACTTTTTTTTTTTTTTTGGACATGATACTGAACCAGGCCTGAGGACGAAGAGTGGGAATCCAAATGTAAAAGCAGAGCTTGGCCTCCCTTCTCTTCTGTCGGCTGCCCCTCAGCGAGCGATGCAGCCGACAGACGGAGAGCCGACACTGTGCACTTTACCTCGAGGTGCTGCTAAAACCGCTTGTGCGTGGTCGATGTCTGACAAAAAGGTGACGCTGTCAGTAAAATGGAGGAGACGTTTGCGGGGAGTGATGGAAGGAGAGGCGATAACAAAGATGAGATCGATATAAGATGAAATATTCACCATTTACATGAAAGTGTCACGTTAAACTCTCCCTGAGGATGAAGATACATCTTTTTATTTATTATAATGTAACGTTGCTGTACAGTGTGCGTGTCGGGGAGTCTGTGATGTATAAACCAATTTGGACAGACGCCATGAGGAGATGAGAGGATGACATGTTGAGCATATTTAGCTCTAACAGGATTAGGAATTATTAATGTCTGGTTACGGCTAGCTTTCCTGGCCCACTGCTGCACTTCTATCCAGTCCTGCAGACATATAATAACTATAATAAGGGCTTTTTCTTTGAAATGCCACTTATTCACCAAAGGCTTTGTGTCTCTGTGAATAATGTCTGTGTCCTCACTCTGTCCTTACAGTTCCTCTTTGCCTTTGCACTTAAAGATAAGGTGGGATTTCATCTGTGGAACGGACGGGTCTGTAAAAATACCATCCAGTCATATTGAACGGCCCAAACTAATGAACTGGATCAATCAAACTGCCCTCTATCTCCTCCCTCTCTTCTATGCACGTACCCGTCTTCGTGCTCTAATCGCACATGCCCAGAAGACAACGCCAGAGCTTATGCTAGCTCGCTAAATCCAGAGAGAGTATTTGTCGTAGAGCTGCAACTAACGATTCTTTTCATAATCGATTAATCTGTCGATTATTTTCTCGATTAATCGTTTGGTGTTCAGAATATCAGAAATCCTTAAAAAATGTTGATCGGTGTTCGTCAGACCTGGAAATGATGATGTTCTCAAATGTCTTGTTTTGTCCACAAACCAAAATGATTGACTTTGTTATGCAGAGCAAAGAAATGAAGAAAATATTCACATTTAAGAAGCTTAAACAATCGGAAATCTTGTTTTAGTCATGAAAAAAGCTTCAAACCGATTATTCGATCATCAAAATAGTTGTCGATTAATTTAGTAATCGATTAATCGTTTCAGATCTAATTTGTTGTTTTTTCATCATCACGCTGTCATTTGAACATGTATCCGAAAACAGAAAAGTACCGAAAGTTACCGATGCTGCACAGCGCTCGTGAATCTGTGTTTGTTGCTGGAGGCGGGGCTTCGGAGGGAAGTCTGAAGAAAGGGGCTTGGCCTTTTTAATTTAAAGTTAAACATTTTTTATTTCAAAGTAATTATACGACCTTATACAAACCTAATTGTAATTTACAGTTTACAGTCAAACAGGAGCAAAGTAACCAGGAAATATTCACCAAAATATTTTAAACTGATTAATGGATCATCACAATCCTCTGTAATTAATCTGGTAGTTGATACTGATCCATTTAGATAATGAGTAATTAATCATAGCACAGGTTTCACTCGTGTCTTTTTTTTAATGAATGTTGAACAGCAGAGTGATAAAGATGAGAGATCATGAAGCGTCTCAATTCACTCCGTGTCCTCACAAGACTTCACTTAACTGTACTTTACAGAGACCGTGTCAAGCCTCCTGTTATGCAATCAAGTCGGCATTAAAGCTTAAGTGAATTTGGATGTAGAGTGAGTGGCGGCGGCAATTTCTTTGTTTTTCTTTGCTCCTGCAAGGAGAGGAAGGAGGAGGAGGAAATCAGAAAGAATGGACAAAGTGAAATGGAGTCAATTATAGAAGTGTCAACAAGGATGACAGGTGACAGACTGAGAGAGGGGGCGATGGATGAACGAAGGATAGAGAGCGACGGCACGCAGGTCGGACAAGAGAGAGAGAGAGAAGAAATATGATTGATAAGGTAGACGAGAGTCTTGTTTTGACGGAGAACACGCCACTGGGGCAAACCACACACACACACACACACACACACACACACACACGGACAGGGAGGGAGGGAGGGAGGTGTTTGAGAGGAGGCTGGACTAGAGCAATTACAGGGGTGGAAGAGAAAGAGGGAGGGAGGGAGGAGAATAAACAGAGTAGCTGTTCCTCCCAGCAGTCAGTCTGAGGCACACAGATAGGGTTGCCTCTGATATCTCAGCTGATAGCAGCAACCTGAGGCTCCGCTCCGCTCCACAGTCCACACACAGTGCTTCACTCAGCCACTCCTCCAGTGCAGCATGTTGCTTTGCAGATGAACCCAAAGTTGCTCTCGGTCACACTTTAGCTGCCATTGCTGAAGAAGAAGAAGAAGAAGAAGAAGAAGAGGAAGAAGTGGAACTATTGTTATTGTTCTGGCTCAACGTGAATGGGACTGCACGTGCAGCGGCTCCTGTGGACCACAGCGAGGCTGTAGCAGCAGAAAGAGCTGCCGGCTCACCGTCTCTTCTGCTGATAATCCTTCAAAGGCAGCGTCATGCATATCTTACAGCCATACTTTATCAACAGGTTAGTGTTTTTGAACAGATATTGCTCGTTCCTAGTGTTGTGTGTGTGTGTGTGTGCGTGCAGTGCTGGCATCCACATCCTGCACCACATGTCTACAACAACACTGCGTTAACAAGGTCGACTCCTCTGCTCCCTGTTTGTACACTAATATATTATCCTGCTGTCATGACAGTGTGGAAAAGCTTCAGCAGAAAACGACTGGCACCAGTTTTAAGCCATCAGAGTTCACTGTGCACGAGCAAAATACAGCAGAAGCTGAATGACTGAATGTGTCTGACCCTCTGATAAACTGACAAACTCCAGAGAAGACTAGATATTAGATATTCTTGTTTCCTGAACACAGCTGAAAACAACACGGTGGTGACTTTAAAAAAATCACCTGGAAATCAGCTGATTTTAAAGGTCACCGTGTGTCTTTTGTCTTTTAAATGCAGGTCGTTTTCAGCCGTCAATGCGTGTTAATGATTGTAAGAAACAGCCAAGAAACAATGGCCCTACTAATGAGTCACATGTCAGCTGACTGGACCTGAGGCCATTTACAGACATGAAAGTGTAGCTCAGTGGCAGAGCGTTGTAGTTTCACTGTATACAGTAAATACAGACCATTTTACCATTCACACGCATTCACATTCAAATGTGCCGCCAGATCGTAGCCATGGGCTAATTTGTATCCATCTGTAGCCTCTAGGCAGGTTGTTGCACCTCATAAACACATCAATGTATACAGTAATAACATCAGTACACAATACAGCCACAACAAGTCTCTGTTATTGCACCATGCTTTGTCAATTTATTGATTTTACATGAATAGTGGCACTTTAATATTATGATATGTACTTTTAATGGTCTCTCAATGGCTCTTTATTTAGACCAGGGGTGTCAAATCTACGGCCCATGTGCCAGAACTGGCACCCACCAGAGGGTCCAATCCGGCCCTTTAGGGTGAATTTGTCCAAATGTCCCATTATGATTAGAATCTAATCATTTGAGATCAAATTGTACTGCAATTGAACTCAAATGAGTTTGACGCCCCTGATTCAGAAGACCATGTGATTAAGTTCACGTTCTGCTCAAAACAATAAAACATTTGCTTAAATAATAAAATGTGGTTAAAATTGTGCAGCAGGAGAATGTTGCTGTGCTTCCTTCAGAGCTTCTCCTGTTGCTCTCTCACGTTAGCTCACTGGGACATAAAGGAAGAGTTAAAGAGTTAAACCCTAAACATTTTCTGAAAACAACTCTGGAACGTCAGAGTTTTCTATTAAACAGAAATGTTTAAAACGGTCAACATTCACAAAAACCACAAACTTAACTGTGACACATTTTCTCTCGTCATAATTGACTAAATATTTCATCTTTATAACATTAACATTGATGTTGCACTCGGAGAGGGAGAATCTGCTTTTAAAATAATATGAGGGAGCCGACGGGAGGAGAAACCATAGACCGTGTCGCTCGTTTTCATTTACATCCGTACTTGTTTAGCAGTATATCGCCGCTTAAAGAAGCAAAGTATGACGGTGTACGACTGCACACACACGCACACACACACAGGAGGCTCTGTAAGAGATTGATTCAACACAGCGCTACACACGATTATCATCAAGGAGTTGACTAAAAACCTTACAGCGCGAACAACCGACGCACAAAGCTTACATTAGCTTAATTAACTTGAAATCTGATAGAGATAATTAGCATTTCAGCTGCTGATAAGAGTTATTTAGAGAGCCTGTTTTTAGCGACACGGTTGTTGTGAAAATGAGGATTCAGAGTGTGTGCACACACACACACACACACATATTCCCAGTGGCTTAAGAACGATTGTTTTTGTCTGCCGGGAAAAAATGGTGTTGATCATTTGTCAGATTCTTTTACAGTATGATGTTAGTTTGACGATGTTGTTTAGTTTGACTCCAGTTGTTGCGCCTGTTTGAGTAGTTGATCTCGTATTGAAGCTTGTGGTAGACGGAGACGCGGCGGCACTGGCACACAGTCGAGCTTTGGTTTGTCTTGGACAGACAGTGGAAGTGATGGTGTAGGTTCTGGTTGTTGCGGTGGTTCACCGCGCAAGCAGACGCCTTCCCAACGTGTGACTGTCTGACCATGTGCACTGCGATAAAGTGAATACGTTCGCTCAAGCGTGAAGAGCTGCAAGAACGGAGAGAGACGTTAGAGGACTCGCCCCCCCACCCCTCTTTCTCTTTCTCTTTCTCTTTTTTTTAGCTGGAAGAGGGAAGTGGATTTGACAGCCAGGGAGAGGGAGGGGAGCGGTGTTACCTAATACTGCTGATGGAAGTTTTGGGAGGAGAGGAGAGGAGACGAGAGGAGAGGGATGACTGGGAGGAAAGTTAAGGGAGCAGACAGACAGAAATGGGCAGTTACCAAAGTCGATTGGGCGGAGCAGAAATGGAAGCGGGCGGGGCTGAAGAGCCACCCGTCAGACACGAGTGTGGACGAGACAGTAAATCCAAATCTGCTGCCAGGAGTGAGAAGAGTAGAGAGGAGATATAGGAGGTGTGAGATGAAGGAATTGTCTGAATAATAATCCGGATGATGTATGTGCAAGAGTGTCTGTAAGCTCTTTGGTGTTGATATTATAATACATAACTTGAATACTGATTCAAATGCATTATTAAAGGGAAATATTCAAGACTCTGTATAAAAAGTCTTCCATTTCCCTCCAAACGGACATCATGTCCTGTTGAAGAAGAGCTGAAAGACTCTTCAGGAGAATGTGTGAGACACAGCATTGTTTTCCCATACACTTCCTTTTTCAACCAGTGTTTTTGCCCCCTGGTGGCTCTTCAGTAAAGTGTCACTTCCTGGTTAGACCCACCCTGCAAACCTGAAGACTATAGCGATGTCCCAATCCATGGGCTGCGTCCTCCAGAGTTTTCATTCGCCTACAGGATGCTGTCCCATTTCAGTTTGATTTGTCGTGTCCTTTGAATGTGGCCGACAGAACTCAATCTTACTTTATTTCATTTAAGAATGTGCGTTGGATGCTTCATCTGGCGACCGTGGTTTTTCACCATCAAATATTCAACATACAGAAGTGATGGAACTACCGTCCATCCGTCTTCTACCGCTTTATCCTCCACATGAGGGTCATAGAGGGCGCTCGTGTCAATCCCAGCCGAAAGGCGGGGTCGCACTCTGGACAGTTCACCAGTCCATCCACTCTCACTCATGTCATAAATGTGCATTCACTCACTCACTGCTTCATCGACTGAAAAGTGTGTGTGTGTTACTGAAAGTTGTTCCAGTCGACAAAGGCGCAGCTTTTCTCTCTTTGACATCATCGTTAGTTGAATCGGAAATCAAATTTGTTTTGGACACATTTCTCTTTTGGAAAATGAGGTTTTCACATCATTCAGTGTTCACTTGAATAATGAATCCATTTCTTCTCCCTCTTCTTTCTTTCTTTCTTTCTTTCTTTCTCTGCTCCTCCCCAGGTGGCCAGATGTGCCAAAGAGAAAGAGGAAGAACAGCCAGTGTTCGGTGAAGAGTATGTCTGGTAAGGATTCATTATCTCTGTCGTCACCTCCCGGTGAACACCAATCAGGCAGGTTTCTTTCACGATATTCAGTCGCTCGATGTGCTGCAGGATTTGTTTAGCGTAGCTCATCACTCTGCAGCGTGCTCCCCCGGGCAGTGAATGGTTTCCTCGTACTCGTTATTATGATAAGCTCCTCCTTGACATCGTCTTCTTTCTTCTCGGAGGCTTTGTTGAAAACAAATTAGCTCACCTAGGTGACCAGATACAACCTTACAGAACTGGTCCAGGTTCAGGTTTATCTGTGCAGAAGACTTTGAAATCTGCCACTGAAGAAGAGGTGAATGAGGGTTAGAGTTAGGACGCTCTCTTGCTCATCTCACATGACCATCACTTGTGACAAATCCTGCTTCCTTGAGCATAGAAATACAGCTATATTCACACTCTAAACATGGCTATTATAAGATGGATCTATTTCTGTTTTTCACTTGTTTTCAGTGTATAAAATGTCCTTGTGTTCATTTTCAGACGAAATACTGATGATCTTCTTGTGTATGTGTAAATCGCAGACTTTGCCACAAAGAAGTGAGCATGTTGTCTGCTGTTTGAGCTTGGTGTTACTTACAGATAATCTCAAGAGCCAGATTTGGAGATCAAAGTTCTTTGGAAGGATTTTTATCTACAGTCACCCACATTATTCTTGCTGGTGGTTTTTGTCATAGTCCTGGGTATCGTTTCTATCTGAATATCCCCAGTTTCAAAAATTTTGAAATGAAATTATTGACCTTAGTTTAGTTTAGTTTTGAAATTATGAAATGAATGAAATTGTCCCAGAGATGAAATAAAAACTCCAGTAAAATAAAAAACACAATGCTTTAGTATTCAGTTACCAAATGCTAAAGGTTTAAACCAATGCTTTTTTTCACTTTTTTGTTTAATTCTTCAATCCTCAACAACATAAGAGCACACAGACAGACTTTTGTATTTCCTCGACTTCTTGCTCTTCAAAGACTCGACATAGGACCTTCTAATCATGTGACTGTCGGTCCTCACGCAACGACGTGACAGCTCGGAGCTCAGAGTTTGAAGAGAATTAGAACACAAATACAAACAGGAAATACTGTCTCCTCTCGGAGAAATAAATAAGGCAATAAAAAGTCCAGATGAAAAGCATATCTAATGACTTCAGGGCTTGTGACCTCATATAAGCTGTGCATGCAGAGCAGACTGACTACAGTCTGCATGTTCCATCCTACAAATGCACTGGAGCCTTGTTGATGCCCCTGTTATAACACTCAGCCCCTTTTTCCTCCCTCCATCACTCCTCTCTCTCTCCTGCATCTTCCTCCTCCTTTATTTCCCCCCGCCCTTTCCTCGTTCGCCCGGCTCTCACTCCACCCTTGTCTTCCTCTTCAACCTCCTCTTCCTCTCCTATAGCTCTTAGCGTCTCTGTTCCAGGGTACATCCCCAGCTACCTGGAGAAGGACGAGCCGTGTGTGGTGTGCGGGGACAAGGCCACTGGCTACCACTACCGCTGCATCACCTGCGAGGGATGCAAGGTACAGTAAAGTCATCTCCACCTTTTTGTTGTAAACTATCTAGTTTCCAGACTTTAGGAAACCTGCATGACGGGCCTGAAACACGTTACATATCTTTAGTCTGAGTTTTGTAGAGGTTTTCAGCACTGCACTGTGCCAACAAGCTGCAGTAGCGAGGCAGACACTGACACTGACACTGACAGTAAGGCCTGGGACACCAAGATGAACTCAACACAAGGCTCGTCCACTAAAATCCAAGTTTGCACTAACTTTAGACCATTTTCACCACATGATCCCACAGTTAAAAAGTTTGTGTCACTTTAACCGCTCACTCCGCTACGACGGCGTATTAGGGCCAAGTATGAAAAAAATACATATATCTATATTTCATTTTACAGATTTATGAGATTAAAAATAGCAAATCTACGAGGGAAAAAGTCACAGATTTATGAGATTAAAAGTGGCAAATTTACAAGGAAAAAGTACCAGATTTATTTCCAATAGATTTGCTACTTTTAATCTCATAAATCTGCTATTTTTTCTCGTAGATTTGCCACTTTTAATCTCATAAATCTGCTACTTTTTCTCATAGATTTGCTTCTTTTAATCTCATAAATCAACTTTTTCTCGTAGATTTGCTACTTTTAATCTCATAAATCTTCAACTTTTTCTCGTAGATTTGCTACTTTTAATCTCATAAATAGACATGGTTTACAAAGCAACCCAAACATCAGGTTCCTCTTGGAAAAAGGCCGTTTTAACAGTGCGATGAAGTTTTCTTAAGATACTGTACACTTATGGCTGACGTAGACTTTATGAGATGGCTAAAATCACTTTAGCCATCTTTAGGCCAGCAGCCTTCTCTTTGCTGCCTGTCTCCCGTGTGTTGTCTGCACAGGGAGTGCACAGAGCACAGTCAGTCCTCATACAAACACACTGAAAGCTGTGGAATTCATCACATGTGTACAGTCATGTAAGCTGTTGAAGCTGCTTTATACAAAGCTGGCACTGCTGCATATGAATGTTGTCCGTATGCAGTCGCTGTGATGAGACGATGTGTTTTCCTGCGGAGCTCACAGGACTGAACCTGGCTCTGGACATACAAAATAAATGAACGTGACCTTGAAGATCCTCACAGCAGCTACAGAGGTCATGACAAAAAAAGAGATTATAAATGCATACCATCCACTGAACTGAGTTGAAAGGGAGTGCAGGAAAGTACATGGTTAACTATTCTCCCTCACTTCAGTCTCTCTGTGGCTCACTTCATTTTCCTGCTTGATTAACTAATCAAAAGCTCCCACAACAGTCTTTTGTGTTCGGGAGAATGGGGTTCTTCTTTACAGTGATTAACCTTTATTTAATTAGGTGTCCTTGCTAAAGCTAAATGCCAGTGTCACATTAAACTTAAATGAGTTAAGGGGGCACATGTTAAAGGGGCATCAATAGCCTGCTGTCATTGGTGGTTTAATTTAATAAAATTGCATCAGCCTAGTCATTTTTTTTTTTTTTTACAAAACTCAAATCAGTGGAGATCAATTGAAGATGCTAATGTAACAAAGACGGCGTCTCTAATGTGTAATGATTTGCACTTCCTGTCTGTTAGGTGGGCATGGTTGCAAGACACAGTTGTTCTTGTTGTAGCAGCCCATAATATCTGCGCAAAACAGCAGCGTGTTTAAATCAAGTTAATGCACCAGTGTCTGACCGTGACGAATCAGCACAACAAAATAATAGAATTAGACACAGAAAAGCACCGGCACCTTGTTGGTGATAAAATCCTGTTCAGTTTTTAGAGTCGTGAGTCTCGCTGCTCATTTATATGCTCTGTTAAAATCTGTGATCAGCCCAGTATCAAATCGGTATCATTGATTATTGATATTATTCGTTATTATTGGTAGTAGTAAGTAAATAATCGAAACATGTCAGTGCACAGCAGGTAATACAGTGAGAAGCATCCCTTAATAGTACTAATATAACAGGGGTACGAAAAAAAAGCATGTACTTTTCCATAATGCCCGAGCGAAAACGACTATTTTATTTGCACTATTCAACGCGACACAGTGGGATTTCAGTTTATTTCGTCTCCAGTGGCGAGAGACGGTGGACAGGCTTCTCTACGGGAAGCCAATCATTAGATAATCAATCCCCGCTCAGCGGAACAACCACAACCACCGCGGAGGAACCTGCTGCCGTGTCAGTACTGAGGCACCGGAGTTCATGTGATTTCGTCAACACACTGGAAAAAAAGGCCACTCCAAAAAGAAGCAAAAACAAAATTCATACGAGATATTTTATCTTGTAATAAGAAAAACAATCTGCATTTCTCCATTTTTTGTAAGATACTTGATAGATTATTGTGCTGCTGCATGTACAGTATTTGAGTTTCAGACAAAACATCACACAGCTGTTTAGCTCAGCACATACAGTACATGTACATTACATGTACATACTGTAGACTCGGCTGTGAGCAGTTGCCAGGCTATAAATGAATATAAATGAAAGCAAACAGCTGCCCTAAAAGTTGCAAAAAACACATTTGGATGACTAAAAAAAAATCACTGGTGTGCTTAGGATATGGTTTTGCCGTGCTGTGAAATGTGCTAATCAATGCTGTCACAACAGGGTTTGTTAAAGCAAAAGTGGATCCTCGTTGTCCCTCTGCACTGCAAAAATCTGTGTCACAGCAGTGCACTGCAAAAACTCAAAATCATAAAGTATATTTGTCTAATTTCTATTCAAAATATCTCGTCTTGTTTCAAGAAATAGACTTTACTTGAATTGAGACAACAAATCTGCTTTATTGAAAACGGCATGGTCAACATGCCCAACTCACAACGCACAGCGCCGTGTGTGGCTATTTTTCTTACGCTGCCTAACACGAGTCAGGAATGCTAACTTCAAGACATTTTGTTTCTAATCTAATTTCAAGTAGGTGTTGGACTTACATCTAGAACAGTGTGACAATTATAGAACTAAAAATTAGTGAAGTACGCCTCAAAAAGATGCTACTTTTGAGGGGAAAATACTATTTTTGAGCACCACAACTTATTATGAGACACAAAACATCACAATACTAGTAAAATATAGCAAAAAATGAGTTTTCCCAGCTAATTTCAAGATCACTCTTTTCTTAAAAGAGTGATTTGCTTAAATATAAATGTCTCATTTCAAGAAATCTTACCAAGAGAACTTCCTATTACAAGATAAAAAGCCTTTTTTTCCAGTGTAGGTTCCTCCGTGGTGGATGTGGGTGTTTGTATCCGCTGAGCGGAGATTGATTATCAGATGATTGGCTTCCCGTAGAGAAGCCTGTCCGCCGTCTCTCGCCACTGGAGACGAAATAAACTGAAATCCCACTGTGTGGCGTTGAAAAGTGCAAATAAAATAGTCGTTTTCGCTCGGGCATTATGGAAAAGTACATGCTTTTTTTCCGTACCCCTGTTATATTAGTACTATTGAGTGATGCTTCTCAATGTATTACCTGCTGTGCAGTTTATTTTAAAAGCTTTTCAGTGTGTGTGTGTGTTTTTCACAATTCCCGAACATGGCTTACACACCCATTCTTGTAAAGCAGGGTCTGACCATGCAATCAGCAGCCTGCCATGTGATTCAACGCATTCCATGCACTTGTTCTGCTGCTTCAAACATTTAATTGGATTTAATTTGGAGGCTATGGTGTTGCAGATCCCCCTCACTGAATGCTCTCTCTTCTTTTCTCCTTTCTCTCCCCAGGGTTTCTTCCGAAGAACCATCCAGAAAAACCTCCACCCATCATACTCCTGTAAATATGAAGGCTGCTGCATTATTGACAAGATCACCCGCAACCAGTGTCAGCTGTGCCGCTTTAAGAAGTGCATCTCTGTGGGCATGGCCATGGACTGTGAGTCATCTGTTCTTACCACCACTGCTGGTTTTTAAATAAGCTCTAATATGCAGCTCATTCTTTACCTTTCCCAAGCACTTGAGGGAACTACGGTGGCCTTGACATGTCAGAAAGGAAGTTGTTCTCCTGTGTTAGTGTCGTTTAACCCATGCTGTGGCTGCTGTAGGGAGATGGCAGTGTAAGACTGTACATGTAAGAGGCTTATTCCAGGTTATTTATACATTTGTACAAACAAGCATCTACAATTGTTAGATCGACAATTAGCTTTAAAAAAAAGGCAAATTTTAGTCAGTTTTAGTAAAAAAAAAGTCTAATTTTAGTCCGTTTTGTTAAAAAAGTCTAGCTTTAGTTAGTTTTAGTAAAATAAGGTCAAGCTTCAGTAAAAAAAAGGGCAGTTTTAGACAGTTTTATTTTTTTTTTTTAAAAGTCTAGGTTTAGTTAGTTTTCATAAAATGAAGTCAAGTTTCAGTAAAAAAAAAGATTCTAGTTTTAGTCAGTTTTAGTTAAAAAAAAAAGGTCTAGTTTTAGTTAAAAGGAAGGAATTTTTTGGTTTTTAATTGACAGATTAAACGCACAATAAGCAGAAATGTGTTGCATTTGGAACGTCCAACAGACTACCCACTAACATTTACGTCCATTCTTGTCTCGTCCACAAAAACTCATGTTTTAGGAGTCAATGGCATGTAAAGTAAATGCTTTTGTGAAGCATTTACTTGTTAATCTGTGTTTATGGATCATATCAGATTTTATAGTAGTATAGAAATTATAGTCTTATAATTACAATTAAATTGCAATATCCATCAGCAAAATTGCAGTTACATATCTCTAATGGAGCCGTATCTAATTAAACATTAAATTGTATTTTCCAAATATCAGCATTCTGGCTTAATCACCATCAGTGCTGCCACGATGTGAGCATACTGATGATGTCAGCACGGTCACACTCAAAACAGCGCAGTGCCTTTCTATTACATTATCTCATCGTGTTCTGGGAGTAATATTCATTTAGCAGCACGTCTGCTTTCCCGGATAAAGGAAATGTTTTCTTTACTGAATACAAAGCGTCTGTGTGTTTCTCCCACAGCACTTTAATTATGTTGATTTAGCTGCCGTTGTCTTGCTGTAATATTCTGCCGTGGATGCCGGCTAATGAATACACAGATAAATATAATACACCAAACACTTTACACATAGCCAGCAAACTTACACGGGCATTACACAGTGTCTGTAATAGTCTTAAAGTGAACGTGTAGTTTTTGAATTTACCACATTTCCCCTTGAAACATGTTTGCAGCAATTACGGCGGTACAGTAAAGAATATCTAACCATAATACTTACATATGCTTCCTGTCAGCTTTGAATTTTTTGGTTTTCTGCCACACACGGGTAATAAACTCTCTCGTAACCTTCATTTCAAGGTCATCCAGCTTCACTTCTGAGAATATTAAATCAAGTATTCCTTTCTTTTCATTCATTCAGGGACGACTCTGCCGAGAGTCACATGTTCAGTCCTCGTTCCTTTTCATAAATGTCAGGTTAAAGTGAATAATAAAAGATGACGTGTTACAGGAGAGTGGTTAAAAGCTCTAGTTGAGTTTGTTTATGTCGTCCAATTTTATATTCAAATGAACGTCGTTATCGTGGACATGTGCTTGGTACGAGGAAATGGCAGAGAGTGGAAAAGTAGAGGAGTGTTTCCATGCTTTGTAGTACGCAAAGGCCACCGTAGTTTCCTGACACGGTCGATTTGTTGCACTCTTCAGTCTCTAATGACGTATTTCCACCGACTCTACTCACCATCGCATAGTACCTGGCACCAGGCTACTTAAACCGTGGATGAGGCGAGGCGAGCCGGTGGAATTAATTCTTACACACTGTGCACATTTAATTCAGCTAAACGAGCGTTCTCTCCTCCTACCCATCAGTGGTGCTGGATGAGGCCAAGCGAGTGGCCAAGCGGCGTCTGATCGAGGAAAACCGAGAGAAAAGGAAGAAGGAGGAGATGGTTCGGACGCTGCAGGTGAGGCCAGAGCCGGACACAGCGGAGTGGGAGTTGATCAGGATGGCGACCGAGGCCCACCGGCACACCAACGCCCAGGGATCCAGCTGGAAACAGAAGCGCAAGTTCATGGTAAGTCAATGTCAGTGGCTTTGGTGTGTGTAGGTATTAAATGTATGCAATTCTTCTGTGTTATTTTCATCATCGATTAATCTGTCGATTATTTTCTCGATTAATCGTTTGGTCCATAAATATCAGAAAACCTTAAAAAATGTAGATCGGTGTTCATCAAACCTGGAAATGATGATGTTCTCAAATGTCTTGTTTTGTCCACAAACCAAAAAGATGAACTTTTAATGATTTCTTTGTCACCCAGAGCAAAGAAATGAAGAAAATATTCACATTTAAGAAGCTTAAACAATCGGAAATCTTGTTTTAATCATGAAAAAAGCTTCAAACCGATTAATCGATTATCAAAATAATTGTCGATTAATTTATTAGTCGATTAATAATCGATTCATTGTTTCAGCTCATCAGTTTTACAGAATGAACATCTCCATAGTGCACGAGCCTCAGATTCTCTTCCTCTCTGCACATCAGAGCTTTTCAAAACTGGCCGACTGCCTTCCCAGGGGGCTTGTCTTCAGTCTCATTATCTCTCCAGTCATTTCAAATAACTCTGATAAATCTGCATATAAGTCAAAGAAATAAAAAGAAAAAAGACTCTCCTTACAACCCCAGAAGTTGCCTGAGAATTTTTAAGTTGCTGTCATTGATGTACAGCACTGTACGAAGGTCTAATTAGAGGCTGCTATCTAAAATATCATTATTTATATATATCATCCCGAAAATACAGAAAACATGCAGTTTTAAAATAGATATAAATGATCTGGTAATATGTCCTGTACTGACATGGGTTAAATGCAAAATGTAAACATATAAAATAAATCAATTAAAGGGTAACTCTGTGCCAATAAACGTATTCATTTAGTCATATTTTCATTCATGAGAATCTTAGTTTTACGTGTTGAATCTGTCGTTATTTCAAAAACATTGTGTTCACAGTGTGAGAGTTGTTTCCCTTTATCAAGAGTCAAAGAAACCGCTTTGACAGCGCTCCTTTTCATCCGCACCGCGCTCCGTCACATCCCATGTGATCGGAGCCACATGCAGATACACGTGTCGACGTTGTCGCCGGTTACCTTGAGACAGAAGTCAGACGGCTGTTACCAGGCAACACAATCTGTCAAAATACAGTTTTTAAAGACCTGCCAGAAAAAAGAAAAAAAATCACAGAACACATTTATGAATCAATTTTTCTGCCACACTGCCACATAACACATTACACATTCATGACTCAATTATCCGAACATTACCCTGTAAAGTTCTTTATTTTGTATTTTTTTAGCCGGATGATATCGGCCAAGGTCCGATGGTTCCCACCTCCGATGGTGATAAAGTGGACCTGGAAGCTTTCAGTGAGTTCACCAAGATAATGACACCCGCCATCACACGTGTCGTTGACTTTGCCAAGAAATTGCCCATGTTCTCAGAGGTGGGTACATTTTGCATGCCTCAAATCTATTTCAACAAATAAATGTGTGTGTTCCTGTTTGTGTACATAGTGGATTAAGATTACATGTGGTGTTTAATCCAGAGTACCTTGTATTACTAAGCATATAGGCTTTGTTGCCAAGTGCGCTGATATTGATCCCTGCTAATGGTCAAATTAAAACATAAATTTACCAACGTCTTTTCCACATTATTAAGCAGCGAAGCAGGTTCATGTTAGCCTGAAATATGTCTGACATTGCTCTGTACTCACAGCTGCCACTAATGATGTTAATTAGATTCATAGCACATGTGTTTACTTTCTATTTCGTGTCAAAATGGCTGCAGTGAAAGTTCTGTTCCTCTTTTTATCCTTCATGGATAACTGAAAAAAGCTTTGTTAGCTTTTAGCTTTAGCCCCTAGTTTTGTAGTGCAATAACATGTTTGTAGCCATTAAGTTCATTTGTAAAACTAGTTTTTATTAGTTTTACAGTATTGTTTTTGTGTCGGCCCCTGACTTTGTGTTCAACCATCTCGTTAGCTGGATTATCCGTCTAGCTAGTGCTAACAGTGCTAATCCAGTTAGCAATATTTACCGTCGCACGGGTAGAAATTCTGGTTTTCTGCTGTAAATCGAGGAGCCATTGTTTAAAGTTCTAGTCCACATTTCACTGTAAAAGAGTTGCATAGTCTAGTAAATCTATCCTTTGCTGCATTATATAATCTCATTTGATAATATTAAAAAATCTCTTCAAGGCTGTGTCGAAAATCAGCACTTGTTTATTAATTAATGACCACACATACTTGTTGATGTTCATTTATATATCCTAACCCTTTACGTATAACATCTGTATGTATATTGACATTTGTTGTGCATGTTGTAAATACTGCAGTTTCTGTCAAAGCCAGGAGAAGATAGTTTATATACTCTGTGATTTCCTTTTGTCCTTGTCGCTGAACACATGAATAAAAGGTGAAGCGAGTAAAAGCCGCATGGAGACGAGAGATAAATGGACTAAGCTTCTTGTGTGACTTGTCGGTGGTGCATGACTTCCTGCTTGTTAACTCCAAACTTGTGTCATAAACAGTGTAAAATGACTGAGGAGCTTTTTTGCCTGTTGATGGGATACTTCCTGTCTGGAGCAATTTGTCATGCTTATTTTTAGCTGTCATTATGTCAAACAATAATCAACCTCTTCCTCCATCTCTCTCTGTCTCTGCCCTCTCTCTATGATGTGATAACTCATATATACTGCGTATATATATATGTATATGTAGTAGAGAGTTCACAGTTACATAATTATGTGTGAATTACAACCTATTTCTCTGCATTTAACATGTGGAGCATCGTTAGCAGGACAGCATGACGTTCATCTGTGCTGCTGGAATCCAGCAATAAATCCAAAACAATTAGCTTAAAAATGCTAATTTGGTTTATACTTGTTGTGGTTACATTTTCACGTCACTTCCTGTTCTCTGGTGTTTACCAGCTGCCTTGTGAAGACCAGATCATCTTGCTGAAAGGCTGCTGCATGGAGATCATGTCACTGCGCGCCGCCGTGCGCTACGACCCAGAGAGCGAGACGCTGACGCTGAACGGTGAGATGGCGGTGAAGCGCGAGCAGCTGAAGAACGGCGGGTTGGGAGTGGTCTCGGACGCCATCTTTGATTTGGGCAAGAGTCTGGCTCAGTTTAACCTGGATGACACGGAGGTGGCGCTGATGCAGGCTGTGCTACTCATGAGCTCAGGTGAGTACAGTGATCAGAATGCTGCTTCTTTTGTGGAAAGACAATAAAAACCTGTTGAAGTTTTCATTTTACTGCATCACAGATGTTTTGCTTTAGTGAAATATTTCATAATTTGCACAGGAATAATACTTTGAAAGGCTTTGCTGCTCCTGAATGAATCGAATCACTCAACTTGTTGAACAGCTTCATGGAATTCACCTTTTTCCATCCACAATTAACATGTTATGCAAAATTTGCACGACTTTGTTGACGCCTGAGTCACATGAGTTGCCAAATCAAACTGTGACAGGAAGTGACGCATATCACAACAGGATATAAACAATCAAGACATGAACAGTAAATCCAGTATTGTGTTTTTGTTTGAAAACAGTCTCCTCTAATCTGCCTTTAATCCTCCTTTTATGCTGAAAATTACTTCATTTGAATAAATGTTTTTGTTTTTTGGAATTCCTTCCGTCTCCTTTGTCACTCAGATCGCTCGGGGCTGACCAGCATAGAAAAGATTGAGCAGTGCCAAGAGGCGTACCTGCTGGCGTTCGAACACTACATCAACCATCGCAAGCACAACATCCGCCACTTCTGGCCCAAGCTGCTGATGAAGGTAACAGACCTGCGAATGATCGGAGCGTGCCATGCCAGTCGCTTCCTCCACATGAAGGTGGAGTGTCCCAGCGAACTCTTTCCCCCGCTCTTCCTTGAGGTGTTTGAGGACCAGGAAGTGTAACACAGACACAGAAGTAAAGAAAAGACAGAGAAGTAAAAGAAAAAAGGGGTGGCTGTGGTGTCGGAGGAAATGTTTTGGCAATGTTCAAAGGAGAAAACAAACCAGATTTTGTTTTTTTATTCGTCTTCAGTGAGAACTGAAAACTTTTGTCCCCTTTTTTTTTTTTTATCAAAACCTACAAGACCCACCACCTACCACCAGCAAACACATTAACATAACCAGAGAGAAACACACTGCTACTCTTTGTCATTTTGAGAGGTCTATGATACACACACGGGGGGCATAATAGTCAGCCTTTTCACAGGGTTCAATTCCAAACACAGTGCCATGAAACTGCAGAATATCTATATGCAAACACAAAGTATCATCAACATTTAACTCCTTTTTACATCCGTGTGGAAACAAATAACAGCTGCACTCTGTTCCTGCAACTCATGCAAACTAAGGTTATGGTTCTACTCCTTCCTCACACCCTTCAGTATAGAACAGTGTAGTCCTTCTAATCTCTGGGACCTGACCACTAGCTGCTCCTCAGAGAGCTCCACCCTGTCCACACAGCCAGCTCTCCTTCTCTGCGTCTCTTTCGCTGCGACGGTGACCGGCCATCATCTGCACGCGCAGTCCCGCCCCTTCAGTCCGCCGAGGTCACTGTGAGTGTTTGTCAACCTACCTCCCCTCACACGCCGGACCTCTCTATCTCCGTCTGAACATGCACAGAACACACTCGCACACGTTTACCTCATACCTTGTATAACGTATGTCCTTTTTTTTTTATTCTTATTATAATTATTATCATATTGTAGTCTATTTAGAAACCATTCTCATTTGTCCATTTACGTCTCAGCTCGTGATAGAAGCTACAGTGGGATTTATTTTACTGAAAATATTGTTGACAAACACACACCTGCGTGTGTGTTTCATATTAATAGTAATATAGTTATAAGATAGTATGATTGTATTCCTTTCTGTAAACATACTGTAAAGCGTATCCTGCAGCCAATTAGATTAGCTTAGCACAAAGACTAGAATTAGAGAAGGTAATTTTAGCCTGGCTAATTTAGCTTATCTTAGTTTATTTGTATTACCATCAACCTCACTTGTGATGAGTGTTTGAAACTTATTAATATATTAGTATATATAAGCCTGTGTCAGTATAACCAATAATCACTGTGTTTATTTACATGTATACTGTGTATAAACATTGATTACACAGTGTAAGTTCATATGTTTACAGAAAGGAGTCTTATATTAACATCTTATATGTTCGCCCCACTGTGCTTGGAGATTAAATTTATGGAATCCACAAAACTAAATGTCAATAATAGCATATAATATAAATAATTTATATATTATCTAGATTATTTATATCTAGAATACCTCTTCAACACGTACCTCTTGTTTTTATTACCTCACACATACATATTTCACGCATCTTTTATGATATTTTTTTTTTTATATATATACATATATATATATATATATGTATATGTATGACCTCGGTCGTTGTGTTGCTTTTTCTCTTCCTCCTCACGAGTTAATCACTGCTGGACTGTACCACACTTCCTGCCTTTGTGCGTGTTCATGTCCGTGCGTCCCAAACTGTTGCCCCGCCTCCCCACCTCCCTGCTGTCCAGTTTTCGCAGACGGTGGTGGGAGGGGATGGCACTCACTCCTGCAGGCCCCCTCCCTCCCTCCCTCCCGTGTCCCGCTTAAAACCGACAGATTCTACCTCACCTCTCATTTCTCGTCTCAGTGCAGCCGCACCTCCCGACATAGGTGAACACACATACGGACAACGTGCACAAAAGAGTTGCCAACGTGCACCTGTTGAGTGTGCTGCTCCACCGATGGTGTACAACAGGTCTTTTAAAAATAGGCCATGGATCAACATTTGTCAGCTGACCTGGCAGATTCTGTCATGTTCTCCCCCCCGGTCTCATTTGTACCATACGCCACATGGGACCAACCATCACTTGGGATTCTGTTTTTTATTCAGGTACCTTAAATGACAAAAAGGGCGGTGGTGAGTTTGTGGTGTTGCCCGTTGAATTCAAACACGCTGGGACTCCAGTGGAAGACATTTTGGCCAACGGACTATGTTGGTGGTGACTGAGAGGTAAAAAAAAAGAAGAAGCAAGTGAGTCAGCAGTATTTTGCCTCTGGATATAGTTTCATCTGGGCCAACGGGAGGGAAACTGTGGACGGACAACTGTGGTGGGTAACCATGTGACTCAGGCCAAGCCAATAGCAAACCACCACACAAAAAAAAAAAAAAAAAGAAAGAAAGAGACCCTTTTTCTCACATCTACAGTTCAACAATGGATCCTTCCCTCACCGTCACAGGAGAAATGGACATCAATCAAGCCATTTAAAAAGACTTTGTGACTGACTGTCCTATCCCAGACGCAACATGAAACAAGCTCCACCAACCATATCCCGACTTGCCATCCACTTAAAATAACGATCAGGTTTTTTTCTGTTGCACTAAAACCACAATGTCTGTATCCCTTAGTAGCTCAGAACCCTTCCTTTAGCCCCGTCCCCCACATCTTTTCCTCTTTCTGCCTGTCTGAAGTAGTCTTAACTATAGTTTTTTAAAATATGTAACACACACACACACACACATGGAAACACACGCGGTCCGTTATTCCATCTCTTGATTACCTGGACTGTGACAATGGCCGAAAGGTGCCGCCACTCTCAGTGTTACTAATCTAAGTTGCAGGGTATTTAAATAGAACAGTAAGCGCTGATTATACAGGGATATAAACACACACACACACACACACACACACAAAAAGCAGCAGCGTGCACACACAGCAATATTGTGTGCAGGCACAAGCAGGAAAGTCTCACACCCACCAAACCCTATCCAGGTCTGCTGCGTTTGTAACGAACTCCGCTCACGATCACTGTGAATGAAAGCCATGCTGCAACCAGGTCATGGCTCAGACAGGGAAACACTGGCTTAGTAATTCTGACATGTCAATGTGCCTCACAGAGGTTAGTAATGCAAAATATACACTATATAAATACAGAATAATACAAAGTATATACAATATATAAAGGTTATAGTCACTTTATGTGGCATTGGAGCGACCAGTGGCTGAATATAACGCTTCCAGCTCGGTCATGTAGCGGATGGTGTCGGAAATTCAAGTTTACGCACCTGTGTGACTATCTGTAAAGTAATATTTACCAGTAGTTTTCAGGTGTTTGCCTTGTGGTGATCGACCAGCTCACCATCCTGGTCTAGCTGCTGCTTGCATACCTCGAGATCACGACAAGGAGCACAAGAATGACCTGAAACAGAAATATGTGTATGCGAGACAAAGATGGGATCTGGTCTCCGGTCCGCACGGCTCCATGAACTGGGATTTGAGCTGGAAGCACAGCCTCTTTGTACGTCTCTATTGCTCTCTCACACTCAGCCAAATGATCAACGGAGAACTCCTCCCGCTGTCCTTTTAAAAATAAAGAAAAACAAACAAAAAAAAAAAAAAAGAGAACCACACCAGCACCACAGAGCACACTGCCTTCAGTTCAGTTGCACCAGCATAGCTGAGAGACAGACCAGTATAGTCCGTGAAACATTCTCCTCACCAAATAGCCATTTTACCTGGACGTTAGTGTTACTACGGTAACGCTATGTTCAGACCTAACCAGGCAGAGTTACTACTTAAAAATTCTGTTAACTGTGTACGTTTTAATTGACCAGATTTACGCTTAGGTTTGGACACGTTTTGCTCTTCGCATGGCCTTGGTTGTGTCACTTTTATCCATACTTGTACTAGAAGAATGGATGTTTTGCATGGTTCAGTAGGTGGTACACAGGGCAGTTCTGCAGGCTAAACAGAAGAGCCACCTGCCGCTTGATAAAAGCTCTTCTAAAGTTGGATTACTGCCCTGTCGCCTCTCGTACTTCCTAGTCAAAGACAGAATATTTTTCTTTACATATACGTTACGTTTACAATTCAAAATGTGAATTTAATGCTAAGCTCTGCCACTGCAACATGGAGCAAAATTCCAACAGATACTCTAAAAACAGTTCAACAACTCGTTTTACCTCTTCTATATGAGATATTCCTACTATTTTCATTAATTACCCAGGGAAGCATCCTTTCTCACCTCCTCACTTCTCTCTCACCGTCCTTTCTTCTTCTTCTTTCCATTCCCCCGTCATTCCCATTCCACTCTCTTTTTAGAACTTAAAATCCCACTATCCTCTCAGTAGTGTGCGCTGTCTTCTTCCCTTCCCTTCCCTTCCCTCACGCACACACACATATACATATACGCGCACACACACACACACACACAGACAAACCTACCCTAATTCATTCTAGCAGTCTTTGGTGGAGAAAGTCGACAATCCCTGGAGCAATATGTCCACATGTGGAATGTAAAATACTGACATTGTACGATTAAAGACACGGTGTGACGTCCCACACTTATGTTTTAGATGTTGTTGATGTTACTTTAATTGTGCACCAAGTGTATGTTGTTCTGCTTATTCAAGGGTGGATGAATTTGCTGGTGGAGTTAAAACTCCAATCGTGTGATAGACTGCTACTGATATGTCTTTTATTTTTTTTCTTTTCTTTTCTGTTTTTGTTTAGTGTGGTTGTAAAAGACTTGTTATGTGTGAGGACTGAAAATCCTGAGCGATGTAAAGATGAAGCGACTTTGTTTTTGGATGGTGAAAAGGCTGGTTTTATATGATTATTGTTTGATGTCATTATTAAGTTGCATCTGATGTTCTTGGTAAGTGAATGTCTATCTGTGTTGATGCTTTACTGTGAGAAAATGGCTGTATATGCACTTTTCAGACCATCATTAGTGCAGTGGTAGCTAGTGCTATAACATCACCCAAGGGTCAGGTTTTATTTCACTTTCAGTTCAACTTGCTTAATTCTGGTAATAAAAAACACAACGTAAGTATAAGATTTAGGAACCGGCCCACTGGTCACATTTCATTGCGAGTTGTGGCTCTGTAGTGTGCATGTTGGCACTTTAATATGCATCATTGTGATATAATTATGCACATTATCTTAATTTTATTATAATTGACTGGCATATTTAAACAGTTGCAGTTAGTTACATGAAATGTTATTTTTATTTATTAGCCAACTAGCTAGTTTTCAAGATTTTAAACCTACATTTGGGTTTTCCCGCCTAATAGAGGAAATGCAAGCTAAAGGCTAACTAGCTGACGTCTTGACAACCTAATAACACAGTACAGCCCAGTAGAGTGTTGTCACGTCAAACACAGAATGTGGTAGGCTAGTTTAGTTGTTAGCTGAATTTATCTGCTCCCACATTTCAGTAATTAGCATTACACCAAAGATTCTGAACGCAGAGAACACTCACTGCAGCTAGCTGACTAGCATTCGGCTAATGTGACACAGTTTTCTCTCTGTATATATATATATATATATATATATATATATATATATATATATATATATATATATATATATATATATATACATATATATGTATTTAGTATACAATCGTGTAAATTCGAAAACTAAATGATTATGTGGTTTTTCTGTTAGCACATTTCGCAGCCAGTATTTCGCCAGCCCAAAACTTACTTCTATTTTTGATATATTCTGCATCACTTATGTACAGTAAATGCACAGTAAATGCCGAGCATGCACATTACTTAGATCTGATGTCTGCTGCCACTCTCGTATTTGTTTGTCGCACCAATGGGCTGAAAATCCAACAATATGTTTCTTCTAAGGGACTGTTCAAAAATGACTGTATATTTTGTTACCTCGCAGAAAAATTAGGTATTATTAACTAAAGTCTTTTTTTTTTTCTACTTTGTTATTTTCTTTTTCTGTCATCTATAAACAAGGTCATTTATTAATAAAATATAAATCTCCAAAAAAGCCAGACAACCCTCCCTGTAAGAAAAACCTTTTCACCTCCTCAGTACATTTTTCCGGTCCCTGAAATTCCCGGGTGTGTTTTCAAATCTGAACTGAAAGTGAATGAACTTGAATCCTGCTTTCCACAGTTGCTTGGGCTGTATCACTTTCTAAGCTGGGCGTTTGCTCTTAACCCTGATCTGGGTCAATGTAAAAAAAGAAGAAGAACATCCTGATCCTTAGATCAGGGCTCATCCTGCGATATATAAATCTGCCATATATTAATCTCAGTGTTGTAACAAGAAATATGCTTGTGATGGAAGATAAGCCTCAAGACATTAAGTTATACAATAATAATAAAAAAAAGATCACAAAATCGTAAACCAAAAAAAAAAAAAAAAGTACAACTGTTCATACCTCATCTAATCAATCTGTGCCAGAGGAAGGGAGGGGGAGTGGTCAGTCTCAAGCATGGAAATTCAGTGGTTGGCAGAATATGGACCTTACTGTGGTCACAGGAAGATTAAAAAACGTGGCCCCAAACTTTTTGAATTAAAAACTGGTGGCTGGAAGAGTTTCTGTAGAGAAAGTTGAAAGTTTAGTCGCTTCTGGCCAAATCCTCTCCACATCCCTGAAATGAAATACTTCACACACACAAAAAAAGGAAAAAAAAAAAAATACATTGAAAATGTAAAAAGTGTGCATCAACTCGATGAAATGCTTACATGATCTGTCCACGTTGTGATGACAGTATTGTAAAAAAAAAAAAACTACAGCACTTACTATGTTATATCTATAAGCAAGTGACAGCATGCAATATGAAGCCATGCTTTGAATATTTACCATCAGCTAAAAGATATTTATTCCTTCTCTATGTGTGCTCTGCCCTGACTAACAAAGAGAGGACTGACGCTTTCATCCGGACACCAGATGACATGTAGTTTGGCCAAATGAATAACGACGAATGCAGCGCAAGCTTAAATTATTCTCTCAAAATAATCACCGGCGGAAAGGAATTTCAAAAATTGCTCCCGCTCCCCTGAAGCTCTGAGGAGAGCCATTTGCCTCCTCAAGCCTTCACATCTCCTCAAGTGCAAATATGCACTTACACACTTGTATTGATGACCATTGTACTTAAATTCAGGCCAGTAAATTGTGCCTTTTGAAAGAGAGAGAGATTCTGGACATTTTGTCCCGGACGACTATTCCCCTGATACAAAATGTCCCCTCTTTTTTTATACTGCTGCTCCCTGCAGCTCCCCTTCCCACTGACCTATGCAGTAAGCACACAAGTCGGCCCCAATTAGCCAATCAGAGTGACATCATTCGAGGCCCTGCGCGAGCAGTCGGCCGTTTCCTGCTTGCGAAAGCAGCCATAAATATTTGGCGCAGCACAGTGTTGAATGTAAAGCTGAGAGTGCGATGTAGTTTGAACGACCCCCGGGTGGAGAATTTGACGGTGTGTTTTGAAAAAATGCTGGTCATGGGTTTGTAACGGGCACAGTTGTTGTTTGTCTTGATTTCTGTGACAAATCATTCATGGCACAATCAGAGAATGGCATCTCAGTGGCTCAAAGCTGTTTGTGTTTGTGGCTATGTGACATTCATTTTCAGCATTATAAAAAATGATTTGATATCAACGTGGCTCCGCTTTGTTTTTTTTGTGACGCGCGTGCAGACGCGGGCGCGGTGTTTCTCTGTGGCGTCGCACGCATTTGTAGGGAAAAAGCGCTTCGTCACCAGGGGGCGACGCTCATGTTTGCAAAAAGAGTTCAATTTCAATGGAATTCTATTCTTTCTTGACTTAAAAAGATATTGAATATTTTTCTGTTAATCATCTCAGTCTCGAGTTCCAGCTCTTCTTTTACAGAACAATTATTTAAATCCTGAGTCTAAGACATGGGCGGGGCTTCTCTTAACATAGCTTTCTATTTGCATGTTCGCCCCGTATGTGTGTGCGTGCGTTCTCTCCGCGTGCTCCGGTTTCCTCCCACGTGTCTAAAAACATGCAGAGGTTCTGACCCCGCCTTTCACTCTATGTCAGCTGGGATTGGCACCAGGCCCCATGTGGAGGCTAAAGCAGTAGGCGATGAATGAGTGAATGTTCCTATTTAAAAATAGACGATAAAGCACAGCGTGTACGAGTGGACGCGATGGTGTGCGCTGCAGGTGACGTCCGAGTATTTTCACGAATCACAAATCTGTAGATTTTCAGTAAAAGCTACGTGTGTTAATGTCGCAACACGGCGATTAATCAATGAATGAATCAGACCTCACTACCATGTTATTACCATTACTTTTTAATTATATATATTGTATTTATCCTGTATGTAAACAGTTATCAGTCATGTTAATCAAACATCGAGATGATGATCACTGACGACAGAGGCTTGTTTCCACACGACACTGGAGTTGAGCTGGAGTCAGACGTTCATTATTTCCAGTAAAACCTGCAGGAGAGCTGGACCGTACCACGTTGTATCGCGACACAACGATTCGTTGATAATCAATAAATTGCGAGACAATCATACAGCGATTACATCGCGATATCTGTGTAACTGAAGACAACAAAAAGTGAAAAGTTAAGTGCAGGATTTCTCTATTTAGTCACAACAGAGAACAAAGTGCATAAAGTCTATGTATTGAACGTGGATGGAGCTTCTCTTAACGTAGCTTTCCTCGTCCGTTATCCCGCTGTACACTCTTTCAGCAGCGCCACCATGAGGAGACATCAAGTAGCTACACCTGGTGAGTGAAACGCTTTACTGTTTACTTTACAGAGCCTTTAGTGATTGAAATATCAATATTTTTGATATTTCAATATCGATATTTAACCTGTGATTGATTATTAGCACATTTCGGGTCATTTTTCCTGTAATTAAAAGCCTGGATCGCTGAGTCATACATGCACATGCACAGGCTGAATGGCTTCTCGACTGCTTGATGCGCTGCTGCTAAATTTGGAAACAAACCACTAAATTATTACGCACTCTGAGACGCGTGAGAGCCAGTGTCCACATTTTTTGGAGCGCTGTTGTAGTGGCGATGATGTAACAATGAGCAGCTTTGCTCTCGACCAATCTGGAGCCGCTCGGCCCCCGCCTTCCCCCGTCCAAAACACACAGAAGGACACAGCTGGTGCAGAGCAGACATGCTGCACGCTGACATGGATAGTGTGTGTGTGTGTGTGTGTGGACAGACTGACAGACGGGGACATCCATTACAGATTTTTCCCCTCAACTAAAGGAAAAGTGCTCGCAGCGAAAAATTGTCCCGATTATTTTGATGACGCTAATATTTCACTGACTTTATTTTCAGTTGTAATCATTTTGCACGTTTGTCAAAAATCACACACACACACACACACACACACAAGTAGTAATGATTGTTTATTCACATGTCACTGCTTTCAGAGCGTGTGGCATGATTACATAATATGTCATTTATCATCATGTTCTGAGATCAATACTGAGTCCATGTCAGGACAAAAGCTGTCAGCAGTGATGCTTTTAGTGGCTTTAAACCCTCTCAGATCCACTTTTTCACTCGAGCCCTAAACAAAGGAAGTTGTGTTGATTTCTCTGTATTCATATTAATATTTAATATTATATTTAATATTATTATTTAATCAATTTGATATAATTATTTAAATAAACAAAAAATACATAACGTTTTTAGAATCTGTCCTTCATCTGAGAACAGACTGTCAAGCAATACTATCAGCCCTGACGTTTGTGTGGAGTCGAGAAGCATCTACCGCCTCAAACTGCTGAATGACCAGGGTTTTATTCAGCAGAAGAATTTAACTCCGTCATTCTCCAACCTGTACTCTTGCCTTTGCAGCACCAAACGTAAAGACGCCGTCGTCCACACGCAACGACTCAAAGGGCTGCAGTACATATATAACTTTACACCAAAAACAGAAAAAGACGTAAACATTGCAGATATAATAAACCTGTTTCCGTGTAGTCGGGCCCTTACTGAGAAAAATCAGGCCGTACCTAACTCAACAGGTTACCCAGCTTTGGGCATCTTACATTTTTCGTCTTCTTTCATTTAGTATTAAGTATTTAGTAGATGCTTTTATCCAAAGCAAGGAGTAAGCTACATAGAAGTGTTCTTGGAAAGAACTCCATTAGATCGTGGATCCAAGTGCAGAAGGAGATGGTCCAGGTAGGTGTTAGGACAGAAGATGCTCTTGGAAGAGCTGGGTCTTCAAGAGCTTCTTGCAGACCGCCGTTCTGTTAGCGCTCGGCAGCCTCAACAGTCTACCCAGCTCCTAGTAGCGGCGGCTTTGCTCTGCTCTGCTAACAGGCGTCCCCAACCTGTGCTGTCAAACCACTACAGATGGTCCAGAACACGGCGGCGGCGGCGCCTGGTCTTCACTCAGCCTGAAAGGTCACGTTGTTCATCGAGCTCCGCTGTCTTACCCTTAGCCGCCTGCATAACATTCGAATCACTGATGCTAGTTTACAAAGTGCTTCCCACCCACTTAAATGCCCTCCTAAAGGCTTGTGTTACCCCTCAACCACTCCGTTCATCAAAGGATTGTCGTGTGACGGTGCCAACAGACCCGCACAAGACGATCCAGACTCTTTTCACGCGTCGTTCCCCGCTGGTGGAGCGACCTACCGAGCGCTACCAGAACAGGGGCGCCCCTGTCTGTCTGCAAGAAGCTCTTCCAAGAGCATCTTTCTGTCCTAGCACTTACCTTACCCCCTCCCCCCTCCCCCCTCCCCTGCACTTGGATCCACTCCTGCTCTCTCACCCTCGGTCAGTCCACTGTTCCTATCCAGTGGACGTCTTTCCAAGGCTTCTTCTCCGCAGCTGATTCATCTTCTGTAAGTCACTTTGGATCAAAGCGTCTGCTGAATGCTCAGATGCTTAAATTTAAATGTACGGTAGCTGTTCAACATGCACTCGGGTTTTAGAGTTTAAAACTGCATGCGCCGGTATAAATAAATAGTTTGAAAGACTGAGGAGCGAGACGAGGAGCGCGATGCTTCATTCATACCTCACCACACACACACACACACACACACACACACACACACACACACACACACATGCCTCTGACTCACATGAAACACATGGCTTACCCTCCCCCACGGATTCATTCATGCAGACTGCTGTTATGTAAGAGTTTACCCTCAGCTCCTAACAGACATGTCCTTGCATCAACTCCACGTGTCAGACCAGGACAGAGACAAAAATACAAAGACACACAGAGAGAGAGAGAGAGAGAGGATGGACACACAAAGAGAGAGGGCAAAAGAGACAGAGAAAACATCAGGGACAGAGAGAGAGGCCCGGCCATGGAGCTCAGCCTCCTAAACCTGTGGAATGTGCACACACACACTTACATCAGTCTGTGTCCGCTGTCTGCATGGTTAGGGTTTACAGGAGGAAAGGAAATAAGGAGGCAACAGGGGACGAGTACTACTGTAAACTCAGAGGTGTTTTCTCTTGTGTTGATGGTGAACTAAGTATTTTATTTGTATACATATATATATGTATATATATATATATATATATATATATAGCCTATATATAACCCTAACCCTATATATATATATATATATATATATATATATATATATATATATCCTATATATAACCCTAACCCTATATATATATATATATATATATATATATATATTATATATATATATATATATATATTTATATATATATATATATATATATATGGGAGAAATCGATACAGTGAAATATTGCGATGTTTTGAGACACCAAAATTTATTTAGCATACCAATTTTTTTGATTTGTGTTTCAAATAAACATTAAACTTTTTGTCATTCCACTCGATGGTGCTCACTCCCCCTGGAGTTGCTGTGTAAGTATGTCGCAATATATGAGTTTGCAAATACTCAGTACATCGCAATATTGTAATAATTTCATATCGTGACTTAAAAATACCGTGGAGTCTCTGGTAATTCCCACTCCTCATATACTTTATACACTACTTTACATACTGTAGTTTCCAGATTGTATTCATTTCATTCATGTAGATGAATGATAAGACTTTAAAACTTTTTTTTGTAAGAAATGTACATGTACCTGCATTTATTTGTATTATTTGTATTTGTGCAAGCTCACAGTAACTCCCTCCTTTATTCCACTTTTAAAATAAATTCAAGGGACGAGGATTCCATGCACGAGTTAGCGGACGGGAAACAACGTAAACTCTCAAAGAAAGAAACCTTTTTGGGAATCAGCAAAGTCAATATTTAGCATAAAATTGATGTCATTTTGAGCGTCTTACACTTGACAGATGACATCATCAAAGTCTGTGGGAGAAACACTGGTGTTTTTACAGTATTGAGATGCAGATGGAGTCACTTTAACAGTCCAACGACTCCCTCTACAGGACAACATGGTTACACCTGGCACAGTGGACTACTCTGATGTCTTTTGTTCCCAGTTTATTACTGAACGTATGAAAAGAGAAAAACAACGACAATCACCAGTGTCATTAGATAAAGTGCACTTTGTAGAAGCAGCAGAGTCATAATCTGAGGCTCCATCCCATCCTACAAATGCACGCACGACGACTCACACTCAGTCGTGAGTCGTGCACGACACTAACAATACACACACTGCAGATACACAACACTGTAAACACTGTGTTTATATCACACTCAGCTGAGACCAAACATGGTGAGGTCACATGTTTCTGTTTGGACCAAGAGTTACAGATTATTTACCATCAGCATAAATCCTGTGTCAGGCCAAATCTATCTACTAATCTTCTCCCAGAGATTGATTTGATTTGATTGACTTTAGCAGGAAACGCTTGGGCCAGCATGTGTCCTAAAGCTAAATGGAAAGTAGCCTTAAAGTTCATGTTCAGTGATGGTACATTCATATATGTTAATTGTGGTCCTTAAAAATTCAAAACTGTTCCATTATTAAACAATTAAGAAATGATTATGATCAATTAAAGCTCGATAAATTACTCACACAATGCTCTGGTTTCTTGGATCCGGATTTCACCTTTGTGAATCATCTCTAATAATATAAAAAAAAATAATAATCAATTAGTCACCAGATTATTTGATGATGGATAATCACAGGTTTAGCTATTTAAACACCACGCGATGTCCAAATAAACCCAATAACAACACAGAGAGGTCTCTGAACTGAACTCAACATATTAGACATCACAGTTTCGACAGTTTCCTCAGACAAAAAGCATCACCAGTGTACACAGACTTACATACACGTATATGTGTCATAATATCCACTTTATATTTTAGCGAACAGCACCAAAACTCACCGACCGACGCGGGACACGGACAAATATGAATATTTAACACCTGACACGACGTGAGGTCCACGGTAACACGAGGAACTCGTCAGCTCCAACTGGACTAAAACAATCAGATTTAAACAGATTTAACGAGTGTTAAAGTGACACTGTGAGATTTAAAAACATTTAAATCGTATTATTTTAAAGTATCAGTAAACAACTTTTTTGGTCCTAAGACTGCAAAATGTACCATTCATGATGTTCACTATGTAAACACACTAAACTAAACTACACATTACGAGCACGGTGATCCTCTTCCCTCACTTGTGGAACATTCCGCTCACAGCCCCGCGGCTTAAAGCCGAGACAAAGGAGGCGACGTGGCTCACGTGTCTTCTCTCTTCACTCCTCACTTGTTCCAGGACTTTCTTTCGGCCGCCAGCCGTTGGTTCAGCCGGCACAGCTGCCGGAGGAAGCCGTCGTTGGGCCCGATTTCTCTCTTCTGCCGCACCATGGCCAGAGCCGTGTGGACGTCCATGTTTTGGCGAAGCATCAGGTAGGCGATGACTAAGGTTGGTGAGCGACTGTAGCCTTCCCTGCAGTGAACGTACACTTTACCTGCGGAGGAGGAGGAGGAAAGCACATGGTCTCGTGATTCTAGTAACGGCGATTCACGCGCCAGGGTTCGGCCTCCATCTCTGACCTTTCCCGTGTTTGTACGCCAGCGCCTTCCCGATGAAGTCCGCCGCCTCCTCAAAGTAAACGCTGAGGTCGTAGTGGTCTGTGTCGCTGGCTGGGATCCCGCGGTAGAGGAGGCCCGTGCCGGCGTAGAACTCGGCGCTGGTGTTGACGTGCATGAAGGAGTTTCCCTCCGCTGCGTTCAGGATGTGCGTGACGCCCAGGCGCCGCAGACGCAGCGCGTTCGTCGCCACAAACCTGCGTCAGGTTGGTAAGAAAAATACAATTTTCAGCATTTTTGTGACTCAAATCAACAGATCTTTACTGATCTTTAGTGTGAAAATATATTCTAATATCATCCAGAACGATTGTGATTAAAGGTAATGAATTAATTATCAATTAATTACCCTAAAGGGAATTATTACACATGTAAGTTTGCACCTTTTGTCAAAGTTTAGTTGTTTTTTATTACTTCACTCCCACAGAGTTGTTTTTGGTGGCTCTGTCTGTCTGTCTGTCTGCACTTGTCAACGTGACCAACAGAGGGCGCCAGAGGCTTGTTGCATGAATGGGGTGCAGTCTGCCATCTCTGATTGCCTTGTTTGTTTATTTTGTGTTATTGTGTGTATTGTATTGTGTGTGCTGCAGTGCAGATGAGAGCGACAGACGATACGTGTTGTGCAATTAATGTTCAAGTTAAGAAATGTTGTGAATCATTTGTTATTATTTAACTGTGATATTTTGTCAGATGAAGGAGGAAAAAAAAAACATTGGAAATCTACTACTCACATCTTTGAAACTGTGGAACTCCAGGACTCACACAGTAGCAGGTAGAGAAATGAAAACTCTGTGTGTGTGTGTGTGTGTGTTGATGTTGTGAATCTTTGCTAGACCAGAATGCTGGCAACACAAGTTACATACTGGGGCTTTAAGTAGCTGCTCTCTAGAGCTCAGAGAAGTTAAACAAGCAGTCAGTGAGAAATAATATACTATACCTGCAAGTCTGTGATGAGTCAAACAGTTGATTTACCAGCTGATTAAAAATAGCGATGTTTTGACTAATTATTCAGCTGCTGATGAAAGTGTTTCACAGAAATCTAAATTTGGCGACAGCAGAATCTCTGCTTTGACATAAAAGACGTTATTCTGCCACACACACACACACAGTTCGCCTGGAAGCGCACGTGGCGATGAGCACATCCTGCCTTTTCAGACGTAGAGAGCTAAAAATAGAGCTGATACACACTGTTGCTAAATCTGAACGCAACCTCCACAGAAAGTGTCTGGCACAGACACAGAGGGACAGAGAGGACACGAGCATACACAACAACAACAACAACAACAACAACAACAACAACAAAGGGATATGAATCTTCTGAAGCCTGAGTACTGAGGCTCACCAACATGTCTGAGACATAACTGCAGAGACACGAGGACAGTAGATGGAAGATCAAGAGTTCAACTCCAGCTTCAGGTCAATGTATCAGTGAAACCTCATCACCTTATCTTCTCATCTTCATCACCATCACCATCACTGTACTGTAGGCGTGAGTCAAATATCGATTTGAGGATATGTCGCCGACCTTCCTCGTGCTAAACAATAATCGATACACCAGATATTTAAATTTTTAATTACTAAATGAAGGCGCTCTAAAGTAAACAGTCCCTGCCAGTTGCTACTTTGATGAATGGCTGAAGAAGACAGAGTTTACAGTGAGATAATGGTGGAGAAAGCCACGTTAAGAGATGCTCCATCCACGTTCAATACATGACTCTGTGAACTTTGTTCTCTATGTTGTGAATGAACAGAGAAATCCTGCACTTTTAACTTTTAACTTTTAACTTTTCACGTTAACGTTTTGTTTCCTTCACTTACACAGATATCGTCATGTGTCGTTATATGATTGTCTTCTATAATATATTGGTTATCACAGAACCGTTGTATCGTGATGTCACTGGTATCGTGTATCGTGATTCCCACCTCTACTATACTGCATATATCAGATATCATCAGTGTTTGAAAGCAGCACTTGTTTATAAGAATCATTATTCTTTAATAATGGGCGAGTGAAGATGCTTCTTCCGTGTCATTATTCTGTCTCTCACATGCAGATCTGTCCCAATTTTCAATCATAGACCGTTCTATTAAACTGTTGTATGAAGATTGTGCCAAAAGTGGTTACGGGAACGTTCTGGGAACCTCGAGAGAACGTTCTCTAAAGGTTGTATTCTTTCAGGGATCGTTCTCAGAACGTTCTGGGAACCAAAATTTGTCAGCTAGGTTATTACGTCGTCCCCATTGTTTTTCCTCCTGCTCAATTTCACCCTTTTTCCTCAACATTTATCCAAATTAACTGCTTTTGATATATAAGTCAAACATAAATGTCAGTCAGTCATCATCTAACCGCTTTATCCTCCACCAGAGGGTCGCGGGGGGTGCTGTGCCAATCTCAGCTACATCGGGCGATAGGCGGGGTACACCCTGGACAGTTCGCCAGTCCATCGCAGGGCCACACACAACTAGAGACAAACAACCATTCACTCTCACACTCACTCCTATGGTCAATTTAGAGTGTCCAATTCACCTAATCCCCACATTGCATGTTTTTGGACTGTGGGAGGAAGCCGGAGTACCCGGAGAGAACCCACGCACACACGGGGAGAACATGCAAACTCCATGCAGAAAGGCCCTTGTTCCAACCGGGGCTCGAACCCGGGTCTTTGCTAACCACTACACCACCGTGTGGCCCCAAAACATAAATGTCCCATATTAAAATAATACTCAATGGCATTAATAATAGAACAGGCTCCATATAGTTAATATTTATTCATCTGTTCATAACTCTATCGATTTGATGCGATTGTTTGGGAATCCACACGTCACCATGGCAACAGTGTGTAACGAGGTAATGTGATGAATGTCGTCATGACACTTGTTTTTAAATGGGAGTGTGACAGTGAAGGTAAACAGAAACATTGTTGCGAGTGAATGAGAATTAAAAACAATGTTTATTATGACATACACATAAACATTGAGACTCACGCGTTCCCCACGTAAATCCTCGGGTAAACCTCATGGAAGTGTTTGGTGGGCCAGCTGTAAAAACCGCTGTCGTCTGTTAACAGGTCGTTGAGCTGCTGGAGAGAAACCTCGAAGCTCGACATGTCGGAGTCTGTGTGTGTGTGTGTGTGAGAGAGAGAGACGTGACGCACACACACACACACAGAGGAGGAGGGAGGTGGACAGGTGTCCAGTTCACCAGCAGAGGAGAAGAGAACACTTGTTCTGTACCTTTAACTGCTCGGTGGTGGACAAAACGAACGCATATTCAGTCAATGGTTCAGGTCACTTAGATGATGTGAAAAGTAGGTCATTTCTGCTATTTAAGAGGGCTTTTATTTTGAAATGCCACATCAGAATGGTCTGATATTTGTGAGGTGGTCTACTATCAGTGTGAAGTGGAAACACGTAGTTTCATTTTCATAATTGTATAAATTCAGGTAGAATATAGGTCAATTCTGCTATTTCAGAGGGCTTTTATTTTGAAATGCCACATCAGAATGGTATGATGTTTGTGAGGTGGTCTACTATCAGTGTGAAGTGGAAACAAGTAGTTTCCTTTTCATAACTGTATAAATTTAGGTACAATATGGGTCAATTCTGCTATTTCAGAGGGCTTTTATTTTGAAATGCCACATCAGAATGGTCAGATATTTGTGAGGTGGTCTACTATCCGTGTGAAGTGAAAACACGTAGTTTCCTTTTCATAATTGTATAAATTTAGGTAGAATATAGGTCAATTCTGCTATTTCAGAGGGCTTTTATTTTGAAATGCCACATCAGAATGGTCTGATATTTGTGAGGTGGTCTACTATCCGTGTGAAGTGGAAACACGTAGTTTCCTTTTTATAATTATATAAATTTAGGTAGAATATAGGTCAATTCTTGTATTTCAGAGGGCTTTTATTTTGGAATACCACATCTGTCACTTTTATTTTGAAATTGCACGCTCTTACCGTAAAGTGTAGTATATATAGATCTGTCAGTATGACCAAATTATGTAAATAAAATGATGCTTTTCCATGATACAGTTCTAGCACGACTCAGCTCTACTCGGTTTGATATCAGACCATGTCGTGGAAAAGCGGCACATGTTACAATCTGCAGTCTCACCAGCAGATGTCACCATTTCTTACAAACCAGACCCTAAAAGTCATGATCCAGGACAGACTTGGGATGAGCATCTGTCTCTGCATCAAACTCACAGGAACAAAGTAGATCAAATGTTGACATATTACTTAAATTAATCTCATTTTTGGCTGGAAATAGTTTTAATTCGTACATTTTCGTGCACGTTTGCATTAGCCAGGGTTCACTCGAGAGAATAGTTGTGCAAGAGATTATTTTTTATTGACATACAGAACTGTTTCAGTTTGCATTCACAATGCTTTGAGCAAGTATCGAGTACAAATGCTGCAGTTTGTCGTCGGTAAAGCGAACGGTCACATAAGCTAGGAAGAGAAAGTTATTATCCAGACAGCCCCGGATCCCCAACATGAAGAGAACCTTGTGGTATTGCATCAATCGATCCTACGGCAGCTTGACTTTGGGAGGACGCAGCTTTCAGGAGGAGGAGGAGGAGTCACAAGACAGATTAACCGCCGTCTATGACCATCCTTATCTCCTTCTACTGATCAACCAGGACATTAGCTCAGATGGTCGATTCCTGGAATATGCTGTTGGTAGCAAGTACAAGCTTTCAGACTAATCTCCCCCCAGAGTCAAACTGGTCGCCCCCCCCACCCCCCCCCTGCCCTGCACCACCAATACCACCACCACCCCTGTCTTTAGCACAACTCAGGTTGCATCGTTGCTCGGCAACGAAGGACTTTCAGGAAGCTGTCAATCTTGTGGGAGTCCCGTCGAAAGCAGGACATCAGGAAATGGAAGTTGACTAATTTGGAAATCCGGTCCTGGCCGATTTCATTCCCTCCTCTGAAGGGAAGGAAGGAGAGGTTCTGAGCTTCCGGACCCATCTGAAAGTGGAAGGGAAGTACGTCTTTTTATTTTGTAATTTGAATGTTAAATAAAAATCAGTTGACAGGTCGTTCATCTCTACCTTCCCAGAGAGGATATCCAGACCGTCTCCCAGGTTCTTGGAGTGCTCCTGCAGCTCCTGGATCTTGTTGGATATGGCGTTCTGTGCCGGGTGCGGCAGAGTCCTGGCAGAGGCCGACAGAACCACCAGAGGGTCCAGCCAGGCTTGGAGCAGAGAGCGAGCCAGAGACAACAGGTCGGACTCCTGAGGGACGAGTCGAACAGTGAATATTACAGATTTTACACAGTGTTTCTAACTTTATTTATTTCTAAACTTTATAAACTTTGTTTTTATACAAAACCGTAGTGCTGTAATCGAAGCCGGGTGTGAACTTGTTTGATCATTTATTCGAAAGGGAATATAGTCAATAGTCAAACAGCTGGAGATGAGACGTGATCGGTCATGTGACCGCGGCCGTGAAGACGTTTGAAAACACAAGCGTGTGAGAATACGAGAGAAGTGAGACAGAGTCACTCACAGAGACTTGAAGCGTTTGCATCTTGTCGCTGGGTGTCTGCAGAGACGAGGTGTGGCACATTGAGGGACGAGGGCTCATCATCCGACCTATGGGAGGAAAATGAGAGTCCTGGGAGGGAAGAGAGAGAGCGAGATAATCTCTGAAACACTCAGATACCAACATTTCTGCAAAACACAGATTATACAGTCAATATGTTTACATGATATTAATTAAGAAATGAATTACTCTGTTAGTCTGACTTAAAATGGGGGAGGGTTGCCATTTGTTTATTGTTAATTGGATATTAATAATCCCAGCCAGTATATTCTCAAGAGAGAGAGAGATAAAAGGAGCTGCACATGTTAGTCTGGCAGGGTTAGGGTTAGGGTGTGAGTGGGTTTTCTCCAGCTTCCTCCCACAGTCAAAAACATGCAATATGGGGATTAGGTCAACTGGACACTCTAAATTGACCGTGCTGTTTGTCTCTATGTGTGACCCTGTGACGGACGGGCAAACACCCAGTGACCCTCATGTGGAGGATAAATGGGTACAAAATAAAGGGATGTTAGTCTGGCTGAATCAAAGTCAGACTATCACGTCCAGATCATGTGATTGGGAGTCTACTTTCAATGGAACCAGAGCTGGACTCAAGCAGACATGAGAAGACGTGCGTCACATTTCCCTGCCCTGGCTAATACCTGCACGTAAAAGAAGAATAAATATGTATTATATATATATATATATAAATTATATATATATATAAATACAGAGAGGTACTGACCAGCTCGTGGGTGAGGGTTCTGCTGAGTGAGTGCATCCTGTCAGAGCGCTGAGAGGCGCGGTCCAGCAGGTCACTGATGGGGACGGCGCTGCATGATGTCACCACATAGAGAACTGCAGGACATGAACATCAGTTTCTCCATCATTTCAGCAACAGTTTAACAAAACGCTAACATACTGTCGAGAATGACAGTGACCACAGCGCAGGTCACAGCACTGACCTGCGCTAACAGGCCGAAGTCACGACACTATACTCTCTGGTATAATAATGAAGTAATGCAACAACGCTGAAGATGAACTTTATTATCTGTTGTTTCAGGATCATTACATGAACATACTGCTGAACTGACACAACGACATTGACTTAGATTCTGGTTTGAAATTTGAATTCATATTGAAGGAGTTTGGTTCAGAAATTCATGTTGAAAAAAGGTATTTTTTAAATGTTTTAAATTTTAGCTCAGTGGATGATCTCACCTGTGATGAAGAGTTTGCTTCCTTTGGTCCTGTGAGCCATCTCTCTCTGTCTCTCTCTCTGTCTGTCTGTCTGTCTGTCTGTCTGTCTTTGATGTTTATTTGTCTTCTCTTGGTTTCCTTCTCACTCTTTTGTTCCCCTGTTCCAGTTTACCTCTGTTTTTATAGCAGTGGGATGACGCTGCGCTAATTATTTGAACATGTTCTCTTAATGAGAAACATGATCAAGTCCACTTGAATTGATGCAGCAGTGTGTGTGTGTGTGTGTGTGTGTGTGTGTAAAGTTCCTTCCGCTCCTTAATAGAGTGGATGAATCAAAATACCTAAATTCAGTGTTTTGTAATGACTTGGCGCCATGTGACTGAATTCATTACAACATCATTTGAAGGCTGATTTCCAGGACACACCTGATCACTTTTTCTTTCCAAGACTTTTCCTTCATATAAATCTGTATCTTAAGTGTACGACACATGACATTATTTTCAGCTGTAGTGTGGAACTATGTTGACTCTCTCCGTGTCTCTCAGTGTAGCCGGGTTTAGATGCTGATAAATGTGTCTTGTTCCCACACAAGGTCTGATAGTTTTGCTTGACACAGCCTGTTTTCAGATGAAGGACACAGTGTACAAATAACGTTACAGAATGTTTGTTGATGAAGACCAAACAGAGGCAGAATTACTGCAGCTTTTAGCTCATTATTGAACCATTTAAACGTGGAATTAAAGGGCTGACTCCTACATTATTAGTTGATTTCCATCCTTCCATCCGAAGGCCAGACAGAGGTTGTATGTGAGGACACAAAGGTCTGGAACTTGTCCGTCTTGTTTGGACGTTCTCCAGTGTAATCTCCTCATGCATAACCATGTGATCACACTGATTAAAATCTGTCGCACGAGCAGATTACACGCAACGTTAATGTGAAGACGCATCACTTGAGTCCGACGGTTTGATGCTTGTGACGCAGGCGTTTGATCACACTTTACTTCCTCCTCTTCCTCTTCTTCTTACAACTTCAGCCATGGATGATGATGATGATGATGATGATGAACTTTTTAAATCCCCACTTGCTGAAAGACAACTTGGTGTTCTTGTATTTGTGGCTTTGTGAGGACCAAAAATGGTATAAATCATATGGAAAGTGGACATTTGGTCAAAGTGAGGACATTTTGGCTGGTTCCTCCCTTTTTTTAAAGGGCTTTTTAACGAGGTTAAGAACTGTTTAACACTTAGTTGTGATAGTTAAGGTTAGGGCAGCCTTTCTCAAACTGTGGGGCAGGCTCCCCTGGGGGGGCATGGAGGCTTTGCAGGGGGGGCGCGAGTTCTATTTTGGATTTTTTTTAAGTCCTAACTAACTTTTGGTGTCGTGGTAACCCAGACTCATTTTAGTGACGTAGAAAATACGACGACGCATAGCTCAGTCTTGGATTCACGGTTGTGTCTCAAAACATTGGCAAAATAAATCTAGCTTCTTAGCTTCCTACAAGGAAACCACACACGGTCACAAGAGGAGTTAAAACGAAAAAATGTTATTTGCACAGCACATTATTGATCTTGTTAAGGTATTCTTTGTTATTGAAATGTATTTATTGTTTAAAAAATGACATTTTTATTTAAAAACTGCTTTCTCAGGAAGCAGTATTGAGGTTATCTGTATTGCTAAAGCAAACATGTTATTTACACAGCAAATTATTGACAGAAAAGTGAAACATTTGTTCTAATATTGATGTTTCTTTCAATAAATGTAATATTTGACACATTATTACAATTCTGTGAGAGTCGGGGAACCATGTTTGAGAACCATGCATTATGTCTATGAGGGTCCTCACTATGAATGAAGGGCAAACGTGTGTGTGTGTGTGCAGAGTCAGAAGAAGAAGACGAAGGAGAAAGAAATGGGACACGCAGGGGACAATTCTGTGCATAGTCAGTGTTTTATCAGCTGAGACACTGAGACATGTCCCCCAGTCCTCCACCAGGCACACACACAGTAACACACTGTGTCCACTATACATTCAACACTATAGTTGTTGCATTCCTGCCTCAAACTTCCTTCTATTTCTTCCTCTCTTTCCTCGGCCCTCCCCTCCCCTCCCCCACGCTGCCTTTCACCTCCAGCCCATACATGTGTGCGTACATAGTGTGCTCACATGCACACACATGTACACACACGCACACACAGCTGTAAAGCGGAGCTACACACCCCCTTTTCAAGGAGAGAGAGAGCACACTCAGCTCACAGGACCCTGAAAGCCCACTCTGGTGATTCCTGCACACACTGAGACTCCAGACCAGGACCGAGACGTCCCACCTGCACCTGTACATCGGTAGGAATGACTAAAACTTTGTCTTTTGACTGATCCAGACTCATGTGCTGGGGGGGTTTGTGCACATGAAAGCTACTGCTGCTTCTGAAAGGACATGATGTTCCTTTTCGTCCCAGAGCACATGGGACTCACTTTGTCTTTCCCATTCAATCATTAACTTGACAGATAATCTGCTTTTTGAACATAAAAACCTGTCTGATGTAGACACTGTGTTAGTGCTTTATATTATTATTTCCTGCTGTTTTTGTTTTATGCATGAACATGACGAAGAGTTTTTTGGGGGGTTTTTTTTCTTCCTCCTGCAGGGAGTTAATTGCTTGACCTTTGATGCTAATGTAATTTAGGCCCTGCACACTTTTTCCTTCTTTATGGAACATGAATAACTTAATGAAACAAATAACTTAAATTGTAAGAGCAGAACTAAAATATCGTCTTACAGCAAATTAATCAGTGAAAGTAATCGCACTTTTTTCTTTTTTTAAAAAAAGTTTTCAGTGTGACTTTCAAGTTTGTTTTCAAGGACAAACTGCTCAGTGCAGCCACTATTTCACTTATATTTAAGTGATAAAAATATATAAATTTATATTGTACTGCCTATAAGAAACAGTAACACGTGACTGTTGTACTTTCACTGGGTTTTGTTTAGTTTGCTGTGAGTTCCACTCCCTGACCTCTGATGCATGGCTGGCTGCCATGTGCTGTCACAGTTGTACCCAGATGTTGCCACTAGGTGGCAGACTTCAGAGGACGGTTGATAATGTCGCCTCTCTTTCACTCACTCACACACACACACACACACACACACATTAAACCACCCAGATCAAGTAAACTGAAGTCTTTAATTTTATTTATTTCACAGAATTTTAAGATGATATTACATCACTGAAATTGTGATATGAATTATTTGATAAAGATAAAACGGTGTTATGCAGAGCAGCAGGAATCCACTGCTCTTCAGGTGAGACTTTTGGGGTTTTTCAAACTATATAACATGTCAGTTTTGATTAAAAAAAAACAACAGTACCACTTATGGCTCATTTCTCTCTCATGATATCTGTTAAAATAATGATTTTTTGTTTTCCTGCACATAACATGCAGCTCTATTTCTTTTAAACCAACTGTTTGAAGTCACTGAAAGCAACAAACCTGTCCACACACGTCCCTCCTTCTGTTTTCTCCTAACCCTCAAAAAAATCTCCCACCTTTGACCTTCAGTCCAGGTCACTGGCCTCACTCTTGCCCCCCCCTCCTCCTCCTGCAGCCCCTGCAGGCTCTGCACGCACGTGTGCTGCCCTCTCACATGTTTATCTCCTCCCACCTCCCCTCCCCTCTCCTCCCACCAACTCACTCTCATCTCCACTGTCTCTCTCTGTGTCTCTGTTGGTGGCGCTGGGATCCATTGGCATTCGAACCGGACAGGACACGCAACCCTCAACGCACGCACGCACAGCAGCACCGCAGTCATGTCGGACTCTGAGACCGCCGCCGCCCCCGCCGAGGCCCCCGTCCCTGCCGCTTGTGCCAGCATCAAGGCCGACCTGGACAAATGGTGGGTGATGGTGTGCATGAATGAATGAATGAATGAATGAAAGAGTGACTCTCAGGGAGCTCCATCACTGCATGTGTCACAAGTTCTCAGGCTTTTAAAATATTCATTCTTTCTAAAGAAGCTGTCAGCAGTGAGGAGCTTCAGCGTTACAAATGAAGACGGCGTCATGGTCCAAGCTTGGAGCTCAGATTGTTTTTAAAGTCCTGAGCAGATTTAACTTTAAAACACAGGTTTTTCAGGGAGGGATCAGCGGTTTTTAAACTGGAGGACGACAGCATCCCAAATACGCCACGCTAAAATGGAGTCTCTTTGGTGACTGTTGGAGGTTAGAGCAGGAAAATCTTCTCCTAAACTGTTGAGATGTTTTGAATCCTGGTGCAGAGGGCAAAGGTTATGAAAACCAGGGTTTTTTCTTTGTGGGGTAAAAAAAAATGATGTGAGGGCTAATGATTAGTGGCAGGAGGGCGATGTTTCATTCTCATCCGCACGCATGGATGAAGTCTGGGAATCCGCTTGCGTCACTAGCCTCCTTTTTCCCACAATACCTTGCGATGGCTTGGTCCCTCAGTCCCCCGCCATCTCCCATCGCCTGGTGTTAAGTCAACAGCTCGTGGATGACGACTCGCGCTCACTGTGTGCGTGCGTGTGTTTTTAAATATTAAACCTTTCTCTATATTAAAGTGTTTTTTGGGCTGGAATCAGGCAGAGCTGAGCCGTTATGGCCTCAGATCTCATCAGCAGTCAGTCAATATTTAGTGCATTAACATACTGTGATACAGTATTTTGATTATAACTCTGTTATATTAACATATTTGATATTAAATTAAATTATTGCTCAGTTTTAGTGTCAGGTTTAGGGGAGGAGTGATTGTCCTCTCAGCGTGTGTGTAAGTGTTGATAAGGTGTCGTCATGAGTGTGAAACCTGTCGATAAGGCAGTGGGTGGAGGGAGGGAGGGCGGGGCCTCAGCATGTTCTAACTTTTACTCTCCCACTCGTATTTAATTTTTAGTGCACAGACTTGTTAGTTTGACATAAACTAATGTGTCTAATCTGCAGCTTGTTTAAGTCTAAGTTGGTCTCCACTGAGACCTCAGACCAACAGTTAGGTTGTCAAAGAAGTGCACAACAGTGGCTTCTCACTGATAAGGCGTCCTGTCACTCGTGTCGTGTGTCATGGTTTGATCATGTGAGCTGAAACTGACCTTGACAGGTTGCACAAGCAGGAGCTCACAGCACTTTTTAAACTGCTGGCAGCTGCTAAGCTGAGGGCCATAGTGGCCCCTCACACTATAGGCTCTATAAGTGTGTGTGTGTATGGTTTGAGTTGCATGTATCTGCATCGTTACATAACGGACAGTCCTTTCTTTCCATGTGTGTAGAAGCAACAGTGTGTGTGTGTGTTTGTCCACTCTGGGCTTCTGTAGAAACAAACTCCTACTGTATATTTAAAGGTAAAGGCTCATTCTAAGCCACCAAAACCACAATTGTCAGGTTATTATAGAAAATAATAATGGTGATTTTCAAGAGTCTCCACTGATGTTTCCTTTTCTTATTTTATTAACTTTACTTATAAAATTAGCTTTTTTATATAGTGCATTTCATACTCAATGTGCTTTACATGAAACAAACATGTAATAGTAAGAATTGGAAACAAATAATATTAAGACATGCAATTTGAGAAATAAAAACAATTGAGAAATAAAAAACAAAGTTACAGAACAATGGAAAAAGAGTGAAATTAAATAAGGTTGCAGCACAAAATAATGATTTGCTTCCACATCATTAAAAGTACATGCAGTGAAAATGAAAGATTCTAATTTAAGTGCTTTGAAAGAGCTCAGTCGTAAGTGTTTTTATCCTGGATTTAAAAATGTTAAATCACCTTTATTTTATAATCTGTTTGCCGTTACTTATTATTTTTGTATAATTGTCATTTGTTTTCACTGAACTTCATGAAAACAGCAGAATAAAGCAAATAACGTTCACTATTGTTACACTTTTGTCAAACAAGTATCAAACGAGCAGTTCAGAACCACGAACAGTTAAATGTAAAGTAAGATCTGTGTCGCTGTGATCGTTATCATTGCAAACCTGAACACTACTTTACTTACTTCCTCTTTAAGAAGTGTAGTAGTAAGACATTAAATGACAGCCATAACTGAGTCACCCTTGGGAGTTTATTTCCTTTTTAAGTTTTATATAGTGAACTACTGTATATGCAAGTTTCCTGTCTCGTTATTCAAGTCAAAACTCTTCAAATATTCTTGTACAGTACGCAGTTTCTTCCTCTCACCACCTGTGTGATGATGAATGCCTGTACATATGTTTGAAGGCGGCTCAGTCTGGACACGCTGTATTTAATTCCAGTCAAACTGTACATGGCTGACGCTGTGTAATCAACACCAGCGCGCACACACACACACACACACACACAGTATATATAGACACCTTTTAAAAGCCCCGCAGACAGGAGAGTCCATGGGTGAGACTGTATGTGCAGGATACCATGACATGTTCCCTGCTATAGATACGTTACTGCTGCACCTCACACCGGCTACTGTTACCCAGCCACACACACATAGTGACGGCCATGTTGTGCCTCAGGCCCTCATGTCGTGGTCATTCATGTCTTCATCTTCCTCAGACGTGATCCATTTTTGACATTTTTGTTTTTATTGTTCTCTTTAAAAAGTTGCAGTAGTAATGACCTTGTCAAGGTCACATTAGTAAATGTGTGCACCAGGCCGTACAGTGAGCTTTTGCAAGAGGGTAACGCGTGTGTCTTTGATTTCTTTTCTTTGTACAAGTGAATAAATGCATGTTTTAGTTTTAGACATTTCACATGTAATGCAGTAGAGTTGAATCAGTGAATGTAGTTTTCTAGTAGTAAAATCCAAGAACAATGGTGAACTGTAGGGCAGTGAAAAATACCTGAAAACACGAGTTAATCTCCAATATTTTTCAACGAAACGTCTAAAATCTCAATATTTAACAGAAGTCTGGTGCGTTTAGTGACTTTTAGTCGTAAACATCTCATTCTACAGACTGAAGGGAACAACATATATCACACACTAATCATTTTAAATGTTTTTTTGAATGAAAATAAGAAAAATGATGTAAAAACGTTCCCATTCCCTTTGACACTGCAAATGATGCTGCAGCCCAAGTGTCTGTGTCATGCAGGAAGCACTGAACTCATCTTCTAATGAGTCACCTGACCAAAGTGTAAATGTATACAGTACAGTGCCATATATAAGTTGTTGAGCTAATGTTTACCTCGTACAGTACTGTATGTTCTCTCTACTCTTCTGTAGTTAACGTGTTGGCTGGAGGTGATAAAACCTTCCATGATCTCAAACACAGGTGCAGTAACAGGCCAGTGAAACATGGACTCACTGACTGAGGCACAGAGGGATAGATTATATCAGTGATTATTAGTTACCAAGCACTATGGCCCACTCGGCCTTAATCACATGATCACTTGACTAATGTTTGGCCTCTGCATCGTGCTGCACCTGCTCGGTGATCTATTATGCATGTCTGTCTCAGAGGATCGACTCTAAAGCTCGTTCAGGCCTAAATAATTCAGCCTTCATTTCCTGACGACGATGATGTGACGATGACGTCATTAATCCGAGCTGAATGTGCTGACGATGCACGATGGTGCTCGACCGTCTTAGATCAGCGGACGTTTCCACGTCGCGCTGCGTGCGTTTGACCCGTTAACGGGAAGAATTGACTGTATGTGTTAATATTGAATCATCGTTGTTTTAAATGGAACATAAAGTAGATTGAGTCTGGATTTGGCCAAATGATTAGGCTCCAGCTGAGAACCCGCTTCATGGTTGCCATGACAACTGGGCCTCACCCCATGACCCTGTAATATGACCTGGCTCAGTCGGGCTCTCTCCTGGGATATTGCGTGATGGCTCTAATAGTGTTGATGTCATTGCCCCGCCCCCCGCCTTCTGTGCATGCGAGCGTCGCCGCTCTGTTTGCATGTGATGTACGCGTCTACATGTGATGTACACGTATGTGCTTCTCCCTCAGTGAGGCTGATGTGAGACAGATATTGATGCTTTAGCAACAAACAGTACGTGAAGCAACAAATCGACTCGCCCCTGTTACAATGCAACATAATTTGGCACAATTTAACTCAAAAATAACTGAAAATTATTTATAAGTTACAGATGGTGAGGTGTTTTTTTTATTTCCTCCACATGAAAGTGACATTTTACTTCACATATTTGTTTCAATACAATTATATCATTTAGGTTTTTGAACAGAATAGAATGACTTTTTTTGAAGTTGTCACACCAATAAAATGATAGACAATAAAAATGTACATTTTATTATCATGTAGCTTATTCATACGTTTGTGCAAAAAGTGATTTTTTTTTTTTTTTTTTTTTTCCAGTTGCTCAGATTTAGAATAGAATTACCTTTATTGTCATTTGATTGCATACAAGGAAATTGCAGTGCAATTCCTTTGGTGCATAAGAAATAAATTCAATTAAAATTAAAACAATGAAGGGGGAAAAATGTAATAAAAAAAATATAAGCTCGATGCATGGAAGAGGAGAATGAAGTGGTGCGATTACTTTTCTGTGGTATTGATAGTTATGATAAATATAAATAACACTTGTATGGTATTGCACGTGGTAAACGGAAGATGTAACGACATAATAACGTAACAGACGCAGAAATAAGTTGGTGCATTATTCACTCAAGAAGCACATGATGATGTGACACACACTCGGTGGCTCCCACTTTTCATCGCTCCAGCCTCGAGATAATCTGCAGCTGCCAGCTGTGAGTTACATCACTGAAGGGCATTAAGCCACAATATCAGAGATGAAGTAGCAGAGGTGACCGAGTTTATCATGTTAAAAAGGTTTGACTACTGGACCAAAACATCCCATCATCAGCCAATACCAGGGTTTTTCTTTCTACTTTATTCTAATCTTTCAAGTCACTCTTGACAAGAATGTCACATTTAAGAGATTACGGTCTTAAAACTCATCTTTGACTCAGTTCATCTTTTTTCAGAATATACTTCTCTGAATATATATCAAAGGTTCATTTCAAGATAACAAAGACATAAGTATGGATTTTCTTTGTGACGATAAATCATTTCTCTTGGTAGAAGAGCTACATTAGCATCTGCTAACATGGCACACCTCCGACACCTTGAATGCGTCTCAGACCTCCTTGGAGTGGTTAACTCCCTGCAGGACTGTGAGGTCTGCATATCAGCTTCTCCTTGTCGTTCCTAAAATAGGTGGAAAGATTGAGAGGTGACAAAGTCTCGGACCTGCCACTCAAACTGTGGCATGAGCTTCTTTCTCATGTCATGACTCCAAAGTCTAGTTTTAAAACTCACCTTTTCTCCTTGACTTCTGTCTCTTTTAGTCTTTATGTCTTTTCATGTATTTTAATGTCTTACTGTATTTTAGTTTCCTATGTTCCGCAATCTCTTATAAATGTGCTTTATAATTAAAGTGGATTGGATAATCATGCAGGCTGTAGAACCTTTTTTGGCTTTTCAGACACCATTTTGATGAAAGATTATAGTCTGTACATTTCAACTTTTTTATTACAGTTAAGGAAATTCTATTATCAGGTGAATTTTCAGTGTGAGGCAGCAACAACCAGGACTATTCTGTTTGAATGATCTCTTGTTACAGCTGCACAGATGTCAAATGAGATCAAATAAAAAGCCGTAACAGTGAGTAGTGATGGTCGGTGCAGGCTTTATTCTCTCTAAATCCCTCATGCGCTGGTATGTGCTACAGAGATTACTCCACCATCGTGGTGGGAAATCACCACAAATGTATTTATTCTAGGAGAAGGCTCCTGCTCTCCGGTCCTCTGCTCAGCTGAGGAGGGGATTGGAGGACGAGCAGAGAGACGTCATGATGTGGACGGGTGGAGCCGGTGGAAGAGTGAAACCCCTCCCCCTCCCTGTGCACTCTTGCCTCTGTGACGTGTTGTTACGTTATCATGCAGTGTCCTATCAAACGGTCTCTGTATCACTCTCCCCTCGCGTTCACTCCGTCTTCCTCTGCCTATTTTCGCTCTCTCCCTCTTTCACTCCATCACCCTAATGCAGTGTGACAGTGTTTTCAGCCTCGGCTCTGTTTCTTTTTTCACTCTTCATCCTGTTGTGTTGCAGCCTCCACTCTTTCACTCCTTTTTTTTTTTTTTTGACTGTCACTGAAATGATGTTAAAAAAACCTGTTTACACACGAAACAAGCATGTGTTTTGTCAGCAGGTTTGTCCGTCTGCCAGGTCGGGTTACACAAATATTAAAGCAACACCGTGGAGCTCTTGTGCATGTGGTGTTGCCACAGCAAACATGACCAACACTGACTTTTGCTGACTTTTTAAAGTCTCTCCATACTTGATGTTTTCCGTGTCGGACTACGACGAGGGTCTGACTAATAATAAGTAGCACGTTACACTGTTTGTCCTTAAATTAATGACATATTTAAACGTGGATTTTCTTGTTGCAGTGTGGCAGAGAAGGGAGCCGAGGGCTGCAAGGATCTGATGGAGGCCTTCGCTGCTTGTGTGAAGAGCGCAGCAGAGGCGACGTCGTGAGGAAGTTGCTCTACAACTTCCGATGTCCCTCAATTTGGTGATTCATTGATGCTATTTATTGTTTTGCTGTTACCTCTGTTCAAAAAGCTAAATTTGCCGCGGAAGTTTGTGTTCGGTTACCTCGTGTTCTGCTACACGTGTCTGATACGGAGGAAAAGAAGCTCTTAAAGCGCCTGTACCTCCAAAACAGAAGCAAATGAATAAGGAAATAATGAACTAGTGTTACACTTGTAGGAATGAATGAATGAATGAATGAATGAATGAATGAAACCTCTAACACGCCTCTCCGCTCACCTCCAGGTCCACTGCACTGAGTCCTCCAAGTTCCCAGCATTCCCTTCTGCACAACAGCACTGGACTGAACGAAAACAACAATGACGCTGATGCTGATGATGATAGTGATGCACATGGTGTTTGGGATCTGGCAGCAGTAAACCAGTTTCCTCCTCTGTCTTTAAACTTACCCCGTGTTCCTCAGTCTTACCCCTCTGTCCCCCCCCACCCTTCTCCTCCATGGGTGACATTTCCAGAGAGCCGATGGGCTGTGATGTAAATTGTCGACTTGAAATGAAATCTTATAAATGGAAATAAAAGTGAATATTGATATAAATGCATGTTTTGTGATTTCTGGCCTTGGTGTTTGATTGGAATGTGGACAAATGACGTTTGAACATGAACTCTGACCCTGCTCAGTGAAGCCTCCTTTCTTGGTCCAGTGAATTACATTTAGTAGGATTTAATGTCATTTAATTTAAAGGACCATTTCACCCAAAAAATATACAGTTTTTTACTAATTTCCTGAGATGAATGTCTCATTCCCACAAAAATGGAGCATGTTAGGATTGAAATAAATAAATAAAATTGACAAAGTTGATGTCAAAGTCACTTCCTTCAAAGAAAATAAAAGCTCTGCTCTTTGCTGTGTTTCTGTCAAGTTTTATGGGTAAAAGATCTGGAAAAAATCTAATAAAATTGGTCAAAGAATGTTAATTAAACAGTTGAGTTGTAATGATTTTAAATGTATTCTTTATTTGACCAAGTAGGGAAAAAATGGTTGACACCACGCTTTAATGTACTTTGTGTATTTGCATGTTTATTATTGCTTTTAAATTAGAATCATTTTTATGGTCTTAGAATAAGCCTTTTTATATGTATTTTACACAATAGCCTTAGTAATAGGTGTGGTTGGAATTTACTATGTGAACATAGAGCGTGGCTGACCTTAGATACAGACAGACGGACTCTGATTGGCTGCTCGGATTCAGCACCGGGGGGGTGAAATGGGACAGTTTTTGTCTTCACACCCACATGAGTCTGCTCTCGACTGTTACACAAACTGTCACTGCTGTCAGATCTGTGCATTTAAAGCCTGGAACGGTTCAATAATCAATCACTCGTAATGTAAAGTACTGAAAGGTTTTATTATTATTAAAACTCATAAACCCAGTAACATGACAACTGTATTTAAGATCTAGTTTTTCTCCTTACCTTTGTCAAAGAACAGTTGTAATATTTTATCTCACACTTTATTAAATCACCAGTAGTGAACACAAGAGGGCGCCAGAGCTAAAGTCTTCATTTACATTTAGTTTTTTGGAATGATACAGTTCTAATGAACAATGTGTTCCCTAAACATCAATGGAGGCGTGTGCGTGTGTGTGTGTGAGCATACGTGACTGGTGCAAACATGTGTGATATGGTTCCAGGAATGTTCCACTGGTATCAACATGTGAAAGGAGAAACCATGTTCCCAAAACACACACACACACACACACACACACGTTAAATCCATACATCCAAATCCATCCAAATCTGTTTGTCTATGAGCTGCATAACTCAAAAAAATAAATAAAAAAAAGAGAGATTTCAAATGGAATCGTCCAAGGAAGAACTAATTCAAATGTTTCATGATTCACATGCTGATTCTGGTCATTTTTAATTCATTCTTTACCGTGTGAGATAAAGGAGTGAATGTTTGGTGCTTTGGTGGAGCTTTGCACACTTCCCACCTTCCTCCGGTTCATTCATTCATTCATTCATTCATTCATTCACACAGACACAGACATGCAGTACAGAGCTGCACATGGCAGCACATGTTGCGGTTACATTGAGCCGACTCGGCATCTGTCAACACTCAGCAGATATACAGTACACTAGCACCTCCAGTTGCTTCACATGGTGACTGTGTAAATGCCTGAGGCAGATTCCACTGAGGGGGGGAGAGGGGGGGAGGGAGAGAGGGGGAGGGTGTTGAGCTCTCCTGCCTGACTCTGCAGATCAGAGCTTAAAGGCCAAGGGTTGAAAGGAATTGGATTGCACTGAACCACTGTGTGGTTATCAGGGTTCTGCGTGTGTGAGTAACAAGCAGGAGGAAGTTGTTCATGAAAACACAACACGTCATTATTCCAATGTGTTTAATACACAGCAATCTATAAGAGAATAACTACAACTATTGATAGCGAGACACACATCGGACACTTCTAAAAAAAACAGCATTTTTAATGTGTATATACACTATTTATGCAGTTATATCCATTATTTAGGGTCAAAGGTGACTGATCCCATTTTAAGAGGTCTTCGCTGGTGGTGGAGGTGAAAGTTCAACTCCTCTGACCTCTAGAGAGATCAGTTCAGCCACTGACACTGAAAATAGATGATCAAATTCAACGGTCATCTTAAATTCTGAGATGAAAGTTCCCATGTTGTATGAAGTGAGCTGTCAGAACTGTAGAACTTTCTATCAGGCAAAGCCACTTGTCTTTCATTCTATTTATTTGTTCATTGTTGTAATTGGTATCAAAGCACCGTTGCCTTTAAAGAGCCTTTAAGGTGCATTGTCAAAGCCATGTTTTGTTATATATTGCCTTCGTATGCAGCTTTGTAAATGTATCTATCATCAGAACCTGTACGACTTGTCGGTTTTACAACCTAACAAGGTGCTGTCTAACTACATAACTTCAAGCTGATAACTGTCTAACTGCTAACTGACGTCTGCTTAACTGTGTATGTGGAATAAACCTTCAGAAAGACAGTCGAGTTGTGCCCGCCGTACTTGTTCTGGTCACCCTTTCCAGAAGGGAGCATTGAGCTGGAAAGACCAGCCAGTAGAAATCTGGACAAGAACTGACGAGTAACGGTGCTTGAAACTTAACTAAACAGATTTTGAGTGCAATAAATAAACACCAGTCCCAGTTTTTGTCGTTTTAATTACATCAAACTCTCTCCTATTTCCAAATCCAGCATCTGAAATGACTCCCAAACTGTTTCTCCTGTCCTTCCAGAATGCTCGATTTGATTTATTGCCTCCAAAACACTCCCGGTGTCGTACACATGATTGCTAACAATATCAAACCATGTCTCAACCACCTCTATTGCGTAATTTTATGTTTATGGTTTGAAAACTTCAGTTTTCACATGATTGTAAGCCAGTGAACAAAGTGTAGTGATTCCTCTGGTACAGAAACATGAGGAAGTTAAACCTTTAATGCACAAACGTCTCCCTGAAGTACAACAACATGAGTTGTGTCTTCTGTGTCTTCTTCATAATCGATTAATAATCTGTCCATTATTCTCTCGATTAATCGAGTAATCATTGAAAAGAAAGGCCTGAAAAATATTGATCCACAAACCAAAATGATTCAGTTTTAATGATATCTTTGTTATTTGGAGCAAAGAAATTAAGAAAATATTCACATTAAAGAAGCTGAAAAACCACAGAAACTGGGTTTAATTTTTTAGAAAATACTCCAATCGAATAATTGATTATTAAAATAGTTGGAGATTCATTTAGTAATTGATTAATAATCGAGTGTGGTATCTTATTAGAAGTTTCACGTATCTCAACTAAAAGCACTGCTGGTAGGAGGAGCTTACACTGAGCATGTATGATGAGAGAGAGAGTACATTTGTAAGAAAACTATTTCATTCTTGCACTGACAGTGAACGTGAAGCTGCAGCGTTAATGTCAGAGTTAATGCCGTGTACGTCTCACTGTCACTGTCCTTGAGATGAGAACTCATCTGCACCTGCTGAAGGTGAACACCAGGGCGGAAGCATAACAGCACCATCATGTGGTGTTACAGTACATCTCACACACTACAACTTTACTGACCTGAACAAACCAGAGACTTTAACATGTTCTTGAGTCATGTTCATGTTTCTGATTTCATATAAATGCTGTAAGAGTTAACGAGACATTGTCATGTGTGGACACACAACATTATCAGCTACATCAACCCTTCAAAGACGTTAAAAAGCAGGAGTTAGTCATTCAGACACCACATTATTATTAATAATAATTATCTTACCTGTATGTCATGGAGTCAGTTCCTGTCCTTTATTTTATTAAACTTCTTGGTTTCCTGTCTCCCTGTGTAGTGTGTTCTGCCAGGAGGCGGGCTGGTTGGTTGGTTGGGGGCGGGGCTTCTGAGCCACTCACCTGCAACTCATCTCCTCATTTACTTCTGATATTTTTCTGGATCCACAGAAAGTGTTCCTTGGAGAGCTGTGTTTTTTTCCCTTTGGCTTGATTTTGTTTGTTTTTGTAAATGAATTAGCTCCTCCTTTTTTTCCTAAAACGATCTGGAGTTCCGCTTATTTTGGGTTCAGTCAGTTTATCGTTTATTCATCATCACACTATATTTTATGTGTTTATTTTTAAGCCTAAGCCTAAGCCTATTTGTTTCCTCTTTAAAACCTTAAGATTCATAAGCAGGAAAACACATATTTGCTCATTTCAAGGCAGTTTGTTGCATTTAGTTTGGTATAACCTGTAGTCTGAAGGTGGCAAATGTTTGAAAGTAATTATGTTGTTTCTCCTGTCATTTGTCACGTCCCCGCTGATGTTTATTTGTGTATTTTTATTTCAGTTTGTTTTATGTGAGAGCACGAGCACTCATTTACAACATTATAGACAAGAAAGAAAAGGCAAACTAACCTACATCATAGAGCAGACTGTGTATATTCACTCAATGTCTGGTTGTCCAGCAGGAAAGACCCAAGGCCACCAATCCCAGAGACCCCCAAAAAAGACAGACGAAGCAGAGGGTCACGAGGCGGGCGGCCCCCCACACTCAGGGCCAGCCCTAAGAGGATTAGCGATGATCGAAGCACGGACAGACTCTGAAAAGCTCAAAGTTCATATACCCAGGGCCCCCCCACAGAGCCCATCACGCACTGGAGACAACAAAGTCCTCCCCCATACACTCCCCCAACGGGGACGAACCAGGGCCTTCTTCAGCCACACAAGCCGGGGGTCGACCCATGTCTGTATGAATGCCTCTTGACCCCGCCCACGACCGTGCGCTACTGCTGTCTACACACACCCTCAGTCAGGTGAAATGCTGTGTTTCTATCATGGTACGGTACAGTTTGGAACGGTAGAGCCCTGGCGTCAGGCTTGTATTTTCGACTGAGAACAGTACCGTTGCTTGGTAGGCGGGCTGTGGACTGTGGGCTGTGCCCGATGGCTGCGTAGCGTGACGTCGTACTGACGCGACGATAGCGAACAACAGAGATCCAGCAGCTATATTTGCTCCTGTGCGGTTTGTGGCCGTTTGTTTCAACATGACGTCAAGTTTGTGTGAGAATAGACTTCCATGGGATAAACACATTTTTCACCCTATCAGCTGACTGTCGTGGGAGGAGCAGAAAACGAGCTGTCTTTACACAAATGTACTAGTTTTATAGCGGGAAACACTTTCCATTCAGTTATGGAGTACTATATTGGTGTAAAGACGTGTTTAGACTGCAGGCAAATGCCCATTCAGTGCAACAGTGTCATAACGAGAAGTTTCTGGGTCACAACAAAGTAAGCTATGTTTATTTGCACATCATTCTGTCGTTTTCCCTCTTCAATTATTGTCGATTTTCGTTTTTCATTTTCCCATTTGAGCTGAGATTCGCCCCCCCCCCCCCCCCGCCGCCTGGATGGATGTTCCCATTTGTAAATGGGAATCGAGAAACGTCTCGTCTTCTGATTTTGGTTTTATTTTCTTAAAAGGAAAATTCCCATTAAGTACACAGACCGGGAAGTGTGCCAAAGAATGGAACTGCTGTTGCTGGTTATTTTGGTACTATTTCTAATGGAAACACAAAAAAATACATACAGTAATATACCTAAACTATAGTATATATATATATATATATATATATATATATACTGTATATAACTGAACTGTTCCACTCGATGGCAACGCGGTTTAAAAGCTTGACAGAAGGACACATCATGATGAGCCTGTTTCTCTTTACAGAAGCAGAAGAATCATGGATGTTCATCACAATAATATGTTTATTTTTATTACGATGCGCAAAATGATCACATACTGTCCCATTCCATAGTTACAGCCAATCACCTGATATGGAACTTTGCTGTAGTAAAAAAAGGGTGGGGGCAGGAGAGACTCAGAGAGGTGGAGATGGAGGGGGAGAGGAGGAACCCGGATGCTGATGCTGCCCGATGAAGAGGAGGAAGAAAGAGAGAGAGAGAGAAGCGTAACTGTTCACTTCTGACAACCAGGCTGACACCTTACATTCAGAAGTGAAAGGCGATTTTTCTTTCATGATTATTTCTCTCAGTGGCTGTTTTTTGTTGTTGTTTTTTTGCGCTCACTGACCAAACCTTAAAGGATGCGATGATATGATGAGCTCAGCCGGCAGAGGGACAGAGAGAAAGAGAGAGAGAGAGAGAGGGAAGGAGGGAGGGAGGGAGGGAGAGTCAGCTTCCACAGAGCCAGCTGAGGATGCTTGTTGTTTCTAGAAGCAGGATTTAATCACCGGGCCGAAGCGGCCGCTGATCCTCCTGCGGCACACACACCGTGCGCACCGCTCCTCGCTCCGCTCCGCGCTGCTGCTGCAGCGGCTCCCGGCCCGGACCTTCCCGAGGCTGTTTGCCTGTGTGTGTGTGTGTGTGTGTTTTTTTTTAATGCTCGTTCCCCTCTTCCTCTATTTCCTGATGCAGGGCCGGGGAGGGGGTGAGCCAAAGTGTGCACCGGATATTGGAAAACCCATTCTTCTTGCTGATGCTGTTACGATAATAGATTACTATCTGGACAACGCCGCGTCTGCACAGGGAGGCACATCCTGACCAAGCGAGGCCTGGTCTTCACAGGAGGGGAATGTGTCGTGTTGGGAGGATTATTGTGGAAACATTTTTTTGGATGGTAGCAGTGGCCGGGACTGAGGTGGCGCTGGAGGGGGGACCTTGATATCGATCAGAGCAGGGACGCAATCAGGGCTTTCTGACTTCGGATATTTGAGACTCTGCTCTTACAGAAATCAATCCTGTGGCAAGTGTAGCCTTCCTGTCCACGTCTGGAGGAGATTTTTCTTCTCCTTTGCTCCACTTGTTTTGGGCCACCACCATAAGCTCAGCAGAATCTTCCAACCACTGGTATTTGTAGCAGGAGTGGCTTGAAAGTGACTATTCACTCAGTTGTGAACAGACCTCGTTCGCCTCCATTCTTGCTCATCTTCTCTGTCCGGATGATGCTGCTGCATTAAGAGCGAGACACATCCTGGAGAATACTTTATTCTAAGAGAGGAAACAGGGCCCAGACCTGACCGCATGACAAACAAGTGTATGGGAGTAGCCTGCAGGGCCCGGCTTTAGATCACGACCACACCAGTCCTCCTCCTCCTCCACCACCACCTCCTCTCTCCTCTCTCCTCTGTCCTCTCCACTCTCCGCCGTGCCGCCGCCTGGGATGTGCGTTACGGGATTACGCACGGAGCAGAACCGAGCCCTATCTTAATCGGCCTTATATTCTGGAGAGAATTTCACCTCGGGAAGGATGAGCAGCAAGGAGCTGACGGGGGGCCAGTCCACCCAGTATGTGGGGCCCTACAGGCTGGAGAAGACCCTCGGGAAGGGACAGACAGGTAGGGACCTCCAGAAATGTCCAAGTCCTTGCAGTAATGCTTATTCCACGGTGTTAAACCCCTCTTTAAAACCCATTGAAATCCCTATTATGTTCAGAGCTCATGGTTTAATCCTCACTGCATGTCTTCTTATCTACACTGGTGTTTATTGTGCTGCAATCTTCTTAAGGAGTGTCCTGAAATCCATTAGAAGGCAACACTAATACCGGGAGGAGGGAGAAGACATAACAGCAATCCATATTTAAACCTGAGATTTTTCATTGTTTGTGACAATGTCAGTAAAGCCTCTTGAATTATGTATGACACCCCCCCTTCCAGTTCTCACACTGATGATTTGTGATGTTGAAACATTTGCTTCCTCCCTGTCTCTCTGTGCCTCTGCAGGACTGGTGAAGTTGGGTGTCCACTGTATAACGGGACAGAAGGTGGCCATAAAGATTGTGAACCGAGAGAAACTGTCTGAATCTGTCCTCATGAAGGTACAGCGCTTCTTCCGTCCGTGTGCATATGTGTATACAGTGTACTAACTGCACCTGCTGGGCCTGTAATTGTGGCCGTATCCTACCTACACAAATAGATTCTTTATTTTTGTCAGGAAAAGCCCAGTGTCAATCTGTTGTAATTCAGAGGTGCTGAGTGTGTGGGCACTGCATCTATACGCTGAACAATGGAGATGATTTCAGTCTGCTAATTAAGCTCTCCGATGAAAGCTACTGCAGCTGAAACACACCGGTCTGAGATAATACAGATATTAAAAGGAAACGCCGGTGCTTCGGTTACGTCTGACTCCTCGAAGCCTTTGTGCAGTGTGTTCATTTTAAAACTACAGCCGGTTGCTCGGGGGAAAAGTTAAGGCTGTGTTGAGCTGTCATTTAATAAGTCTCTTTAATAAGAGTCAGAAACCTGTGGAGGACCAGGCTCAGGCTGTTTTAAAAACCACTGTCTGCAGGTTTTTGACCTAAATCTGTCAAGTTTTGGTTTCTTCCTTTTAAACTTTATTGAGTAACTTTGACAATATTTGCCTCTTACATTCAAACACAGATTAGATTGAGGTCGTGTGTGGTTTCTCCTCTGACAGTCCAAGAACATGTAGATTTGGTAGATTAGGAAAATTGGACACTCCTAAATTGACAGGTGCCAGAGTGAATGGTTGTGGTCCTGTGATGGACTGGCGACCGGTCAGCTGAATGAATGAATGAATGAGTGAATGATTCGATTTATGTCAAGAGAGACAGAGTTAATAGCCAAAAGACGCGCCCTGTTTCAGAAGCGAAGTCTTCTGCTCACCCCATAATTCAGCACTTAGATGGGATTACTGCCACTGAGCTGCCACTGCACACACACCCAAAGTCAGATGTGATAGTTTTGCTTGACAGAGCCCGTTTTCAGAAGAAAGAAGCTGCTGTTCCATCATTTCTGTTCACGGAGACCAAACAGAGGAAGAACGACAACAAAAAAGTTACATCCTGCAGCTTTAACTTAAAAGTTAACTTAAAGTTTACTAAAAAAAAATCTCCCGGTTTATAAATACCGTACTGTACTGCTCAGTTGTGTTGCTTTGGAAAGTTGCCCATTGCTCATTGCTAACTGGCAGTAACTGTGCTGCTGGCTGCTGTCTGCTAGCTTTAGCTGCGAGGGCCAAACAGCGAAAGCATATTTAACTGCATGGAACTGAAGCTGCTTTTTAACGCTGGCACTTCCTGTGCGGCTTTTTCTTTTTTTGGTGCCACAACATCACACCACAGATATATTAGCGTGGCCTAATGCTTCAAACTGACGTAACTTTAAACCCACACCAGGCTCATTTCTTTGCTAAAACAAGAGGCTGAAACAACTTTAATACAATGTCAGCAAGTTAATGTATAGCTAAATGCAATATGTATGCAATGGAATGTGTCTCTCTGACAAACCACTAAAATGTTAGAGTAATATTCTCATCTTTTAGCTTTGGTTTGGTCTGAACCAGCTCCTGAAGGACACGCTATGTGCTAATAGCTGCACTATGTTTACCAGCTCCTCTTGACCTTTTCTTTTTTTTTATTGGCAGACAATTTGACATGTGACAGTAGGAAAAGTACAGGTGTGAATAATCCAACAGGGCCTTGAAATGTGACTTGTGAACCTGTGTTTTTAAAGCGAAAAAGAACACGGTTAGCAGGCTAATGTTGCTCGATGAAAAGTCAGTTGGGGAATTGACAAAATGAATAATTCTGAATTTTATATTAATAAAATAAGAATATTTTAACTTAGAATCTACCAGAAATATTCACTTCTAGGGGCTCGACAATTTTTGGGAAGCGTCAGCGCGAACATTGTAACTGGTGACTCGGAGCTTTCAGAAACTTTCCTCTCACAAGGTTGTGATTACGTGATTGCAAGAGATTACGTTCGAATGGGTTTATCTGGTGAACACAACCCCCACCAACTCTAACACTGTCTTTATTGACTTATTAACTAAAACGTCATCAGAAACCTTGTCAAAATGTCTGCTGTGTATAAAGGAGAGCAGATAATGCCATCAGTTTGGAAACTGTAAGAAACAGTGAAGTTTGTACTACGGCGTGAAATAGATCACAGCAAGTGTGAGCCAGTAGTCAAAACCCAAACTTTTACATAAACCCAAGTTAAAAAAGTTACTGTAACTATGTTTGAACAATATACATAAGGAGTTATTGCATTCAATCTTGCAGTAAATGTGTATCCACTTGGCAGCTTTGGAATAAATGATGACTCGCATCAAAAAGAAACTAGTGTTAAAGCTGTATCTGCTTTATCTATGACGCACAGAAAGTCAGTGGCTCAAAAATGTTGTTGCTTCGTGGAATCCACACTAACAATCCACCAGAGCTCCTTGTATCACCTGTGTTTTGAAGATTTCGGCTCTCATTGAGCTACGGCATTACATACGATGTGGTCGCACTCATAGTAGTTAATGGAAATGGCCATAATTTGCATGTTTTCTTCAATGGAATGATTAGAAATATGTTTTAAAAGTGAGAAAAGGTTGGCGTTATTACTAAAAGAATTAAAACAAACATAAATAACGCTGCCTTTGTCATTGCTTCCGCATCATATTTACCTTCCTGTTCTTTCTAACATTTCTATTTGCATCATTTTAACCTCCCTCCTCCTCTTTTCTCTCTCTCTCTTAACCTTTCCACACATCTCTCCCTCCCTCTGTCTGTCCAGGTGGAGAGAGAAATAGCTATTCTTAAACTAATAGAGCACCCTCATGTTCTGAAGCTGCACGATGTCTATGAGAATAACAAATACCTGTGAGTATCTCTTCATCTTTCGTCTCTCTCCTCTCCTCTCCTCTCCTCTGCCTCTTTCCTCCAAATCGTTCCTCTCTGCCTCTGGATCTCCGCCAGAGCAGAAACAACCTTGAAACATACAGTGATGAGATGAAGTTAAATAGCCGTGTGACATCGACGATATACGAGGTGGTGAGAGTGTGTTTAAGTGTGTATGAGCCTTAATATTTAGAGGAGGCGGCGGTGACTCATGAGCGTGGATGGAGATGGCTTCTGTCGCCGCACGTCACCTCTCTGACTTGCGTGATCTCCTGTCTCCAGGTACCTGGTGTTGGAGCATGTGTCGGGCGGAGAGTTATTTGACTACTTGGTGAAGAAGGGCAGGCTGACCCCCAAAGAGGCCAGGAAATTCTTCAGACAAATCATCTCCGCCCTCGACTTCTGCCACAGCCACTCCATATGGTTCGTGAGACACTTTTTATCTTGGTCTGTGGTTTTATATCATGATGTTGTCGCGAGATTCTCTGCTACGACTGAGAGTCAGAAGCTTTTCAAATCCTTGTTTTAAGGTCCAGTATGTTGGATTCAGAAATTGAATACAATATTTATTATGTTATCATTAATTAATGGGGAGCAGTTCCTCTTCTGCAGAGTGTGCCGTGTTTGTACAGTAGCCCAGAATGGACAAATCAAACACTCAATCTAAGGAGGGCTTATAGTCCTATAGTCTTAAACCTTTTAAAAAAGAGTTTAATGTTTATTGGCTCCCATGAAAGGTTTAGGGAAGGAAGGAGCTAAACTCAGCTGGCATATGGGGCGAAAGGAGAGGTACACGCGGAACATGTCGCCAGTTAAGAGAGGAATATTTATGTAAAGGCTACAAGATTGCATTGTATTGCAAGTTAACATACGTGTGTGTGTGTGTGTCTGTAGTCACAGAGACTTGAAGCCAGAGAATCTTCTCCTGGATGAGAAGAACAACATCAGGATAGCAGACTTCGGCATGGCCTCGCTGCAAGTCGGGGACAGCCTGCTGGAAACCAGCTGTGGGTGAGTCGATGAAAGTAACCAGTAGGTTAAAGTTGTACGTTTAATGCGTTCGAAACAAAGCTGCCGCAAACCCCCGCCGCGCCTCTTTTTACGCAATCGATGGCTTTGCTGATTAGAGGCTAAACCGTTTTTTAATCAGGAGGAGCTTGGATTTAACAGATGAAATATGTAGCACTCACCTGGATTCACCTCAGTCAAATACATGCATAATAATAACAATAACATATAATAATATATATTTAATAATAATAATAATAATAAAAAAGCTCTCAGGCTTTTGCTAACATAAGAACACGTAGATAGAGCACCTGTACATTGGCATCTGTTTAAACGGTGTAATAATATACCTGTGCTGTCCTTACAGATCCCCACATTATGCTTGTCCAGAGGTCATAAGGGTAAGTAACCTCTCTCTGTGTGTGTGTGTGTGTGCCAATGGGGACCTAAATCTGTTTACACAGTCACGTTATGGGGACTTGTCTTCCTTATGGGGACAAGTCAATGTAATGTCTTAATGTCTTCTGTGTGTGTGTGTGTGTACATGTACATAATGCCCCGCTGCCCTTCTTGTGTTCATGTATCAGGGGGAGAAGTACGACGGCCGCAGGGCAGATGTTTGGAGTTGTGGAGTCATCCTCTTTGCTCTTCTTGTGGTGAGAATGTCCATTTATTTTTGCTCCATTCTGTCTTGGCACTTTCTTTTTGCTGTGTGTTGGTTTTTTTTTTTCCTCTGAAAGCCAAAACCGTTTGTCATTATCAAGTATTAAAGGAACTTAATGGAGTTTTTGGTCACCAGTGGCACCGCAGAGCAACGATTTTGATAATTGATGTCTTGTTTGTATCCTGTGCTCCGCGCGCAAGAGACTGAGGACGGAGAGACGGCACATAAAAAACGGACGTCGTCTTCCTGTCGCAAAACAAACTCACATTTTAGAGCCTCGAGGTTTGTGCAAGTGGAAATTCACGGACGTCACCTGCAAAGTTCCTCTAAATGGGAACAAAGTTTGCAAAGTCAACATCACGTTCTATTACAGAAGACCTGAAACTAGTGATTTAGACCATTAACTCCTCAGTAAAAGGTTTATGGAGGTTTTAGATCAAAGCAGAACTACGACGTGCATTCAGATGATGACAAAGACCGAGCCTGCTCCATGCAGCACGACACTTTCCGGTCCTTGTTATGTTCAAAGAACAAGACGACGGCAGCGAAGGAGGTGATAATCAGAGAGGTTATTTGAGGAGATCCGCCGCTTTCCATGCATGTTCAGCCCGTCGCTCAAAGAATGAGTGGGAACACCTGGTGAGAAATCGCTGCTGTTTGGAATGAAATGTGAGAGCGACTGACGTGGACCCTCATTTTAGCGTGAATGGCACTGCTGCCGCGTACACGTCAGCAGAAACGTGTAGTGCTATGCAGATAAAGAAGTAAGGAGGGGCCTTCAGTGTGTCCCAAAGGATTGAATTACTCCTTGAGCAACTGTGTGTTGAACTCAGCGAGTATTCAGTTTTCATTTTTTTTCTCTCTCCTTCTCCTCCCATCCTTTTCCCAGGGTGCCTTGCCCTTCGACCACGACAACCTGCGGCAGCTTCTGGAGAAAGTGAAGAGCGGAGTGTTCCACATGCCCCACTTTATACCTCCTGACTGCCAGGCTCTGCTCAAGGGAATGATCGAGGTCAATCCTGACAAGAGACTCACGGTGAGGAGAGGGAGGATTCAAATATTAAGTCCCCGTAACATGAAAATCCCCATTTTAGTGCCTCAATCATGTTAAAGTTGCTTCAGATGTCTCAAGTCCTCAATTCTGCTTTGATATTCTTGATCACTCACCTTGTAATCGGGGTTGTACGCTAAGTTACATCCGATCCAAGTGCTGTGGGATTTCTCTTCAATGTTTAGATGAGCTTGCATTTCTCTGGTCGCTCCCTCTCGAGCGGCTCCATGGAATTGTCTTTCTGCTCAAACGTATGTGGCCTCACTCCTCACTCCTCACTCCTCACTCCTCACTCCTTCTCCAGGAACATCACTCTCAGCTTCTGCTTTAAAGTTAACCGTTAGTGCTCGCGCGGTGCAGGTCTGTGCCGCAGGCACACACCGTGGTAAATTGCCGTGGGAATAGTACACAATTCCTAAGCAGTGGAACGTAGTCACGAGATTTTCTAATCCTTATTGGTTTATTTCAAATCCTTATTTTAAGGTCCAGTATGTTGGTTCTAAGGAGGGCTTTTCATCTTTTTAGTAGTATCTTTTTCTTGATCCTATAGTCTAGAGCTGCAATTGACGATTATTTTCTCGATGAATCGTTTGGTCCGTAAAATATCAGAAAACTGTCTTGTTTTGTCCACAAACCAAAATGATTCACTTTTAATGATTTCTTTTATTATCCAGAGCAAAGAAACAAAGAAAATACTCACATTTAAGAAGCTTAAACAATCGGACATCTTGTTTTAATCATGAAAAAAGCTTTGAACCGATTTCAAAATAGTTGTCGATTCATTTAGTAATCGATGATAAACTTTGGGAATTAAATCTTTCCCTACCAAGAATCAAACCCAGGCAAATTGCCGTGGGAATAATACACAACTCCTTATATGGACATCCTGGGGTGTGTGTGTGTGTTTACAGGTCTTCAGGCTTTGTTACAAGAATATAAGATACTATGTTGCACATGTATTCTTATAGCATATAAGTAGAAGTATCTGTATGTACTTTTTAACAGAGAAAAAAAAGCAGTGTGTTCTACGGGTTAACTCCACAGATGGCAGCGCGACGTCCTCCACAACAGAGAGTATGCATGGACGACAACATAGCCACATACTGTACGTCCTCATGCTGAGGTGTCGCTCTAAAGGCCAATCAGTGCGTCGACGAGCTCGTCCCTCACAGCATGTTCTCACCAGTCAAACATAAATACGCTCCGTGAGCCATGTTTGTTTCTCCTCAAGTTTCCATCATAAATGGAAACAGGGAACACAGTCTTCTTTTTGGACGCACCGTCACTGAACAGCAATCACATGCTATTGTCAAAGCTAACACTTGTCAGTGTATACACAGAAGAAAAACAGCATTGTTTCTTCTGTTTGTAATCCCTGGGACAAGACTAAAGCAGGCGTGACACTTTAAACAAGTCCTATTTATTTTGGTGTACACCTGACTGAGGAAGAGCAGCGAGCATATGCAGTGCATATATTATTATTATTATAATATTATTATTATTATGTGGCAGCGATAAACATATTCTATTCAATTCAATTCAATTCAATTCAATTAGTTTGACAGACGGGACCTGTCAAACTTTACACACTGTGAAAGAGTTGTGAGGAAGAGTTTTGGAAGATAAACTGTGTCAAAGCAAAAACTACAGAGCAAATATTTGTGTGTTTGCAGTGGAAGCGCAATGTAAATAAGTGTAAGGACGCACATAGATGATAAATACACGTTTGTGTATGCAGTAGTGCGACACACGTCGTGAGGCCGAGGTTGGCCACAACTGCCGTTACCCAGCCTGAACTTTAAAGAGAGACTTTTTATCTTATCTTTTCGTTTCATGAATTTTCATTTTTTCTTCTTTTACACGCGTATGATTGACACATTTAAACCAGGAACATAAAAACAGACTCAGCCTCTTTGTTACACATGGTTTTCAAACTGTGGTTTGTGTAACCACCAGTGGTACGCAGACTTCCTCTGGTGGTACTTGGAGGAAAATCAGAAATACTGTTTTACTGTATATACCAGGGAAGTTTGAATGAATAATAAAAAAAAATATATATATATATATATATATATATATATATATATAATCTTGTCTGAAATGACTCTATTTACACCGCTGTATTTTAACGTTGGTGATAATGTTGTTACTGTGAGAGCGCAATATTTCCTAAGGTGTTACTTGGTGTAAAAAGGTTGAGAACCACTGCTTTAGTTTCTTCATGTTTTCTTTGGTGCACACTTGTGCGCGGTTGTCAGGGATAATTATCAATGGCACATTGATATTAATGATTAATGAGTGGAAATGAAGTGTCCAGCAGTGACTGAACAGAAGGACACAATGAGGCACGGAGGGTGAGGGAGAGGAAGATGCCACTTCCTTTTCACCTAAATGCCAGCTTTCCATACTGAAAACAGAGCTTGAAAAGAGGCTGGCAGCTCAGGGAGACAGAGGGGAGGGTGAGTGGATGAATAAAAAGGATGACTGAGTGAAAGGACCGTTGGAGGAAATTCCACTGCACTCAGCTTATGAAGGGAAGCTGAGCTAAAGCAGGCGTGTGGGGGAGAAATGAGCTCGTGGTTATGAGGCAGAAAGAGAGAGGCAGCTGGGATGATGTGGTCGGTCTGGAAATAAAGACGAGGAAGACGGAAGAGTCTGGTCACTCAGTTAGTCATTCAGCTAAAACACAGCAGATTTAATCAAAGCTGTGGGTTTGTGTGATGAGCTGTTGATTAATGGAGCCTGAAACCAGGTCAGACTGTCTCTATCTGCCTCTGCCTGTCTGCCTGTTCCCTCCATGGAAACCAAGCCACCATGCGAGCCAGGAGTGATAATTGCTATATTTGTAGTCAGCAAGCGGAACAGGAGGAAAAAATGAAGTCAGACTTATTCACATTTTGGCCTTTTCTTTGTGTTCACATGCACAGCTGTGGCTTCATGCAGCTATGAGCTCGTGTGCAGAGTCAGTGTTCACATCTGCACCTGGTTTTCATGTCTCTCCATGACGTCCTTATGCAGGGGCGGGACTTCTGCACAGTATTCTACAGCCGATAGCTCGTTGCTCTTGTGTAATGACGGCAATTCCTAGCATTGGTAACGCACTGATGTGTACTTACTGTATTCACTGTCAATTAATTATCATTTAATAACAGTTAGTCTGGACTACAGTGTGGCTCGGGCCACATTTTTCACACCCAACACTAGGGCTGAACAATTCATCGAAACTTTATCAAAATCGCAATACCGCAATACTGCAATACTGCAATACTGCAATACTGCAATACTGCAATACTGCATTACTGCATTTTTCAAATCGCAGGCGGCGCAATATTTGTTAAAGCCAAAATGTCCTTATCCTTTATATTAATAACTCTCTTGATTGATACACGTCTTATTCTACATCTTTGTTTCTCACAGATCTGCACTAATATCACACAGTAATCATTTTAAATAGGTTTTTTGAATTAAAATGAGAATAAGGACGTAAAAATGACCATTCCCTCTGATGTCGCGAATCATATCGCAATGAAGTGTCCTCATGAGATGCTAAATAGAAAGTTCTATCAGTTCTAAACAAAAAAACACTCACTGATGGTCAATCACTTTCCAGTTTCTACTTCATCCATCCATCTTTCCCGCTTTATTATCCACATGAGGCTGGTGCCAGTCCCAGCTGACATAGGGTGAAAAGGCAGTGTACAGCCATCACAGGGCTTCTTATAATCACTTATTTTTACTCATTAGACGTCGATTTAGTTAATGTTTACACCATATTTTCAGTAAAGCAATAAAAAAAGTCATTTAAATTCCCCTTTATTTCACCAAACAAACCTAAAAATGTCCCGAGCTCAACAATTGAGCAAAAAGCTGCATCAAAACTTACTTTCAGCTTCATGTCGTCTCATAAGAGAACGCCATGGTCTTTGTTGCAGCCATTTTCTATGAACACAATTTAACTTTATGCAAATTCAAATTTTTGCTAAATTCTAAATTCATACTGTGTTGCAAATGTGACGTAGAAAAGGAAATATTGACCAGTGACTGATGGCATTTAAAATAACGCATTTTGATTGGCAACAAGATTGATATAAAAGCTTAAGCACCAGCAAAATGGGGCAGAAGCCACTGGACTTTAGAGCCACACAGTCTTTTCACCTACACCGTTTTCAGTTAGCTTTATATAGAAAAGTCAAGATTTTTATTTCACAATTAAAAATACAAGAAAGAAGAGTGCAAAAACTTGGAGGCCCTAAGCTAGTGAGTCAGCTGAGCTGCACCCACAGTCGTACTCACTGTACCTGAATGATCACATGATATGTGTTTGTAGGTTAGTTAGTTAGTAAGGATGCAGATTGTTTTTGTTTGTATTTGAAAAAGAAAATGTAGCCGTGTGAATGCAGCCTAAGCAGGAGACATCGGATCACCCTATTGTCACTTTAATCATTACTGTATATCGGTTAATGTTTGATGCTTGGTTTTATTTGATGAATGCATAATTAAGTCGCTTGTTAATGATCCTAAAATGTGTGTTTTTTTTCTGTTGTTGATTGCAGCTAGAAGCAATACAGAAACACAACTGGTACCAGTAAGTTTAACATCTTCTTACATATTTTACGTGTGTGTGCATGCATGTACTGTATACTGTATATATGTATCTGTATAAATACCAAAAGGCATAAAGTCTCCCAATGAAATGGTAGAATAAGAGTGTAAACAGCAACATTTAATGTTAATGTTGTCGGGATGATTGTTAATATATTCTTTAAGACCTTAAAATCGCTCTAAAACTGAATATTTTAGTAAAAAAAATTTATTTGGAAAATTATAAATCACGAGGCTGTGGAATGAATGGAAAGATGCAAGGCTCCCCCTAAATCCCTAGGACTGTATAATGGCGAGCTAGACTTTTTGTACTAAAAAGTCATGTCATTCCATCCCTATCACCAAGATATAATCCCATCTAAAGTAGGTCATCGTTTTCTACCACCGCCTGCTGCAAACTCTGACACCTGTCTGACGTTTCTTCTTGCCCGTGCTGACGACATACAATGACATCTTCCCCCGACAGAGGTGGCCGTAACGAGCCTTGCCCGGAGCAGCCGCCTCCTCGCCGTGTGTGTTTGAAGAGGATTCTGTCCTTAACGGAGCTGGACCCCGACGTGCTGGAGAGCATGTACTCTTTAGGTTGCTTCAGAGACCGCGTCAAACTCACACAGGACCTTACAAGTGAGGAGTGAGTAAAAACAATATCGCCTTCAATGTTACATTCAGCCACACTCACACCATGGTCCATGATGTCACGATACAACGATTTTGTCACAATCAGTATATTGCAAGACAATCATATATATCACGATGTCTCTCTAAGTGATGAGCACCTTCATTTGCCCATTAAAATATCTCTATTTGCCCTGGTGTATTGATTAATGAAGACGATATATCACCAAATCTCTATTTAGACCCATCCCTACCAGTGGTGACACTGCATTGGAATTCAACATGTTGGTTTTTGGACTTTGGATCCCCTTTAAAATGAGACGATACAATGTTATTTGCATTTTACACCTTCAGAATTGTGTGAGACAATACACCAGTTATCAGGGTTTTACCGGTTTGTGACGACATTTTCCTGCCAATCGACGTCTTCACTCTCGTCTGCTGCTGTTCCGCGACCTTTGACTTCTGCTCCTCTCTCCTCTGCAGAGAGAACCAGGAGAAAATGATCTACTACCTCCTGTTGGACAGGAAGGAGAGATACCCAAGCTGTGAAGACGAGGACCTGCCTCCCAGAAATGACGTCGGTGAGAACACAGAAACAACGTGACAAATAAAAACAAATGTTCCGTTTGAATGGCACTATTCACTATTGAGAATTTCACCTCAAAAAGGTTTTTATTTAACAACAAAATATTTAAACTCAAGTCAATGTTAAGTTTATTTATGTAGCCAGTTGAAAAATATAAAACGAAAGAACAGAGAAAATATAAAACACAACAAAATATCATAGATGTTTGAGGAATCAAATGTTGCACAATAGAAAATAAAATCCTAAACCTGTATTTCTCTCCTCAAAGACCCACCCAGGAAGCGTGTGGACTCCCCCATGTTGACGCGCCATGGCCGCTGTCGTCCAGAGAGGAAGAGCCTGGAAGTCCTCAGTGTCACAGAGCAGGGGTCTCCCACCCCGCCTCGCAGGGCCCTGGACACTAATGCACACAGCCAGAGGTTTAATGAAAACTCATGCATTATGAGCAGGCATCTGTTTCTCAGCCAGCACCTCAGGGACTCATGTTGCATGTTGTTGTCTTCCAAAGGTCCCGTTCAGTGAGTGGAGCGTCCACAGGTCTGTCCTCCAGTCCTCTCAGCAGCCCCAGGGTAAGATCTTCATTTGTATTTTAAATCCATAATTCTATGAACTGTAAGAATAAGGTAATATAATAATTCACATTTCAAGAAATGTCCTCAGACGCCTATAGTATATGGCATGTAGGTACATGTCAGGCCTGCGAGTGGCGCTGTAACGCTGCCACATAAATACTTTAGAAATGGAGTTGAAGGATTCTGTAATAATCAATATATTGCATGAAAATCATAACGTGATACATGACGACATCACAAGAAAAGAAAACGTTAAGGTGAAAAGTTAAAAGTGCAGGATTTCTCTGTTTATTCACAACATAGAGAACAAAGTGCATAAAGTCTATGTATTGAACGTGGATGGAGCGTAGCTTTCTCCACCTTTATCCTGCTGTAGACTCCCTCTTGCCCAAGTTTCCCTCATTTATTTGAGCAGCGCCACCATGAGGAGACATGAAGTAGTGACGCCCGGCGAGTGAAACTACTTAAGAGCGCCTTCGTTTGTTAATTAAAATATTGATATTTGCACTAACGTATCTATTATCATATTACACAAGAAAGGACTGCGATTTATCACCAAATTGATATGTTGACTCACCCCTATGGAGCATGTACATAAAGCTAGCACGGTTAAGGGTTCGGTTAGAGTGGTGATGCTATGACATCAGCGTTCTCCCAAAGCTACGTATTGTTTGTGTACACATGAAAACACAGGCGTTGCGTCACAAGATACATGTTTTACGGGTCCCAAAATGCTAATTTCATGTGGATAAAAAGCCAAAATGATGCAAAACTTATTATTGTGTGTACGTGCTGAAACTGACCTTAACCTAACCACACTTCAAGTCCCCGCCCTTAACTCAGGGGAAACAGTGAAAGTTACACACAAATGCACTGTTTTATAATGATCTGATTTTCATGGTCACAATTATCATTTTTAAATGGAAATCTAACTAAAACTAAGCCAAACAAGAGTGTGCTTTTCCATCTCTTCTGGAGTTAGATATCATAATAACTTAATAGGAGGTGAATGGATGAATCTGCCTGTCACAGCTGGGCTGTGAACCCATGCGGATGACACAATTTTCTGTTTGACTCTGTCCCAGGCCATAAATATTACATTATTGGCCCAGACTTTGGACATGCCTGCCATAACTTAACAAGTTCCTCAGAAATGAGGTTCTGGCTCATTAGGACCAGGTTTTGGTCTCCATGAGGACTACTTGTCCTGCCAAGATCCCATGTACAACATTTACATGGTAGCACACAAAATGTGTGTCGTCCACAGCTGAATATAGTCCCAGATAAAAAGCAGCATTAAATCTGATTAGTAATTTGTGATACATGGTGCTGATAAGGTCGTGGATTATTATTAATATGAAATGATGCAACACTCAAAAAACAGCTCCAGCTTTATCCTTTAAATTATGATGATATGGAAATGATGTCCTGTTTCTTAAACGTCACATAGTCTGTTGTTTTTTATTTTCAGCAATTTAAATATATACTCATGAGTTTTGGCCATCAAAAAAATGATCTTTTTTCTACAGTAACTTTGATTGTCACCGTTAGTCACGCCTCTTCATCATTCTGCCATTTATCAACTTTATCAACCATGTACATTCTCATTTCATGGACACACCTCCTGCTGAAGTCACTCTACACAAGCTGTCAAGAACCAGAATGATGAAAGGATGAAACTAGGGCTGCAACGATGAGTCGATTATTAATTGATTACTAAATGAATTCAACTATTTTGAAAATGTATTCATCGTTTTCAAGTTTAAATTCAAGTTTTCAGGTTTTTCAGCTACTTAAATGTGAGTAGTTTCTGGTTTCTTTGCTCCAAATAACAAAAGAAATCATTAAAACTGAATAATTGTACTTTATGGACAAAACAAGCGGTGGATTGATCGATTAGTTGCAGCCCTAGACAGAACACACATACAGGACTGTACCCCAAAATAATCCTGATTCCATTTGGTGCGTTTGATCGAGGCATGTTGAAGAATTGTGTCCATGACTCATAATTCATGACCATTGCTCTCTGCCCATTCCTCTTTTCCTCCCCATATCTCTCTGTCTGTCCATCAGAGCCCGGTCTTCACTTTCAGCCAATCAGAAGTCACCTCCTCCACCGCTTCCTCCTCCAAAGATTCAAAACCAGGAAGTGCCAGCACCTCTCGGCCCACTCGCCCGCCACCTGACCCAAAAACACAGACCCTGCCCTCAAAGGGCCAGGCTGACCGGCCCCAGCTTCACTCCATGAAGTCCCTCCCTCTTCAGACCCCTCGCTCGCCTTCCCCGTCTCCGTCCCCGCTCCTGTCCCCCATCCCGCGCTTCTTCAACTTCCCCTCTCCATCTGTCTTCAAGTCCAAGAACGCCCACTCGTCCTCTAACTCCTCTCCCACCCCTCCTCCTGTTTCACAGGTCACACCGCAAGGTTCACCTCTGCCCACCCCACTGGGCACACCTGTGCACCAACTCCACCACCCCTCCTCCACACCCCTCCTCCCTCCTCCTCCTCGCCCTCTTCTTCCAGAGCCGACGGAGCCGGGGGGCCTCGCTGACCCCGCCCTCCAGCCCTGGCGGCAGTGGTGGGCTGGCCTCCTCCAGCTCCGCCCACTGGAGAACAAGGCTCAACTCATTCAAAAACAACCTGCTGGGCTCGCCGCGCTTCCATCGGCGCAAACTACAAGGTGATTATATGTGAACGGCTGCATCCACACTACTAACTTTTCATTTGAAAATGATGTTTTGTGATAAAAATCCATCTGCATCCAGACGAGTAGGAATCGGAAAACCAGGAAAATAAACAATGGGGATTTCTGTATTCAGTGGTAATGGAACAAGAAAGTGAACGTGGGCAACGGCCGTTGTTTCTGCTCATCCAGACTAAAATGCAGCCCTGGAGTTTTCAAATGAGAATGAGCCAGCAGTGTTTGCACACTTCTCTGTTTTTTGTTTTTTTTGTTTTTTTAATCTCTTAAATGTCATGGTAGTTTGGACAGACAGATGGGCAGACAGACGGGCAGGCAGGTGTATATGCAGCAGGATTTCTGAAAAACAAACAAAGCAGAGCAAACAAAACACTGAGTAGTGTGGATGTAGCCTTTACTGTGAGTCCTCCTCATTAATCACGGTAAAGTAAAGTTACACCCTACACATGGGCTTTTATATTTCACGTTACATTTAAACACATATGGAGGAAAAATAGTTCATCGACTTAGACTTTTCCTGTTAAAGCGTGACTTTGTTGAGAGAAATGTGAGATTCTGTGATCATTTTCATTTAGCGCGGTCAAATTGAAGATTGACTTTTTGTCTTTTAGTCCCTACATCAGAGGACATGTCCAGTTTGACTCCAGAGTCCAGTCCAGAGTAAGTAAACACACGACTCACTTCCCTTTTGAATGTTTTTTTTATGCCAAAAACAAAAATTCAACAGCTTCTTGTGATAATTGGCGAAACAGTCTCAGAGCAAGATTAGTTCAGTAGTTCTTCTGGAGTTATAAACCATATATATATATGTATATATATATATGTATATATATATATATATATATACATATATATATATATAGACACAGTAGATTTAGTGACTTGTGAGTGAGTCAAATGTGTAACATTCCATTGTTTGCAGAGTTTGTAGCACTTACTGCAGCTTTCAGTTTCACTGTGTTTTCTAGTGGCAGATTAAATTAAAGCGATGACCTGTTTTATCTGACGTTGATGCGCCAACAGTCACCAACGGTCTCGACAGAAGTTAGTCTTCTGAACAACCTGCAGTTAGCGTTTACTTTTCAGCTGGTTCAAGTTTCAGTTTCTCGTCTAAAAACAGACACAGATATGTGAAAGAATGAAAACATCAATATCAGTGCAATCTCTCATCCGGAAGACACTGTTAAATTACACAATGGTTAAGGGTTAAAGGATGGACGTAATCATGTGTGCAGTGTTTTACACAAATGCAGCATAACTTTAGATTATTACAAGCAGATAATCCTACATGAAAAACTGATTTATTTACAGACTGGCCAAGAGGTCGTGGTTCGGTAACTTCATCAGCCTGGAGAAAGAGGAGCAGATCTTTGTTATGATCCGAGACAAGCCGCTCAGCTCCATCAAGGCTGACATCGTTCACGCCTTTCTCTCTGTGAGTGCCTCAGTGGCCACCAGCATGACTTCGTTCTCCATTTATGACATCTTTGAGAAATGTACCTTCTGGTGTGAGCGTCACCCTTTTTCTGCTGCCTCTGCAGATCCCGTCCCTCAGCCACAGCGTTGTGTCTCAGAACAGTTTCCGGGCAGAGTACAAGTCCTCAGGCGGCCCCTCTGTCTTCCAGAAGCCTGTCAAGTTCCAAGTATGACTTCATTTTCCATCTCATCATGAATTTAATGTCAGAGTGGTGTACAGTTCTGTACTCTCTGTAAAAACTGTGTGTTTTTGTTTTTTTATTAAAAGATTGCATGTAGGATTTAATGCTTCAGTGAAGTGAACAATAGAGAAAATACAGATTTGCTGCCACAAAAGCAGAATGCTTTTGGTTGATTTGTTTTTCTGCCACAGGTGGACATCGCATTTTCAGAAGGAGAGAGGGAACGTGAGAGAGAACGAGCAGAGAGGGAAGGAAGAAGAGAAATGGGCATCTATAGCGTCACCTTCACTCTAATAACAGGTAGAAGAATATCTTTTGAAGGAGATAAATAGATTGAGACACAAAACTGGATATTTATAAATATATATACTTCATCCAAAGAGGATGCAATAAACCTTGAATTCTTTGCTAAATAGAGAGTGAATGTAGCACTTTTGAATGCAAGTATGTATGTATATATGTATATGTATATATATGTACTGTATATATATGTATATATACATATATATATATATATATATATATATATATATATATATATATATATGTAGTGGCCTTTATATTTACCCCTGTTAGGACACAATGTTGCGTGACACTGTAGCACGTAGCTTGTTGACACTGCCTCCAAGTGTTAAACAGACGTTATTGCCGGTTTCCTCTCTCCTCTCAGGGCCCAGTCGCAGATTCAAACGAGTGGTGGAAACCATTCAGGCTCAGCTGCTGAGTACTCATGATCAGCCTTCTGTGCAGGCACTGGCTGGTGAGTGACACACACACACACACACACACACACACAGTGTTTCTGTCTCGTTGGTTCATACACCGGCTGCATGCACATGTGCTTTGTTCGTTTCACTTCTTCTCTCCCTTCACTCGCTCAGACGAGAAGAACGGTCAGCTTTCCCGTCAGCCCAGCACTCCATCGCGTCAGAACTCTCGGCGCTCTGAAAGTGGCTCTGATCGGGGAGAGAAGGAGCGCGTGGCAGACGGCGGGAGTGGGAGCAGCAGCAGTAGCACTGTCTTACAAAGGCGAGGGTCGGGGAAAGACAAGACCAGACTCCTCTCATCGTCCAATGGGACGCAGTCTCACCCCTGAAAAGAATGTTGTGGAAGAGAGGCCTTTCTCTCTTCCTCCCCTCTGTCCTTCCTACATTGTTTCCTTTCCCGTTCCCTTACTTTCTGCCTTTGCTTTCTGCCATTACTCCTCAGCGATGGGATGAAGGAGGGGGGAGGTTTTTTCTTGAAGCTGACCTAAGGATATGACGAAGAATTCCCCTCAAATGGCTGATTTCAGCAGAAATGTATATTTGTGGGGACATGGGGACAGGTTGTGCTGATCTTTAGTCAGCCTTCAAGGAGAACTTTGCCTCAGAGGGACGAGTGTAAAGACAGGAAATTAGAACATTTCCATCTTTCCGGAGGAATATAGGAAAAGCTTACAGCCATGGAAATTTCACGACATGCGACGATTTAACAAAGCACATTGCCTTCCCACCAAGAAATCACATGCAACACGTGGTTCAAATCCAACAGGAAACCTCCCATCAGTCAGTCAAAACAATTAAGGAAGAGACTGGCCAATAAACGATGCACCTCAAAGCATTCTCATTTTTCATATCCTGGCCAGCCAAAGGTCAACTGGATCATCAAGTCTCCTCAACACCACCTGACCCAACGTGATGAGTCACGTGACAAGAAATATGCCCTCCTCCTCGACTTGGCGCCAAATCACTCAGATGCAGTAAATCCGAATTCTCCAGTGAAGGAAACAAAATGACAATTAGCAAACACACACAGAGCCCTTTTTAACCACCACCACAGAACACGGGGAAAAAGCTGAGAAGTGATGGAAAATGGGTGTGATGTGGTTTACATCATGTAGGCGAAAGTCAGGACGGGACCTTGAGTGTATGAGAAACATTTATTTCCATAATTATTCCTGAATTACACTGATAAAGCTATGATACCGTATTGCCTTTAATGGAGGAGAAAAAGTGGATAGCTAGTTAGATTTAGCCTCGTTTTTAGGACACTAGTCTCACCACAGGTAGACTGTAAATACTCCCACTGAAGAGAGATGTGATGAATAGATAGACACAGAACAAAAGATAGCTAGAAACATTCCCATTAGGTTGAAAAGGAAGGAATAGAGAAAAAGTTGCAAAAATCATCCTGAGCAGGCGTGGTCCTACAGGGGGCCTGTGCCTCATAACGCCGAGTCTGGCCCCGCCCCCCCCTAACAGAAAATTAAATTATTCATTTTTGTTATGTCATTTCAAAAGCTGAAGAAATGTGGTTCAGTGTTGTCAGTCAGAGCAGGACACCCAGATACAGTAAAAAAAATCTCTTTCATGGTTGAAGGTACAAAAACACTCCCTGCTCGTGTCGATCTAATCCATCTACAACGGTCAGTGCTCCTGAGCTGTGGTGGTCATAGAAGTCTTATTTTGCATTGGTCAGGATTATTCTGTTTGAATGCAACACTGATGTTGTACAGTGACAGAGCTCCAGTTCGCTCTGTGTGCTGTGAAGTATTACCATCCAAAATCCACAAAAGTGAAAGACAAAAAACCCCCACTGTAATCAATGAGCTGAAGTTAACATAAGGCTAAACCCCGCCTCTCTCAAGCAGCTGTCCAATCATAGCTTTTCTACGGATGATAAAATCTGCCAGCTTCACTGCGGGGAAAAAAAAAACTGTTGTTTAGAAATGAGAATCATGCTTTTGTTCTCTTTTGTTTTTTAAAAAGTACAAAGAAATGAGTCAGGGCTCTCTCACACCGGCCATTTTGACATGTTTGAGCAGGAGGTGTCACTGATTTACATGAATGATGGCTCTCTTCTTGGTTTTGTAAAGAGGGACTTGCACGTGTGCAGTGAAGGCGTCACCTTTTGCCCAACTGCATTGTGGGCTTGTTGCTTTGCTGTGATGGCGTTGTGTGCTGTAGAAGTAGAGAAATAGATTTTTGTCTTACAGCAAAGTCTTAGAAAGTCGGAGCACTACACACTAAGATAAGAATTTTAAACTCATATTGCTCACCTCTACTGAACAGTTGCTTTACCTGAACGCCCCCTACTGACCAGACTAGACACTCGTTTTTGTTATTGACAGGTGTCGCCAACAATGTGACGTGTTTGCGTCCATGTTTTTTCCGTCTTCTCAACCGGAACACTGGACCATGTGCTCTGATAGCTGCCTCTATGCATCCTCGCCGCCAAGCAACATGTACGAGCAAGTCCCTCCTTAATCAGGACAGTGTGAAAATGTGACGATGATACAGACATCATTCAGTTAATTACTTCCACCTAAATGTCATCTGTCAAAATATCTGCCATGAAAGAGGCTCGTCCCGTGCCTCGTTGTCGGTTATTACCACCTCTTTACCTTCAGCTAGACATTTGAATGTGTTACTATTTTGCATCTTACAGGATGTTTAAGAGCAAATGCGGAGAAGAATGATTACCGAGACCAAAAGCTTGTACAGTGTATATAGGCATATTAACAATGACCTGGAAAAAAAACCCCAAACCTGTCCCTTCAATGAAATGTAGAACTCAAGACGACAGCCAATTGTTTAATGTTTATAGACCCACAATTAGGCCATCAAAACCCTTGCAGTGTTGCGTTTAGTATGACAATAGATGCAGAGTGATGCAGGCCTCAGCGACACCCCAACAAAACCTCAGTCCGCTGTGAAAGGACAGATGAACAAAAGTACTGTACTCACAAGACGACAAATGAGTAAACAGAGAGAAAAGTGGGGGGGGGAAAATGGGCGTGTCGTTGGTCATACAAATTGTCCACACATGTCTGCAAGGGGAAAAGAAAGACTCAAGCCACATGTAAAGAATGACATTTAGTTTGTTTTGCTGGCCACCATTTCCTTCTTCTCTGCTCTTTTCTTTCCGTTTGTTTTTCTTGTTTTTAATGTTTTTCTATGTGCCACCAGCACAAACAAAAGGAAGTGTGGCCAAACCATGTGAATGTCAAAAAAGGTTTTTTGAAATCACTGCAAGAGTGCAGCCATATATTTGTCCCACATATTTATTGAAAATGTATTTATTTATCTATTTATTTATGTTCCACGTGTTTGTTGAAGGTGTGACTTCTTTTCATGTACGAAAAACAGCAGGAGGAAGACGTTGCTTCTGAGATGTGGGGGTAAAGCAGCTCTCCCCCTCCCCCTCCCTTTTTGTAACATTTTAAAAACTTAAAAAAGATAATAATAATCCATCAGCAGGCCAACGTTTCTCAATATCCAGTGAAATATCGACAAGTGGAATTTAGAATCCACTTTGTCCAGCAGATGCAAAGCCTGACTTAAGGATTGAGTTTGTTAATAAACTACATTTTCCATTGTAGCCACAGGAGCTAACTAGCAAATGTTAAGGCACTAAGCTAAGACAGTGTATTAGCATAACATTAGCATCTTAATGATTTTCTGTGGGCATGTTAGCATGCTGGTGTTTTAGCTCAAAGCCTTTCAGTCCTGGTTAGAAAGAACAAATAATTCATGAACTGTAAACACAAACGTCTGTTTCATTTATTCGCGTAAACCAACGCCGACCCACCTAATTACACTTTTCGTGATTGACTTTCGGTCGTCTTTTCACCTTTTCTGCCCACGTAACGTTAACACTCAGAACAAGAATGAATAGGTTGGTGTTTGGTGTTCTGAAACACCCTGGTCTCAGTTGACAAAACATGCAAATGTAATGTGTTCTGAATGTCATTTTGTGCCCTGGGATGAGTTTCTGAAGTCTTTGGAGAAACTATTTGCTTCTCCCTTCACAGTTTCGTGGTATCTGGTGGCACAGGACATTTGGAAAATCTTCTGTGTGTGCTGGGATTTGACATCTTGAATCCAGATCTACTTATTAGAAACAGGTCAGGGAGCTTAAAATGGGCTTTATGTAAGATATGCAACTAGAATTTAAAAACCCCTGCAATCTAAATGAAATTCATCAGAGAGCGTTGTCCCTCTTCCCTCCCCTTCCTCTCCAGGGACTCAAGTTTACTCGGTAGTTTGTAGGAACCAATTCCACAGGCTTCAAGGAGCTACACTCAAACTCCCTTTTCCACAACATGAAGATAAACAGAATTTGCAGGCTTCAAATTAAACTTTAAGTCATGAATAAACTTGTCTGTACCACTGATACCAGTGAAACTAGTATTTTAGAATAACATGTTTCCTTACATACAGTAACTTTAAAGTCACACACGCACACACCTTTACACACACACACAAATCAAATGTCATGTTTTGTTTAACACAAGATCGGAGCCAACAATGTCACCCACATTCACTTTTAGAGACACATATTCTAGTGAAATGTTAGAAAATGGAAGGAAAAATGGAATAAGGAAAAGAATCTGCCTCAGTCCAGTCTGAGACACAGCAGGGCCCTCAGCACATTTGTGACAGAGATGCTCCCTGTGCGCTAAACTCTCCTATTGAAAGAAATCTCACACGTCCCTCCCTCCATCAACCCTCAATCCACCCATTCACTTTTGCTACCCCCCCGCCATCATCTCTTTGTATCTCTTGAATCCTGCGCCACGCCCATCCTTGTCCCAATCGCACATATCTCGCCCCCTTATATAATCAACACCCCCTCCCCTCCTTGTATACATTTTATACACCATATACTTCAATGCAGATGCTGTATATTTGTATACACTGTATGCTTGTCTCTGTCACCATTGTATGCCATTCATATCTACGTAGCATTCACTATCTTTTATCAGCATTATAGCCGCAGTACCACTCTACGTCTCATCATTATTGCTCATTCTTCTTCTGCAGATGGAGTTGTATGACTATAATCTCTTGTCTCATATTCCCCTCCATCCATCCATCCATCCATCCATGACCACCCCCTCCTTCATCTTGTGACCCTCCACTCCACACAACAGAAGAAGTTTTCTTTTTTTCACTCTGAAGAAATTCATGATGTCAGGAAATATTCAGCGGTGGAGCGGGGGGGAGGTGTGCGTGCGTGCGTGTGTGCGTGTGTGTGTGGGAGGGGGAGGGTGGGTTGAGAATACAGCTAACACAGTTAATAATGATGACAACAACGACAACACAGAGAAATGTCTGTAGTATAATTATGAAAAAGGAAAAGTGCACTATTATGACAACAATTATTATTGCCTGTGACAAATACTGACCAATAAACAACGATGGAAATATGCATTGGCTGTTTCTGTTCTGTTTCATGATACACGGGAATGTGAGCAAAAATCAATTTTTAAAGTTATGGAGCAGATTATTATATTAATGACAAAACTATTTAGCATTAGGGTCATCACCAGGTCACCACACATTGTTTTTAATCAAAATCCTTTGCCAACTGCTTATGTAGCCTATATATTCCGTGACAGGTGCCATAGTACCATGGTAACATGACACCTGTCAGTGGTTAAAATATGGCTGATAGATATATGTATACTGACTATAACTACTTCTATGAAAATAAAACACTTGTTTTTGTTATTATGTTTAATTTTATTAAACAAGCGGCCATGTGAAAAGGTAACCATGACGGCTTGTTGTGTGTTGGCTGTAAAGAGAAGCACAATATCTTAAAAATGTACAGTATCTACAAAAAACTAAAATAAAGCAACGCATTCTCTCTCTCCCTCTCTCTCCATGTTTAAAAAGCGGGCTGGTCTCCGTGTGTGACGTCATTTACAGCTTCCTTCACGGAGAGTATAACAAAAAGTAAGATGTCTTACTCTGGTATCTAATAACGGGTCAGCAAATGTTCTTTCCTTTTTTTAAGTAGAATTGAGTCGAGTGCTCAGTCAAACAAAACAAATATAGGTTATTAATTACTACATAAATATACAACATAGCCTACACGATATTCTAGTGTGTTGCTTGTGTTGTATATGTGTTGCTATCCTAACTATTCATGCGTCATAGTTGTAGTTTGACTATAATTAGGATATTATTTCAATGTATGTTGTTTACACACGGAAGTGTAAACATGTACACTTTCTTCTTCTAGATGGCTGCAGTCATTTAACAGGTGGTTGTGTGTGTGACTAGCTTCAGCACGAGACTCCCAAGTTAACGCCTGCATTTCCACCGTTCGGCCCCTTCGGCTTTTTAAACAGGGCGTGGAGTGACTCATCCTGTCACATTCCATCGATCTTTGCAGACCGGCGCTGGCTTTCAGTGAGCAAACGCTCTGCGTGGCGAACGTGAAGAACAGGGAGGGGTCTTGGTCCAAATAGTTGTTTCTGTATCAGATTTTCCGGCGTCTGAACAGCTCGGAAAACGCACCAGGTAATTTTTATCCCACTTTCATTTAACCTGGCCGTCTTTGGGTGTCAGTTCCCGGGCTTCATAAGTGTGACGCTTATCCATCGTATGTGTGCGTGAAACGCGCGGTGCTGTGAGCGCGAATGGGCACCAGTGTGTTTTCAAAAAAACATGGAGTGATTGATGGGAAGAGACGTAGTCAATAAAACACCGCACTTTTTTTTAACACGATTTACTTGCGTTATTATTGAGTCCGGTAGCGATGTGGTCGCGTTTGTGTCCGCACCCACACCCGCACACACAAACACGGACTGTTCAGTGATGGAGAGCAGAGAGGTTTTCACACGTAGACACTGTTTTCTTTGATAAACTGGTTTGGACTGATTCCCACTTTTAACAACTCCTTTAGTCTGTGCTCGTTAAAGTTCCCTTTGTCGTCGTTGTTAGAAACCAGCTTTGGATAATATTGTGGTTTTAGTCCGTGTAAGGTTAGCCTGTTGCTGTACCCAGCAGCGTGTACGTACAACAACAACAACAACAACAACTGCAAAAAACAACAGTGGTAGAGAATGAAAAAGCCATTTATGGCACAGCACGCACTTTTCAGTCCAAGTATAATGTTTATTTTGGAGCATGCGTTTGTTAGCGAAAAGAGTTAAAGGTAAATATCCTGAACTGTGTAAACAATATACCTGTTTTTTTTGAACAGCACGCACTTTGACTTGACACAGGTGTTCGTGACCACGTTAATGACTGCTAGTCATTACGTGAATTATTTACACCTGTGCTAAAATGCCAAAATGTCTGCTTTGATCAAGTCCTTACGTTTGCACAACACCAAGGTATTTCAGATATTCTCTGTGTGTGTGTGTGTGTGTGGGTATGGCTAAGCTATAATTAAATCAGACTATTTGTTGCAGTACAATCATACTCAATAGCAATATTCAACATGATGCTGCTATGTATATTGTTATGTTTGTCGTATATGTTATTTATTTTATTGGTGGTTAATTCAGTAGCACAATCTTGAGAACAGTACTTAAAGAGGTTTTGTTTTAGTGTCAAGCTTTGGATCAAGGGTTAGGGTTAACATTAGCCTTGGGGTCTGACATTCATTTGAGGTGGTTATGGTAAGGTGCAACAGAATGCAGGTGAGTGTCCTCACCTGCTCCTGCAGGTAAAACCTGTTTGCCGGCTTTGACTTGATGACAGAAACAATCAAATAGCAAGTTGTGCATTTAAACAGAAACCTCAAAAAACCCTTTAAACTATTGTTGCCTGCTTGAAAGACTGGTTGTCATTCATTGTGCATACAGATATTGAAGGACAGAAATGTCTGCTATGACATTGCCAGAGGAGCAGTGAGCGTTGTGAAACAATCTCAGGTTTTTACAAGATCTGCAGACAGTCTATGGTGCATTAGACTGGAATGTGTCCAGCATTTCCCTAGCAACAGTGTAGATCTTTTGAAAAGGGAAGTTGTTTTGGCTAATCATTGCTGCATGATGACGTCCTCATACTGGTTATAATTGGGTGATAGTTTAGATTAAAGATTCAAAGGACCTTAAGTACACACACACACAATAGTATGTGTTAGCTGCTTGCACTTTTCCTCCAACCTTCGTTTCCTCCATCTCATTCAAACACTTGTGCACAAAACATAAACTAGCAGTGTGTGAAGTGAGACATAAGCAGCTGCTTGGCTGTGCAGAGAGAAGCAGAAGTGATGACATAGGTCTACAAACATCCACACACAGACACTGGCCTCAGTGACCTCACAGGGATTGTTGTTGATTTACTTTTTATAGGTTGTTTGGTGGTAACTTTATTGTCACAGGCCTCATTCATCTACAACAGTTATACTGTACCATGCCTGTTAATGGTGCAGGGCTCAGAGCTCCTTACCCCTCAGTTTCTCTCTCTCAGAGCCCAAGAATAGGATTTTTCTCTATGGGCTGATCAATTATTGGGGTCCAGTATTAGGGATTTTGTCATTTGTTATCTGTGTCTGCGTTTTATTTTAACGATCCCCGATATGATTGTGTCATTCAAGTGTGTTTCTGTGGCTGGAGTTTCTTACTGCTTATTAGAATCTGTTACCCAGTGTCCATGTACATTTAATTTATTGTAGTAATTTTAATTTAAATGTCATGTGAAAATTAGAGGCATTCAAGCTAAGTGGAGTAGAAAAAGACTTTTTTTTTTACTGTAAATGCATATTGTTCAAAATATCAGTTGTCATCGATATCAGCTCTGAAAAACCAATATCAGTCGACCACTTATCTTATCTCTCACTCGCCTACATCCTAAAGGAAGTGAAGGGACAAATAAACCAAGCCTGCAGGACCGCTTTCTGTCAGGTTTCAGAAATCTTCACAGACACAGATCGTTTATTCAAGACAAACACGATGAACTGTTCGTCAGCTGTTGGTGACGGGGAAGTTTTTGCACATTATTAGGTGTTATTTAATGAGTATTTTGAAGTACTAGGCTTTAAGTAATGTACAAAAAACTAAGTTGAAGTGTGACTGTTAAAATATTTGTTACCATTTGTTCCTACAGCTATGGCAGAAGCCCACCAGGCCGTGGCGTTCCAGTTCACCATAACACCAGAGGGCATTGACCTGCAGCTGTCCTATCAGGCCCTGAACCAGATCTATCTGTCCGGTTTACGGTCATGGAAGAAACGAGTCAGCCGCATACGGGTGAGCCCGAGTCCAGTACTTCTCATATTTGATATTGACACCTGTCTTAAGCTTTAGCTTTAAGCTTTGCGTGGTATGTGTAGGGAATGTAATGTGTGAGCTGTGAAGAGGCCTGAATGCAGGTGCCATAATTATAAGCTGTGAATTCCCAGGTGTAGTGGTTAGGAATGATGAGTCTTTACTAACATGCACTGACATGCATGTTTTCCTCCTGCTGGCGGCTGCTCATATGAGCACGTGCAGTGTTTTTGTGCTGCGTTCACGATGATTACATACAAGTGAATGTGGCGAGGTCACAGACTGTTAAAGTACCAGACATGTATTGATTTTGTCGTATCAAGAAACATCCTTAAAGATGAAAACAAACAATAACTACATGTTGTCTGCTGTTTCTTCTGTGGTAACAGAACAGGGTGATTAAGGGAGTGTACCCCGCCAGCCCTTCCTCTTGGCTGTTTGTTGTCATAGCGATCCTCGCCACCATGTACATGCGCTCTGATCCCAGCATGGGTCTCATCGCCAAGATACAGCAACACCTGCCGCTCAGGTACCCACACACACACACACACACACACACACGCACTTTTCAAGAGAGCAGTGTTTCAGTTCAGTTTTTTGTTCATCACATTATACACTGGCTGCTTAAGTTGTATCAAGGTGGATGTGGATAGTGCTACCTGGACACAAAATGGGACTCGGTAAATCCTGGTCTGGTTGCCTGGCCATGGTGTCTGATAGTTGAACATCAGTTGGTTACATGACTTATGAAGTGTCTAGGTTTATCATTATTTGTTATTTTATATCTGAACTCTGCTTTTTAGGCCAGTGTTGTAAGTACCAGTAAAAAGGGTTTGACTGATCTAAACACACAGAAAATATACAGCTGATGAATCACTGTTCAGGGTGGGTGCGGTGTCTGGAATTTACCTTTACCCGACTTCCCTCCCAGTCTATTGTCTAATTGTTAGTTTTTATATTTTACGACACTTTCTACCTTGTACACCCACAGCTAAATTGGTGATTACAAATGCAAATAAAATGTGTTTTATTGTTGTGTTAATGATGTACAATGTCGTAGTGAAACCAGACATGGAACAGTTCATATTCTTCATATGAAATCACACAAATCACTGACTCATGGCGATGACCCACTCTACCTCCTGATCCACAGCCACCCCAGTAACCCCTGTAGAATTATCTGAGAGAATAAGTCTATCATGGCCACTTAACATAATCTACATATCATAGTTGTCCCACATTAAAAACGGGTTCTGCAGCCTCGTTATCACTCTCACTCTTAATGAATGGGTTCTGTGTAGATACTGTAAAGCGGCAGCATCGCTTAAGTTAACACAGTAGTGCACTGACTTAAAACGTGGAACTGAACACTGGGACCAAACAGTGTAACCTGGTGTCAGGGTTCATAACAAAATACTTTACACGTCTGTGACATAAAGACATGGAAACTGACAGTTGCATTTTATTTGACCCATTTTCTTGTGCAAGAAAACTTTAAACTAAAAGGGGAACTTCATAAAAAAAAACATTCCTGCTCTGAATTATTTCTTTGGGCGTTGAGGCCTCTGGTTGTTAGTATTGTTATCGAGACTTGGTCACCTCAGCCTGCATTACAGCACTCATTTACATTACAGGTTTTGCAGCAAGTAGTTAACTAGACCATGTACATACAGTATGAGTAAGAGGTGTTGGTCTCTTTGCTATTAATATGTGCTTTATCTGCCCTCTGCTGGTTGCAACTGTGCATAGGTTTGGACAGGATACAGATGCTGCATGTCTGGTATTTGAAACCTGATCCTCCTGAACTTTGTCCATAGCTTTTATAAGTATGTACATATACAGTGTCGAGTTAGGACTCTACACTAGGGATGTCACAATTATAGTTTTTCTTGGTATGATTATAGTCAGAATGTTAAAGTTTAATTTATTTATTTACTTTTGATGCCAACATAATAAAATAATTTGGCAAATACACTACACTATTATATAGGAAAAATTGTTTAAATTATTTAAGTCATCAATGGTCATCTTTACCAAATGTTTAAATTTATTTGAATCATTTTGATAATTTATCTATAATACGTTACACTGAAGCCGAACATGATGACACCTTGGTCATTTGTTTTGAAGCCGTAAAACTCCCACATGGCATTTGATGCTCTTTGTTGGAGGGAATAACTCTTCTTCTGCCATACTTTCACAATCGGGAACGGCTCTATTCTGCAACTCTGCATGGAACAAAAACAAGCAACAAACAACGGTAACACACGGTGGTTGTGTAACTACCTTTATGGTTCCCGGGCTGCCGGCATAATCTTTTCTGACGGTATTGAAGAAAGGTTATGATTAATATATCATAGCGTTTAATACCGTGATTAATTGTGAAATCAAGTAATCGTGACATCCCTACAACATTAACATTAATCAATCAATAACATCATGTACTTCCCCATCCTCTGTCCAGTCTCCACGTATCCCTCAGTGCCCAGGGCCAGACTATGTTGTCAGCGCTGGTGTTCAGCACGCTGCTGTGGCTCTCCCTCATCCTCGCACTCAGATTCTGCCTCAAGCTGCTGCTCTCCTACCACCAGTGGATGTTCGAACAGCATGGCAGAGTTTCCAACACCACTAAAATCTGGGTGGTAAGATATGCTTCCACATGATATCACCGCTTTGTCATCATCATCATCATCACTCTGCAGTGGTGGTTTTCGGTTGGACACAAAATACGTACATATAATATTGTTTATCGTCAACAAAGTTCTCAGGAAGCCTGTAAAAAAGGCAAACGCATTGCAATCACTGCAGTTTGCTGCTAATAATAAGTCTCCTAATTGTTGTGTCAGTTGGCTGCCGTGTGTTCTTTCCTGCTCCAGGGCATAGAACGTGTTTCCCAGCTTTGCTCTGATGGCACAAATTCCAAGCTGTATATTTGCAAAGAATTGTATAGCAGAGTTTAAAAAAACTCAACGTCTTTGATCCTTTTTATTTTTTAACTGAACAGATAATGGAGTGTATAGACCCGTCTAGAAAAGTCTCTTTGTTTCTCACAGACCCTGTTGAGGTTGCTGTCAAGCAGGAAGCCCTTGTTGTACAGCTATCAAACGTCGCTACCTCACCTGCCTGTTCCTGCCATTAAAGACACACTGAGCCGGGTGAGTGGACACACATGAGCACACCTGTACACATTCTCACATTCACTTCACACCTTTTGTCTCGCTTATCTTCTAAGGTTGTCACTTTGAGTCAAAACTTTATATTATTTTTTGAATAGGGCCGCACGATATATCGTTTGAGCATCATCTCTGCTCTGCGCTCTCTCTCACTCTCTGAACAGTCAGCTCACAATCAACCCCTCCCCCCCATGCACATCCTGTCCCTCACACACCACACTGAAGATGAGCAATAAACATAGGCATAGGACTGGAATAGGTTAAGAATAAACTTTCTTTAAATTAGACACGCTCTGCTCTACCACATCATACAACTCATCAAACTGCCCATTTATTGTTGTGTATGTGTATATGATAATGAGTCTGACTTCAGCACTCAGATGAGTGCTATGTGGCTTTACTTGAGAGTGACTAAACAATCCCTACATTGCTCAGTTTTGTCTTAGACCCTGATCTCTTCTAGAGGAAGAACAGGGAAAATAGACTTCTATGTGTATACTCTGTATACTATACTCACATGTGTTATTGATTGACTTCTGGGTCACTTCCTTGTTTTGCTGTCAGAGGCTCACGTTCTAGAGCTGCAGGTGGAACATTTCTGTGCGAGGTACCTCTGAATGTTGACTGATGGTTGTGTAACCCTTTTCGTCCCATTTTCATGTTCATATATAGCTACTTTACAGACCCCGGCCACTTTTTTTTCCTTCCAAAAAGCAAATGGCGACAAATTTACCAATTTTCTGTCATAAACCTACATACTTTCTGAGACGTAAAAGCACAATTCTGCCGCACAAGTTCCATCTAACTGAACTTACTGCGGGTGGAGAGTCAGACACACACACACACGATCTTGTTCCAGGGTGTCCGTGGGGTCTTTAAGTATTAAAAGTTGATAGATAAAGGCCCTTAAAAAGTATTAAGTCTTAATCGTGTTTTCAGTTGTGTCCATAGAGTTTGACTGCAAAAAGTATGCATGAATGTACATTTGTTAAAAACAACGTCGCGCAGGCATGCTCGCCCTGCAAGATCAAGTTTGCGGACTTCTGGTTGGAGATCCCTGAATTTCAGCAATGCTTGAAGCCAGTTGCTGAGAACAACCAGGAGGCTTTTTTTATATATATTGCAACAGATGAGTTCCTCTGATTACAGCTTGAAGTGGCCATAATGTCTTAAAATATTTTATTTATAATCATTTTGAACATAATGTATGAAGTTCAAGTTTGAGCTGCTATGGTAGAGATACATGGGGGTGCACAAAGTACCTGGAACTCTCTGTAAGTACTGTATCTTGTGCTTGTGACATTTGTGAGCACTTGTTCTTATCAACAGGTAATTTTGTAAATAAAAAGAACTGCACTCATGGAGGTGTGTGTGTGTGTGTGTGTGTGTGTTACACTTATTCGAACAAATCATGGGTCATTGTACATCCTTTTTTTTTGTTTGTTTTAAATCAAAATCCATGTCTAAACTGTTCATATTGTAAATTCTCTTTCTCTCCTCCCTCTCTTTTCCCAAAGCACCTGGAGTCCGTGCGCCCACTGCTCACTGATCCAGAGTTTGAGCGAATGACTGAACTGACCAATAAGTTTGAATCTAATCTGGGAAACCGTCTTCAACGTTACTTGAAACTTAAAGCTCTGTGGGCCACAAATTATGTAAGGGCACTCACTCATTCACACACACACGCATCCACATGGACACACTCACACTTTTGCAAACCATGTCACCACACTTCATATCAGACCATATTCTCTCATCTTAACCTGACCTCATAAGGATTCATTGTATCCACATACAAAACTCACAAATAAACAAAGACCAACAATTAATAAAAAGACCATCCACTGTCATCCACACTGGTTGAAGTTTTGTAGTTGGAAAGCGTTAAAAAACTATCAATGTTTAATGATTTCGGTGTAAATTTCTTGCAGTGTTTGTGTATTTGGATACAATTGTGTGACTCAGACATCACCCACTCTCAAGTTTGATCCATTACCACTGGGTAGTGTCCTTAAACATGCCCCTCAGTCTTTCCTCTTCTATTATTATACTTGGTAAAAAAACAACAACCCTGGATTAGTCACTAGGTGGTGGATTATACCAGTATTTCTTTTTTTGTAAGTATGCATATAAAATGAAATATGACTGGTAAACCCACAGGAAAGGCAGAAGAAGCACACATGCTGAATTACAATCTAACAAACTGCTCTGGATTTCCTTTCTATTGTTTTCTTTTCTATTGGCTGTCCTTTAACTGCTGCCACATGTGAATATCCCCAGTGTGGGATCGATAAAGTCTTTATTTAATCTAATCTAATTCCTTTAGCTCCATTGTTCACATATTGAGCATATTTAGATATTTGGAGCTTTTTTATGTCGCCACTTAACAGAGAACTCTGTCTGCATTATATGTTTAAAACACTGTATTTAGTAGGCCTTAGTAGTTAGAATTATATATATATGTTTTTGTACTTCATTTTTAATTTTGAATGAATAGAAGAACAAAGTTTATGTTGTGTTTTTGTTGCAGGTGAGTGACTGGTGGGAGGAATATGTCTACTTGAGATCCCGAAGTCCAATCATGGTCAACAGTAACTATTATGGCATGGTAACTACTGCACAGTTTTATAACACTGAGAAGAAAAAAAAGCAGAATCTTTTTATTAAGCATATCAAATCATAAATACATTATTTTCCCAACTAACCATGGAAACCAAAGTGCATTGTAGTCCCCTCCTGACCCTCATCCCTCTTATTATTTCTGCTATTGTTGCAGCCATATAATAATTACCTGAGTTATGTTTATGTTTATGTTTGATTAGTTTGATGTCCCTTCCAGGACTTTCTGTATGTGACCCCGACTCCGCTGCAGGCTGCCAGAGCAGGTAACACCATCACTGCCCTGCTCCTCTACCGCCGCAAGTTAAACCGAGAGGAACTCAAACCGGTAAAACTGATTGCTTTTCTGCAGAGGTGATGGATTTGGGGGTTGAACTGTTTGTTTTGCTTTTTTTTTTTGTTTGTTTTTGGTAAGATGGATGTTTAACAAAGGGGTTTGAAACACAATGGTGTAGACAGACAGAAGTAGACAGCTATAATGTCTATATTAGCACATAAGTGGACACTTGGAGTCGATTCATGGGTGCAAAGGACACATGGCTGAGGTCCAGTTGTATCTGATATCTGTATAAACAGTCAGTAACAAAGGGTCTGTTCAGGAATTTCCTGTGCCCTGTTCCAAAGGAAGTTGAACAATGAGCACATTTGGAAGTATAGTTGGTTTAACTCTGCTTCAATAACTTCCCCCCTGTTGAATAATGGTAGATTTTAAATTTTGCAACTGATGCTTAGCAATTTTTTCTTTTATCCCACGTCAGGGTAACACCATGGAAACCAATTTGTCGAATTTGATGATAAGATAAGATAGTCCTTTATTTGTCCCACAGTGGGGAAATTTACAATGTTACAGCAGCGAAAACAGTAAAGATAATAAATAATAAACATACATTACGAAATAAATTACAATATAAAAGATATTAACACTTGGACTATAAAAAATTAGTTAAAATAGAATGTAGAAGGTACACTATAGACAGTTGTATAGTCCACCACCTCCACTGGGCAGTAATAGCATGACATGAACTTGTTAAATTGGAACGTAACACACTGTAGAAAGCATATAATGGCACATTATTAGATATTTTATCTAACTATTCAGACAAAAACTGTTATTGTATATGCCTTTGTCTCACTGTATTGCTTTCCAGTTTGGAAATAAGTCTACTGCCAAAATGACACCAGCTTTAAAATGTGTAAATATTAAAAAGAAACGCCTGTGTTTCTGTGTGTCAAGAGTCGTGTTCCAGGTACGGTTATCCCTCTGTGTGCTGCTCAGTGTGAGAGGATGTTCAACACAACGCGCACGCCAGGAGACGAGACGGGTAACTCGCACCTTTTTATATAGACTTCATCGTTCATTAGGTAACATTGTGTCCGCAGATCTTTGTGCACGTTAGAATTAGAAATCAATCGGGAACTAGCAAACATCAACAGCACAGTTGACTCCTGAATTCAAATTTGTGTGTTAGGGCAGATGAATGAAATGTCTGCTGAGCCATGAGAACGATCCTCCTCTCCTCCCCAGATGTACTGCAGCATTGGCTGGACAGTGAGTTCGTGACGGTGTACCATAAGGGGCGCTTTTTCCGCCTGTGGGTGTACCGGGCGGGCCGACTGCTCTCTCCTCGGGAGATCGAGTACCAGGTCCAGAGGATCCTGGATGACTCCTCACCCCCACAACCTGGAGAGGAAAAACTGGGGGCTCTCACTGCTGGTGAAAGGTAGGAAGAGTGGTGTGGGTGTATGAACTCCAGTGTGGAATTTTATTTAAATGATGCATGACATCTCTTATCAGTGACATCTGTGGCTAAATGCATGAGCAGATACTAAAACTAAAGAGGTTGCTGTTAGTCATTTTGAAGTGGACTATTTTTTTTATCATTTTACTTTGAACAAGTATATAATAAACACTAAACATAGACATCTGCAAGTGGGCCTTCATCAAAATACACCCACAATAAAAAATAATTGTACAATTACAGCAAATATTCAGGAAATAAATCGATATACACTACTTATTTGTAGCTGAGATTGGCACAGCACCCACCGCGACCCTCTGGTGGAGGATAAAGCGGTAGATGATGGATGGATGGACACTACTTATTTAGAGAAGTTTATTTGCTCTCTGATTAAAATCAGCTAAAGAACCCAAAAGTGAATGCTGGAAATGACAAGCATGCAGAAAAATCAGAGTCTAATGGGTTCCAGGCAGAAGTTTTAATGAGCTTTCAGTACAAAAAACAGCAAGTAAAACATTCTGTGCAAGTTAGTTCCTCTCACTTGAATGACATTTGTTACTTAGGTTTGATCTTTGGTCTTTTGTCTTTAACACAAACAAAATAATTCTGAAATCTCTTCCAAATATTGCATAGTGATATCGATATTGAGCCTGATATGTCCTTGCGTCAGTGTTTTTTTTATTTCTAATTTTGCCTGAGATTGAAAGAGAATAAATTACCACATTAGAGCCATTTTGAAGATGCATGTGTGGAAAAATCACTGCTGAATTGTCGACACAAGATGCATGTGGCCACTGGGTGGCACCAGAGTACACAGAACACACTCACCTCATGCTTTCTGTTTACAGAGCCAATGTCTGTTTAAGTGGAGTACCTTTACAAAATGTGATTTCTTTTACCAACACAGAAAATATCGATGTCATAGGGCTCAATGATTTTGAATAAATGTTTAATTGTAATTATTTTTGACAGGAATTGCGATTGTGATATGATTTGCAATATCAGATAAAATGGTAATTTTTACCTCATTATTATCATTTTAATTTGAAAACTGTGATATTTGTGCAGATGTGTGAGAAACAAAGATGTTCTCTTCAGTCTGTAGAAAAAGATTTGTATAGATCAAGACAATTAGAGTTGCAACTAACGATTATTTTCATAATCGATTAATCTGTCCATTATTTTCTCGATTAATCGTTTGGTCCACAACATCTCAGAAAATCTTAAAAAATGTTGATTGTGTTCGTCCAACCTGGAAATGACGACGTTCTCAAATGTCTTGTTGTTTAAAATGATTAACTTTTAATGATTTCTTTGTTATCCAGAGCAAATAAATTAAGAAAATATTCACATTTAAGAAGCTTAAAAGATCGGAAATCTTGTTTTAATCATGAGAAAAGTTTCAAACTGATTAATCGATGATCAAAATAGTTGTCGATTAATTTAGTAATTGATTAATTGTTTCAGCTCTAAAGACAATAATTACTCAAAAATGACCCTAGTGGTTAGATTACAGTAACTTTTTAATGATAACAACTTATACAGGATTGTTTAACTTCATTATCCAGTTATTGAACCATCCATCTCCCCAATCTACATTTTATCGGCCCAATGAATGAATTGTTCTGCCTCTAGAAGCAAAATTTATGGTACCTGCAGAGTTACAACCAGTGTGTGGTACACTAACAAACCATATGTGGAACAGGATTTTGGCTAGCACTCACAGCAGCATGGTCAGGGTTTGAACCCCATGTGTATGTGGGATTTCTCTGGATACTCCAGTTTCCTTTCATTGTCAAAAAACATCAAGAGGTTGGACACTATGAATAACACAAGTCCTCTTTGATTGTATTAACATTAGGGAGGAACCCTACTAATGAATTGTTTAGTAAAAAAACAAAAAGGAAACGAAAAGTAATAGAGGACACACTATTGTAACCTCTCTGATGCTCTCTCAGTTGGGTGGAATGTCTTGTAACAGCTGCTGTCTCCTCTGAAATGGACTCTGTATTCTCAAGACATTTATCAATTGGAGAATGTCTTGTTAGATTTTAGCAGCGTTTCTGTACAATTCCATGTGTAGGAAATGAGTGTTGCAATAACACTGTGCAACTCCGTTCCCCAGGATCCCTTGGTCCCAAACGAGGAAGCAACACTTCAGCTCTGGTGTCAACAAGCGATCACTGGATGCCATAGAGAGGGCAGCCTTCTTTGTAACTTTGGATGATGAAGAGCAAGGCATGAGGGGGGACGACCCAGAAGGAAACCTCGACCGCTACGCCAAGTCCCTGCTCCATGGCAAATGTTACGACAGGTGAGAAGGAAGTGATGCATCTTTGGCCCCAGTAATAGTAACTAATCAAAATGTGTCTTGGAAAAAAGAGATGCAACAAATGAAGTCTCTCTTGGTCACCAACAGCTGTTTTCACTCGGTCATACTTTTCCTTTCACCCTCTGAAACATTGTCAATCATTCTCCATTGTAATCCCCTGAAGCAACTGCGTCTCAGTTCAACAAGTCATGTTCTGTAGTTATTTATTTGCAGTGTTACAGCTACAAATATCAGTATTCGGTGTCTTTGTGAAGGCCTGAATGACTGACATGCATGCATTCATACAAATGCTGCCTTTTTTCCCTTCAGTTTGCACCATATGCAAACCACTACTGCTACAACCGTCTTATCACTGTCGGTCCTCAATCCTCATTTTTATTGTGAGGTACTGACACTGTGTGGGCTTGTTCTGCAGAACTGTGTTTGGCCCGCATGACTATACTGCACATTGTCACATCAACAACAGGCAACATTCAGCTATGATGACAAATCTAGGCATACGACCACCATGAGATGCACATTTGTTGTTTTCAATGGACATTTTCCAACTATTATTAAAATAGATGTGCATAGATGGAAATGAATAAATGAATATTGCTTATCTGAGTATGGGTTAAATTGCTCTAATCTCTCCCACTGATGGTAGACCATTGTAATTGTCATTACCTAGAGCAGAGTTGTGATGTAATGCTGTTGCCTTGTTTCCAGGTGGTTTGATAAATCATTCTCCATTGTGATCTACAAGAACGGGAAGAATGGACTGAACGCAGAGCACTCGTGGGCTGATGCACCCACTGTTGCTCATCTTTGGGAGGTGGGTTTGTCTCTGTCTGTCTTAATAGGTTAAAAAAAAAAACAGAAACGGAAACGGCACAGACAATTAAGACACTGGTGTAATCACCACAGCTCCAAAACCACATAGAGCCACCACTGTTTCTGTTGTTGCATAAAATAACGGCTTGTGATACAGCTGGACAGTGTGGTATGATTGAAGATTTTGATTGATTATATCACACTTAGTAAATACAGACAAATGGTTGTTTGTTTGTTTTTTTATGTCTGATGTAAAGAACACAGACAGCGGTTTTCTGAGCAGTTGAAAGAAGGGTTGAAGATTATTTTTTTTAGTCATTCTTCTGACTGCTGCTGCTGCTGCTGATATTGTGGGTGAAAGTTGTGACGGAAAGTTCACCAGTTAATCCGTGGGGTTGATTTTCCAGCCACTTTGTGAACTGTGAGTTTGAGTGGTTAATGAAACACCGCTTTTTAGAGACACATTGTCACATCTGCCGGGGTGGTGGGAGGGGGAAGTTTCCAGAATAACCCCCAGTCTAGTGAAAAGTAGCTCCTTCATATGTTCTGTGTTTTCTTCCAAGTCGCCCATAGACGACACACGCACATGTAGAAGTATCATGAAACCTGTGGAAAACACGATACAATAATGCAACAACACAATCACTATCTATTTTTATTTATGAAAAATGTTGTTGTTGGACTGGCAACCTGTCCAGGGTGTGACCCCGCCTTTTGATGGATGTTGTTGTGTATTTGGATGTAAATGTGAGAATGTTTTTTCCTCCTCTTCAGTTCACGCTGGCCACAGATGCCTTCCAGCTTGGTTACACTGAGGATGGACACTGTAAAGGCGAGGTGGACCGGTCACTACCCCACCCTCAGAGGCTTCTCTGGGACATCTCCTCTGAGGTACTTGCATTCTGAAAAGTTTGTGTACATGTGTCTCTGTTGAAATGTGATGCTGTTACCACCTACATGGTTTTATGATGGTTGTGGGACATACCATGTTTTTATGATTGGGCTTTCATTCTGTCGCTCGTACCTGGTCCCACGCCTACGGTATGTAGGGACTCCATGTGACTGTGATCCCCTTGTTTATGATAAAGTGAGTGTCATTGTATTACTGTGAAAATGCCTGATCGTGCTTTAGGCCTCTTTCATATTGTAGCATGAAAAGCATAATTGTTACTATCACATTAATGGTGACTCTGTCCAGTAAGTCAGGACAGGAGCGTGTGACAGTGACATGTGCCCTTAAACTTAGGGAACAAATGGGCCGTTCACACAGAAGCCGTTCCGACTGGTCACAGTAATTAATCACAAGCGACTTTTGCATGAGTGCTGTTGTCAAAATGGCTGCTGTGCTATGAGCCCATTGGAACTCAGCCATCATTAAAAATGTCATTATTTATTTCCTGCTGTGACCAGTAGACATGTCCCTTTTTTGATGAGTTAAAAATGTGATTTACTGCTAATGTATCATTTAGTTGTAAGTTAGCAAGTAAGTTATTCATAAACTATTAAACAGAAACACAATAACAAGATGAATCGGGGGAAAAACGCTTTACATTTTTCAATCTCTGCATTTTAAAGTCAGTGTTAAGACTAACCTTGGTGATCAACTTCATGAATATCATAGTCTTGTTGGGGCACAGGTGGTAAAGAGGGTAGATCCATATACAATAACATCACTGTCATCATCATGCATTCACAGCATTTCTTTTACTTTTGGGACCAACACAAATGAACCGGGACAGAATGTCTTTGTGTGTCTCTTTTCTCCCCGCCTCACTGTCTGACTTCCTGATGCAGAGAGCCAAATATTTATAATCCTTATCAACTTCCACAAGTGGTGTTCATACAAAAAAATAGAAATTTCCTTTTCATTTAGTGGAAGCTTTTATTTCTTTAAAGAGGCCATTTGCGTTTGGGTGTACAGTATATCTGTACCATTACCTCGTCGATGAAGCCCTAACAATCCATAACAATCAGTTCAGCCACTGCTGAGAGCACAGGGTTTTACTGTTCTCCTGAGCTGTACAGAGCGCCAAGGCACTTCCGTTGACTAATAAACGTCACTGGCAAATCTCACCACTCCTGTAAACAGCAGCGCTACTCTCGTCTGTAGCTGCTGAGCGTATCGGTTGAGTCTGTGCGCTCCGGTCACGGAGGAAGTACTGAACAAATAGTTTTAATGAACTGATTCTAGTGATTTGATTCAGTTACACTGTAAACAACTGCTTTACAAGTCACTCGGTTGTGTGTGTCACACGTAAAACGAAAGTCACCACAGTTTCACACAGCCGTGCAGTGATTACTCTTTTGTAGTGGAAATGCAACCCGAGCCGTGCTGAGGCGAGGCGAGCCTGGACCATAGTGGAAAAGGGCCATAATACTCGCTTCTGTGTAGTATTTATTTCGTTTCCACTAACAATGTCCTTTCTATTTAGTTTCCACCTTCCACGATTTATCCGTTTCTTTGTTTCATACTTGTTTTATACTCATATTTAAGAGCTGCTAGACAATGTGAATTTCATCAATACAGTATTTTTCTATCTAGTATGTAAGTAAGAGGGCACAAACTAATTAAAGGTAATGTGGGATTAAACAAGGATTCATTTTGTGTTACAGTAGATAGAAAAACAGGTCAGTCATCTGGTGAACATTAGTTTGTTCGCAGCCTGATGATAGAATCACAGCTCAGTTCCTGCACCATCATCACATTAGATGCAGCAGCACACAGTGTAGTGTCGAAGGTGCAAAGCAGCAATAAATGCATCAAGCAAGTACATTCTTGTTGGAAGAGGCTTTTAGATAAAATAAACACATCGGAGGGACTTTAAAACCATATGGGTTTAATAAAGACTTCATTACAAGGAGACAAAAAGTAGTAAAATAATGAGGAGTGAAGGAAACTAATGAAACCAAGTGAATCTGACACACAAGAAATCCCCTCAGCCACAATGGAGGAGCCCAAATCCCTTTTTGGCAACTTATTACTGCATGTTATTGTGTGCAATGGCAATCTACAGGTATTTCAATGTGTAAAATGGGCTAAAACCAATTGATCTCACCCCTTGGCTACAAGATAGGAATTTAATCTATTTTCGGCAACTGGAATCCGGCATGTTGTTGTTTGCTCTCACCCTTTTACATGTATTTCATCAGGTAGAAGATTAGCTGCACACACTTTGGTGTGTTGAGGTGAGAGTGAGTGAGAGTATCACTTAGTATAAACATTAACCACAAGGTGGTTTCCCATTGCAAAATACTGTGGTCCTCCTCAATGATGTGACATGTCACCTATTCAGTGCTGAGTTGAGATTAATAATAACACCCAGGAGGGGAAAGGGTGAGGTTTCCTTGGCCTTTCTCCAACCAATGTTGGTTTCATTATCACAACCCCTGGAAACAAATGTTAAAAATGGAAAGACTTGCAGAGCAAGTAACGAAGATCCCACCTTCCTGCCATAAATGTTGTGTTTCCATCATGGCAAGGTTCGATGTGGTACAGTACAGTACGGTTTGGGATGGTAAAACCCCAGTTCAAGGCTTGTGTTGGGGCTGAGAACAGTTCCTTTACTTGGTGAACGATGAGCGATGGCATTGACAGTCTCCAGCAACTCTTTTTTTGTCCTGCTTGGTTTTTGTAGGTATAAACCGCGGGCTTTTGCCTCAACCTTCACGGGATATTCACACCGGCCGTGCTGTACCATTTTTACTGTGGTACTCCAAGGGAAGGGTACTAAAGCATGGAGCGGTTGGGGCTGATTATTATGGTACGATTCCTCATGGAAACACAATAGCTTTGGCAACTGTTCAGACACTATTTTAAACAGCAACATCCTCAGGAAGACCATGAATTAGTCAAACTAGGTACAAAGGTTTATCTGATAAACTGATGACATTTCATTAAATGTCACATGTCACTGACATGATTCCATAATACTTAACCAACAGTTTATACCCTTTAATTAAACATTTGAAGTGTTTGCTTCATATCATCGTGTAGAGTGCATATGGGTTTGAACAAAATGATTGAGCTCTTATTTGGCGTTGGGTTTGTCATGTTGGCTGTGTTACTGTCACTGCACATCATGGAAAACAGACAGAGTCAGTGAACAATGACCTGCTACGTCAGTGCATTACAGCTGTGTCATGTGCCCCTGCTAAAGAAAAACACATTCAGTTATACTGGGAACCCTCCACCATGATTTGGTCCACTACCTTGATCTTTACGGCTGTTACCGTAAATCTTTGCTCAGGCACTCAAGCTCCTCAAAGAGAGATTCCTGTTGATTTCCTGTTTTGAAATTTAAAAACTTCAAAAGATGAGACTTTCTTTAATCATTCTTGCAGCTTTGCAAGTGGAATCTAAAGGTATGGAGTGCAGACAGGCAAGTGGAGCATGCATACGTATTGTGGCATCTTTGGTACATGTATCTCAGATGAGTTCAGGCTCAGAGAATTCAGTGATGCTTCTGCACAAAACACACACAATATTTCTTTGTGCTCTCTTCCTTTTTAAATGAAGGTTGAAGTCGTTCAAGATTGTAGTTTCATAATTGCTTTTCCCTGCTCCCTTGTATACAAGTACTGCACATGAAAAGAGAAAGGAAAAGCTTAGAGTAAGTAGGACAATTATGTGGACCACTTTCTGTTTCGTAAAAAAATCTCATCTCATTTCCATTAGACTATCACATGAATTTTAACTATATCAGTATCTTTGCTCGTTTGATTCTATAGTGCTGCTTGATTTCCTGTGAACAATTTAACAAAATTTGCAATTAAGAATTTTATCCAAAGCGACTTAAAAGAGAGGAATAAGCTACATAGAAGAAGTCTTGGAAAGAACTCCACTCAGGAACAGTGGACTGATGGAGGGTGAGAGTGTCGAGGTGGATGTAAGTGCAGAAGGAGGAGTTCTGGTAGCGCTTGTTAGGTCATTCCACCAGTGTGGGTAAATCCACTTGAACCTTGCTGAAGTGGATAGTTGTAGACGGAATAGAAGATGATTCATTGGGTAGAGTTTGGGCAAACTGTCATAGATGCTGCAGAGTGAGGAAAATAATATTAAATCTTTGTTTTGACCTCTGTTTTTCATCGTAATGACTTGCAAAAGTAACCACAGGAAATGGCTCCAAACGGAGGTAACCTGTGCTTGGCAGGATGTTGTTATCAAGTGTCTTGTAGTCTTCTTTAGGAAATGATGAAACCCCCCCGAGGTTGAGTATAGAAAGAAGGTTTGCTCAGAAGGGGCTTAGTTCACCTCTGACTGAGTTTTTAGCTGCTTTCATTCATCAGAGCTACTGACTCGTGAAATTATTGTTGTTGTTTTAGTGCAGTTATGGGTTTGCATTCTATAATGTTTGAGAGGTAGAAACAAATGAACCAGAGGCAGAATATCTGAATTTCTTGTCACTGGTTTTCCCCACACAAAAACAATTCCCCCCCAGGGATTAATAAAGTATTCTGATTACAAATCTATCGACAGATTTGACTGATTTCAGTTTCGATCTGAGGGACCGCAAAACCATTTTCCTGTTATCATATTTCCTGTCTCCACTAACGTTGTCAGCATCCCCCTTTTTCTGATTCCAAATATGACTTCATTATTTACTTATGTTGTAAAAGCTTATTTAATGGCTCTGTTTCCTCTGCAGCTGCCAAACACTGCTTTGTTTCTTCAAAGACAATGACTTACTGGACATTAGCTTTGGAGATCAAACATATTTCCCTAATTAATTCATTCATGGCTCCTGTTTGCTCTTTTTTTCAAATTCTTTTTCTCTGACAGGTCCAGACGCAGGCGGAAAGTTCCCTGGCTGTTGCCCGCACGCTGGCAGACGACGTGGACTGCCATGTGTTCCCCTTTAGAGAGTTTGGCAAAGGACGGATCAAGAAGCTGCGCGTCAGCCCGGATGCCTTTATACAGATCAGCTTACAGCTGGCTTACTTCAGGGTAAAACAATGTTCCCTGTGCCTCTCAATCTTTCTTTCTGTTTTTCTTTCACACACACACAAAATTTATTTTTTGGGAGATTTTTCTTTTGCACAAAGTAGAACTTTGGAGCTTTAAAGTAACTATAATCTTCATTCCTGCAGAATATCTAAACAATACCAACATTTCAACCTCCAAAACTACGACTACGACAACTCTTCAACTCTTTCATCCTTTTAAAACTTCATTTCTCTTCCTTCCCCCAGGATCGCGGTGGCTTCTGTCTGACCTACGAGGCTTCCATGACACGTCTGTTCAGGGAGGGCAGGACGGAGACTGTGCGATCCTGCTCCAATGAAAGCTCTGCCTTTGTCAAAGCCCTGGATGGCGGCGAGGTACTAAATAGTGTCGTCTGTTTCAAGTCAGACGTTTGTGTGTCAAGTGTTGTAGACCCTGTCGCTAAAAGCTAGATGGATAACGAATGAATAAGTGATTGAATGAAAAGTGTAAGTTGTGATTTGTTTTGATAGGCTGAGGAACAATGCAGACATCTCTTCCGACTGGCTTCAGAGAAGCACCAGAACCTTTATCGGATGGCTATGACTGGAGCTGGAATTGACAGACACCTCTTCTGCCTGTATGTGGTTTCCAAATACCTGGGGGTGGAGTCACCATTCCTGAAAGAGGTAAGCTGTCAGTCACTTGTCCATGTTGCGTCGTCGGTGTTTCAGATATAGCGTCACCTGTCAGTTTGAGCTTTACTGATCCAAATCCAGGTCATGGTTTTAACATGAACCCAGACAGAGGAGGTGGATTAGTGAAGTTATTCTGTGTTGGAATCAAGTGTTTCAGTTTGTCATGTTATACTAGCGTTTTCAAATGAGTGCAAAACACAAACTTGTGAAGCTTTGTCACGGTCATTAAATTTACGGGTAATATGATAAAAACTATATGATGAAATTAGGGCTGCCACAAACGATTATCTTGATAAGCGACTAGTCACCGGTTATTTTTGCGATTAGTCGACTAATCGGATCATATGCTAAGTGCAGCATGCAGCTGCACTTATATAGAACCATCATTAGATTCCAGCTTGACGTGTTTAAGGTATGTGCTAACTAAAAATAAAGACAATTAAGATGATAGTTCATTCAACTTTTAATGAACTTTGCAGCTTTTTAATGTGATAAATAAAATAAAATGAAGGCACAACTCTGGCCTTTAACATTTTTAGCTGTAAATGTTAACTGTAAAACTATGCACTATGAATTTATATTATAAAACATTAGCCTTATCACACTTCCTATTCAAACATGACATCCCTGTTATAACTTTACAGCAAACACATAACACATGTGTGCTAAGGCTAAAGAAATCGTCATCGTTAATATTAACGTCTCTGTAGCTAAGTAGCTCACTGTTGACGTTAATTTTAACAGCTAACTAGCCATTAGCTTACCGAGACAACTGTCCCTCTTTGTCAGAACTTGAATCAGCCACAACGTGCTTCCCTTTCAGATGCTCGTGCATCGCCTCGCAGAGTTTGCATTGCACATTCTTCTCTTTTATTTTGGTAAAATGCTCCCAAACTTTCGTGCTCCGTTGCCGACTAGCCGTGATACTGTTTTGGGCATAATTTTTCCAGTGACATCACGGCTAACCCCCGATTACCGTGCGTCAAGGACAGAAAGGCAGACAAGACAGCGGAGAAAAACAAAGCTTCGCAAAAATAAACGATTGCGTTGATTATTTAATTAGTCGCAGACGAATTTGATAGTCGACGTAATCGTGACTAGTCGACTGATCGTGGCAGCCCTAGATGAAATAAACTTTTGACCTGATGGTGGACTTGATGAAAGGTCCAGGTGTCGTCATTGGTAATATATGTTATTCTCAGCACATAAGGACCATAGTGGACCTCCGTCTGTTCACTGTGAATTTACCTCAACTGTACATTAATGAAGGGAAAACCTGAGAGAGAAAGGTTGTGTGATGTGGTGATTTATCACAGTTTATGTTGACGGTTTCTTGCAGGATACTAATTTCTCTCCCCCCTCCACGCTTCAGGTTCTGTCGGAGCCTTGGCGTCTCTCCACCAGTCAGACTCCAGTGCAGCAGATGGAGCTGTTTGACATCAAGAATCACCCTGACTTCATCTCACTGGGTGGAGGATTTGGACCTGTGAGCAGCTTATCATTTGACTGTAGTCGTATCTGCATATTTAACATATTTGGCAGACTGAATGGTTGTGAACACAGACTGTGTCTCTTGTGTGTGTGTGTGTGTGTGTGTGTGTGGGGTCATGTCAGGTTGCTGATGATGGATATGGAGTTTCATACATTATCGTGGGCGAGGAGTTGATCAACTTCCACGTGTCATCCAAACACTCCTGCAGTGAGACTGTAAGTAAAATCTACTTTATCCACCAAATCGCACACGCACACACACACACACAGACACACACAGGTTTGCACAGGACACTGTATTTATTTCCATATTTTTGGACAGCCTAAACAAAGCTTTATCCCAAACTTAAACCATAACCAGTTAATGCCTAACCCTAACCCAAACCACAATTTAAAATCTCAGCCCAAACTTAGATTTAAACCAGATTTCTATACTGGTCCTGACAAGGTTGCCGTTTATGCCAGAAAAGGTCCTAAAGTCATAACAGTGCTGTCAGTTAAACACGTTATTAACGGCGTCAACGCAAACCCATTTTAACGGCGTCACGTGCGAAAAATGTGCGATTATTGCGAGTTAACTATGACATCCATGCGATTAATAGCGATTAAATATTTGAATCGTTTGACAGCACTAGTGATAACAAAACAAAATACTTGGGTAAGGACTTTCCTGATACTGCAGCAGTATTTTACCCGTTTCTTCTCTTTGCACTTCCTGTCCTCACTTCCTCTGTCTATAAATGTGAATGCCACATGTACACTAGTTGCTCTCCTCTTCACTTTTTCCCACCGTCTTCATTTGTTTCTTCGTAACAGGACTCCCACAGGTTTGGAGCTGAGATACGTAAAGCTCTCCAAGACATCATGGTTGTCCTGACTGTTGACCCCAAGTCCTCCTCGTCCTCCAAAGGCAGCGTGAAGCCACAGGCCAAGAAGCTCCTCTGAATACAGTAGGACGCGTCTATTATCCTTTAGGAAACACAAGACCGCGTTACGTAGAACCTCAGTTTTTAAAGTGGCATTTGCTGCGTAACTGTGAGTGAATCGAATCATTTAAAGGGAGAGCTCAGTCGGCTTATGTTCCACATGTTCCTTTCATTCATGTTGTGATCACTGACTGAACTCTTCTTCAAACACATTATTCCATTTGCCTTTCTCCTTTTTTTTTTTTTAAATAAAAACCAATCTATTCAGCATGAAGATATAAACTTGTTCCTCAGTTTGAATATGTGACAATACGAAGCGCTTGCAGTTCCTTCTTTTTCTGAGAATATGACATCTGTCAGTGGTGATTTTTTCTTTGAAAAAAGAGAGAGTGAGAGTCACCACTTAAGAAGGAAGTCTTTAGGGAAGAGACGCGTTTCCTCAGCATGCGCAGTAACGTTTAACACTTCATAAATCTCAATAAAAGAGAAGGGGAAATGGTGTTTTAGTTTTTAAGTTGGTAGGCCTACGTGTGAAATGAAGCCGTACAGCTGATCCCGCGCACGCAGTCCACTACAATTTTATATTAATGTTTTCCGGGTCATAGAGTGTCATGTTGTAGTTCAAGGTTAAAAATGGAAAATGTCATGATGAAGCAGAAAAGACGGAAGCTGAGGCCTCGGTGTGAAGAGTGGTTCAGACTGAGACTGACCTGAAAGGTTAGGGTTAAAACTCGGTTCATTTAACACCACTGAGTCTGTGCAGGCCAATGAAAGTGTCAAAGGTCATGACCATGTTTCTGAACATGAATTATAATGAGCATTATATTTTTTTTATTTTATTTTTTTAAAGCTAGGGTTTTTAAGAGCTGTGTGTGTGTGTGTGTGTGTGTGTGTGCCTGAATTTAAGTATTGGTTCAGTGAAACAGTTTCAATGCAACATTTAAGTCAATGCAATTCCTAATGGAAACCTTGTAACAAAATACTGTTGAACTGTCTTCTCTCTTTGTGTTAATAAATAATCTAAAACATTTACAAACATTCAGAATGATTTCCTCATGATACATTTCCATTATGTTTGTCTACTAATACGGCAACGTTGGACAGAGAGCATTAATGGCCCTCCAGTCCGTCTACTCTGACTTTAGATCTGTTTTTAGATAAATTGATGCCTTAATATCAGCAACTTTAGACCTCAGTGGCTTCTGTTTGTCTCTGTGCCTGATTTCTGAACTGTTGGATGCCAGAGTAGCCGTCACAGAGGCACTTCTCTCCCTCTCTCTCCATTTGTTAGTATTTGTGTTTAAATGTCCTTCAGGTGGAAGGCCCCAAATTAAACAGAGCTGAAACAATTAATCTATTAATCGGTTACTAAATTAATCGATAACTATTTTGAAGCTTTTTTTTCATGAATAAAACAAGATTTCTGATTGTTTAAGCTTCTTAAATGTGAATATTTTCTTCATTTCTTTGCTCTGGATAACAAATCATTAAAAGATAATCATTTTGGTTTGTCAAACAGTCTGAGGTCTGGCATTGTCCTGCTCAAACAGACTAATGCCGTGGCCTCGCCTCGTCATGGCACGGCACGGTTAAGTTGCATTTCCACTATTATAGTACTTGGTACCAGGTACCAAGTACTATAGCGAGCTGAGGCGGTACTATGCGTGACCGTGCCGTCACAGGAAGAGCCATGAGCAAAAGTCCGACTCAAGAATCAAGATCAGTTAAAAAGACTTTACAATCCTAAAAACGTGGGTTAATCTCCAACAATTACCAGGGAAATGACTACAATCTCACTATTTAACAGAGGAGTCTGGAAAAGAGCCAATAGAGTTTCTAGTAAAAGATTAGTTTCCCCTAAATTCCTCGATAAGCCTGTGTCATTGGCACATTCACAGTATACAGAGAGAGAGAGAGACAGAGAGAGACAGACAGCATCAGTGTAACAATTCACACCAAAATGGATTTTGAATTTAGAGGTATTTTTGTAAATTTGTTTATGGAAACAAAAAAAGTCGGCGGATTGCGTCTTAATGTGATTTCATTCTCACTAATGTCTCGTTTATGCTTCACCCTGCCTTAAGTCCATAAAACAGGTTAAACCGGATCTGTGCCTCAGTCCGTTTCACTGCTAATACGTTATTTTAGCATTATTATCATCAAGTCATGGGTGCGTTAATGCATAAAACCTCTGAACTTTCAATAGTGTTGACGGTGAGTCTGCCAACATTTAGCAGCACAGTTACAGTTAGATTTCAGAATCTATGATACAATATGAATACTCTTGTTTGTTTTTGGGTTACACTTTTGATCTTTACCTGGTACAGCTACTGTTTTAGCTTCATAGTGGTGAACAATTAAAATGCATTGATTGTTATTGTGGTTGACTGTTTGATGACTAGACTCCAGAACATCCGTGTCACTTTATTTGATTGTTTTTCATCGTGAAACTTTATGTGGACTTTATAAAGATGCTAAAGGTGTAGTTCTGTAAACAATAAAAACATCTTTACTGACCCTACAGTGCTTCTGCTTTTTTCTCTTCTGTTTCGTTGTATTGTTTTTTGTCACAGCTGATGCCGTAGACATTGTGTGCGTCGTGAACACGGTGAGCTGTGGTGCTAATGTTCAGCCAGACTCCAAGGTGAACTGATTAGATAACGTTTTATTTGAACTATTTATTATTATTAGTTTTTTTGATTATATTAACGCTCGTCTATTTTGGTTTTATTTTGTAGTTGAAAGTTGCTCATTTAATGCACATTTGCAAATCATTTATTTAATGTTTGTGATCATTTGTTTTGAGAAGTTTCAGTAAAAGTTTCAAAAAAAACAAAGTGGAATACTGAGGTAGTTTATTTGAGATCATCAATATTAACGTTTGTCTTTAACGAATCATTAAACTGATCATTTGTTTACAAATACAAATGCTTTTAATGCTTCAATTTGAATATGAAAGTTCAAAATAAATCTGTGATCTCTAAGGGCCCAAGAGGTCAAGGGGCCCTGAAGCCCAAGTCCAAGTCAGGTGTCTCAAAAATGCACCGGAATATAGGAAATCACATCCACCAAATTCAGAATTTTCTGGGGGAGGAACCCCACACCCACACCCCCCCTTTCCCGTTTGTACCCACTCTTGAACAGATAGGGTGGTGGTTAACAGTAGTTCATTATCCGTTTGTATCAACACAATTGATAATGTAACATTATAGTGTGACGTTTGTGTCAATAAACGTCGAGCACAGGTGACTCCGCGTGGTGGGAGGGAGGTTCCCCCAAATCAAATTCAGCTTAGGGCCACCTAAAGGCTTGGGCCGGCACTGGTTAGACACATTGGGTTAGGTGGGTCCCTTGTGTCGCCCCCCCACAGTCTTTTCCTTTCCAGTAGAAAGAGTCAGGCCTCTTTTGAATGAGGTCTGATTCTGATCTGATGATCTCTGAATTTACTGGGGTCATATCTGATTTGTGTCACATGGGAGGAAAAGATCAGGGAGGAGTGGACGGAGGGTGCGCCACACCTTTGAGCCATAAAAGCAGAAAGTGGCATCACTCGATCCCTTTTTGAAATTAAGGTAAAAAAAAACACATGATTTTATAGAATCGCATTTTGATTATTTGTGTAAAATTAAAAATGAAATACTTGAGGGGATAAGCTAGAAGCATGTTTCATATTCTGATCTCGAGGAAAAAAGAATGACTGCAACTGAAACTTTCTAATCAATAAATCCGTCTAAAAGTCTTAAGTAAATAAAATGTAAATGTTGAAAAAAGTTCATTGGTTTCTTTGCACCACAAACCAACATTTTTTTTGTTTCATGGAGCAAAGAAAGCATAAAATATTCACATTTAAGAAGCTGGTTAGGTTTCTTTAGATATCTGAGCTAAGCCTTTAACACTGAGCGCATCATAGAACACATTTACTTTTAAGTGTTACTGCAATTACGCGACAAAGCCGGCGAATCAGCATCTTGTCAAACAAATGTTATTTTAAATGTGTCTTAGAACGTTTTGTTTTTCTTCATTTTGAATTGTTAATACACTATTTTCACATGCAGTAAATTGTAAATATCTGCCAGATTATCAAAATAAGCAAAAAAGTCCAGGCGGAAATTTTGAGGCTTAGGTGTTAAAGTTAATCTGTTCTATGTTATTTTAGTCTCTTTGTAATATTTATATTTTTCTTATGTATATTTACACTTTTTTTTTACAAAAGCATCTCTTTTTTACTTTTTACTTTATGCTGGTGTTTTGAGTGGACAGCAAAGTAAGAATTTCATTGTACAGGGAAACGTGTTTCTTTACTGTGCATATGACAATAAACACTTTGAATCTTGAATCTTGAATCTAAGTTTAAAAAATCAACCAAAGCATAGTTATTAAACTGGCTCTTTGAATATGAAAGTGCAATCTTAATAGAACACTTTTGGTACATTATAATACTGATTGTATTATTTGAAACCATCTGCACATTAGTACTTTTACTTGCAGTCTTAGATGAACAAACAGGCAAATGTCCTTTGTGTGGTAGGATGTGACAGATTGCAATTGCCCCTCCCCCCTCGCCTTTTCCTTTCATTTTACGTCCTTAATTGTTGCTGGACATAAGTTGTATTTGTCCCATATTATAAGCATTTGGGTCACAAAGAAGACTATAGTATGGCAGTCGAACACATGGGTTTCACATGCATATTCATATTCAAAGAAAATATATCAAATACAAAAACAAAGGTTGTTTCTTTGTTTCCTTATCTTCCTTCCTTCTTCTTATCCTCACAATAGCAGCCATATTTCTGGCTGGTTGCTCTCTTTGATTATTTTATTGTCTTTTAATGCACATTTAGTTGTTTGATTGATTGACTGACTGATTGCCTGATTATGGCCTGTGAGTCATTTTTCGGGGGCCGCTCCCTTCTTGTTGAGCAAGTCTGCACTTTACTCTCTCCTCTCCTCTGATCTCCCTCCCCCTCTCCCCCTCTCTCTCTCTCTCTCACCTGCCTGGACAGACACACTCCGCTGTTCGATTGGGATTTTCTGGGGTAAATCCCAGCTGAAGACATGCGCCGAAACAAGGTGGAGGAGGAGACGTAGTAATAGAGAAAGTGAAAGTAAAGTGTGCTGGAGAGACGCAGCAGAATGTGTGCAGCCTTGGATCAGAGCAGACGTTCGCCGCGAGACACGGTAAGTCCTGATGCTCTCACTTGTATACGCGTGCGTGCGTGCGTGCGTGCGTGCGCGCGCGTGTGTGTGTGTGTGTGAGACACTTGTTGGACATACGTGACTCTGTCACACTCTATTCTATTCTTTAGTCTGTGAGTCTGTGTGAACGGAGTGTGCGGATGTCGACACAGTGTTTCGTGGTGTTCACGCGCAGAGACTCGTCTGACCGCCGGACAACACTGTAGGCTACACACACACACACACACACACACACAGTCGTAATCGATGAATCGTTTGGTCACAAAAACGTGTCCAACCTGGAAATGATGATGTTTTCTCAAATGTCTCGTTTTTGTCCACAAACCAAAAACGATTCTTTTGTTTATATGAAGCAAAGAAATGCAGACATAAATATTCACATTTAAGAAGCTGCAACAGTCTGAGATCATGAAAAATGCTTCAAATCGATTATCAAAGTAGTTGACGACACCCATTTTAACCACTATTATAAAATATTACAGCTTTGTTGGTTGGTGATGTCTGTCTGTGGCTAAACTTTGTTAACGTTGGCTGAGCAGTGTGTGTGTGTGTGTGTGTCGTGTTTGTGGTTAAGGTGGTCTTTAACCATTTATGGTCCATGACCTTTCTTTTGATTTACACACCTTTCCATGGTCGCCCTTTAACTCTTTAACAGATCTGTGCCACAGGTGCACCAATGGGAATAATACACAACTCCTGGGGTTGTGTATGTGTGTTTATAGGTCACATATTCAGGCTTTAAAAAGTGCCATTATTTTTCTTGCCTTCTATCTGTTGCCACCAGTTTTACAGCAGCCGTTTATTGTTGGTAGTCTTGGCAGTTGGTCAGGTCTAGGTTTAGCAACGTTATGTGCCCAAAGAACGAGGTCAGCTGACTATAGTGAATGGCACGGGCATATTCCAAAATGACAATGCCAGGATTCATCGGGCTCAAATTGTGAAAGAGTGATGAGAGATCATTTTCACACATGGATTGAGCACCACAGAGTCCAGACCTTAACCTCATTAAGAATGTGGACGGAAATAGGAAATAAATCTGTGCAGAAGCTTATCAAAGCAATGCCACAGTGAATGAATGCCGTAATCAGAGCTAAAGGCGGTCCGAGCAAATATTAGGAGTGTTTTTGCACGTGTTGTTGAGTCAAAGTCATGATTGCTTTCGCATTTTTAGTAGTGAAATAAAGTAGCAATAATTGTGCAAAAGTCACACAAACTGTGATGTATTTCCAAATTTTATATCTATTTCCATATATATATATATATATATATATATATTTTTTTTAAATCACATTGCCCATAGGTTGCGCTTAAAAAAAGTATATAATACACTCTATGTTGCACATTCTTATCGCCTCTGTATAAACTGTGTGTTTTAACATAGTGATAATTCTGCCTGTGTTGAGAGAAGTTAACACTCAGACCCCGATCAACCTGAGTCACAGCTGCACTGGGACCACATTGGGCTCTCATGTTTTGTGGAAAGATTCATTAAATGTGAAACAAAGGGAACACATTGGAGTTCTTGTCGTTCATATGTCATTATGCTATTATTTTGTGTGTGACTTTGGCACCGGTCCTCATATGACTGGTCACTTTCCGCGTGGTCACACCCACAAGGAGCACGTGAGCACGTTCTACGTCGCTCATGACCTTTGACACAAATCTGACACCATACGTGACTACATGTGCATAACCATGTTAACTCACACCAAGGCTAATATCAACTATGTCTGCATGATAATCGTGCATACTTGCTCTTCAAATTCCTGTTTCTATTTTAAGGCCTCGAAACGTAAGTGAGCACTGGCCTGTTAGTGCCACTGTCCTGTATAAACATACCTGTTATCTTGCGTACAATGCTGAGCTCTTAAAAGGACTGAGGATTATTCGCTTCTTTCACCTCCGATGCCGATATTTAATGGTTTAGAATCGGCTGATCGCGATACTGATACAGAAAAGAAATATACTGAATTACTTATTTAATAACTGTGCACCAGTACAGCAGTCTGAGATAAACCAATAGCTTCACAAGCTTTATAGACATCCAAAATAAACAGTCAGTTCTTTGTTAATGGTTTAGTTTAATGCAAAAATGATTTGAACATCCAACACAAGCCCCTCATTCATGACCTAGACTACACACTCTCATGTTCTCCATCGCCTTTCGCATGTTGCTCCCTCAGAGTCACATGGACTTTGCACAAACGAATTTGCCACTTGTCAAACATTTCCAAGCAGCCGTCGAGTTTGTTATTAATAATTGTACGGTATTAATGCAAAAATGATTTGAACATCCAACACAAGCCCCTCATTCATGACCTAGACTACACACTCTCATGTTCTCCATCGCCTTTCGCATGTTGCTCCCTCAGAGTCACATGGACTTTGCACAAACGAATTTGCCACTTGTCAAACATTTCCAAGCAGCCGTCGAGTTTGTTATTAATAATTGTAATGCATAACTCCACCCCCACACACACACACACACACACACACAATCACACACACACACACACACACACACTAACAACCAAGTAATCTGCAACCCCCATTGCTCCCCGGGCACCGCTCAGTTGCTGCCCACTGCTCATAATTATAGGAAGGTTCCTACTAGAGGTTAAATGAGGAGAAGAATTTCCCTAAGGGGATTAACAAAGTAAAGAAAATATAAAAAAAAATTACCCATTGCGCCTTTGGGGCTCAGCACTGCCCCCTATCAGTGCGGCACGGTACTTTCTGCCTCACCCTGTGCATTTTCACTGCACATTTACGGCCGATCGGAAAGACTAACTAGGTCACACACATTCATTGAATATATTAGGTCAGCATGTGTAATCAAACATGGATATTGGCGATGTAAAGAGAGGCGGCAATGGACATGCGCCAACATGCGCGTTATCCTGTGTATTTGAACAGGAAGTGCATAAATGAAGCGATTTTGACCATAGAAATGTTCAAATCATACAGAAAACTAATTTATGGAACAGTCAAGTGGACAAATTGATTTTCCTCATTCAGTCTCTTCTGTAGTGAAATGATCGCGATATTTTTCGAACAAATGTCGCAGCAGATGTGGATATAAAATATCTTTATTGTGCAAAATAAATGAGCATAAAATAAAATATCAGCTGTAGGGGGCGCTAGCATAAATGTCAAGGAGGTAGCGGCTTATTCAGCCTACTATTTTAGTCATTAGTCGTGTCGGCGGATATCTGATAATGCATTTTACTGTAATTTACTGCAATATCTACTGATACAGATACTATTGTGCATCTCTAGTGCAAATGGCAAAAACTGCAGTGTAAAACAGCTTTAAGCAATCAAGAGACTAGGGCTGAACGATTTTAAGTAAACATACAATCGCGATTATTCTGACTGTATTATGATTCGCACTATGACAGGGAATGGTACTTTTTACACATTTATTCTCATTTAAACCTGAATAACATATTTAGAATGATTATTGTGCGATATTTGTGCCGATCCATGACAAACAAAGATGTTTTCTTCAGTCTGTCAGGACAATATTTCACCTATTTGGCTGAAAAGGCCAAATAGTTTATGATTAAAGACGTTGTGTCTCTCCAAACGCTCAGTACAAACCACTGTATCACTGTAGCATCTTCACATTATGTGCAGATCATCCATTTAATGGGCACTGATGCGCCCCCGTACCATCAGCCATTCAGGTTTTTTGTACCTTTCGCTGAGGACACTCTGGATAGTCTTTTGGTTCTTTGACACTCATGGCCCTTTTCCACTGTGGTCCCAACTCAGCTCGGCACGGCACGGTTTATTTTTCCACTACAAAAGTCCTTTTAACTGATGTACAGTTCGGCATTGTTCGGCCTGATTCTTGTGTCAGAAGGCGTCTTCCTGTGACGGCAGTCTGACGACGTCGGGCATAGTGTCGCCTCAGCTCGCTTGGAAGCTCGCCAGAGCAAGTGGAAACTTAACTGTGCCATGCCAAGGCGAGGCGTGCCAAACCAATGGAAACACACCAATAGCATCTGTTGTTTTTCCACTTTGACTCAAAACAACTGAAAACAGGAGTCTGGACTCTGCAGGGACCAAGTTGGACTTGTCCGTTTCCTCTTGTTTGTGATGGAAATTCCTCAGTGGGTCAGGAGATTCTTTCTTCTTTCTGCACAGTAAGAAAATACAAATTTGACCACATCTAATAATGATTTTGTGAAATTTTAATTTTAATTAACAGAAATGTAAAAAAAAAAAAAAAGTTCCTTGGTGATACAAACAGGACTGGGTAACCTAGATTTTATTCTTTTTTTTAATACATTTTCTTTATTGTGCAAAATGAGTGAAGACAAAGTAATGGAAAAAAAAAAAACAAATAACAAGACAGATGATAAATAAATAAATGAGGATTACAATGGCTTGTGTGGTATATGAATATATTCCAGGTTTGATTGAAAACTGATTGTCTAATTCAAGAGCCGTCATTTGTTCTATTGATGTATATTCAATCCAGTCCAATCCAACTTTATTTACAAAGCACTTTAAAAACAGCAACAGCTGAAACAAAGTGCGGCACACCAGAGATAACACAAATAAAAACATTAGACCTAAGAACAAACAGTAAAACATGCAATAAAACAATAAACAAGTCATATAATAAAACTATAAAAAAGTTAAAACCACACTTAAAGTGCTGTTCAGAAACCTTTAAGGCAACGTTAGGTGAAAAACGCTGGACTTCACTACTGCACCAGTTTGACGGCCCAATTGAAAATCCCTGTCCATTTTAAAACCCAGATTTGTGACTGTAGGCTTAACATGTGGTGCCAAAGGGCCCAGGTCAACAGGAAGGGTCTCACAGGAACCATTGGGTCCAAACACAATCACTTCTATCTTCCTTTCATGAAAATGTAAAAAAGTTCAGGGCCATCTCGTCAAGACACTCTCAGGTGAATTGACAGAGTAGGCGTCCTTCTGCTTTAGGGGTGCATCAATCTGACTGGAACCTAAAGAGGAAGCAAGGGCCCTAAAATTGAGCCCTGTGGGACCCCACATGACAGGGGAGCAGATGACGTGCTTCCACTGGCTCGCCTCGCTGCGTTATAAAAACATGGGTTAATCCCCAACAATTACCAGGGTCTAAAATCTCAACATTTAACATAGGAGTCTGGTGTATTTGGTAACAGCTGCTAAAAATCAACTGATTCTAATGATTAAGGGTCATTACACACACAGTTGCCAGATATGACTGTAGAAATGATTCAGTAAGAGACTTGAACCTGTGGGTGGATATTTTTTTAGACTTCCAGTTGTGAAAGATTACTTTCTTGGCGAGAGTGAGATCAATTATTTATAATAATTACATTTATTGTGTTAAGTTTGAAGGGTTGAGGGATGGAGATGATGGCAAACTTAAATCTGTGGAATTGTATATGAATGTAGATTAGAGTAAGATCTACCAGTTAACAATACAGCAACTCTTCTAACTAATAAACTACACTTATTTTTGGGTTGCCAAATACATTTGCACACATGCCTATTACTTAAGACTGGTATGTATATGTTTTTAGATACAATTAACCATATGTTATTTTATCATTCAGCAGTTTATCACTCATTATTCAAGTTTGCACCTCTTTGTTTTCAAAAGCTGCAACGATGAATCGATTACTAAATGAATTGTCGGCTCATTTTATAAGCTGTTAATCACTTTGAATGTCAGCGTATTAAATGTGAATATGATATAAATCCTAGTTTCTTTGCCCCATGTAACAAAGAAATCATTAAAAGCAAATCATTTTGGTTTGTGGACAAAATGAGACATTTGAGAAACATTTTATGGAACAGACAATAATAATCCACATTAACTGATTATGAAAGTAATCTTTTGTTTTTATTTTGATGACATAATTCATGTGCAAGCCTCAAAGTGCACGAGTGAGTGAATTTTATCCATCAGCCGTAAATATTATTATCGTACGTCAGCTAAAAACGTAATCTAAACCCATATTGGTTGACTTTATTCAAGTGTTGCAGGAAAACGGCAGTAAAAATACTTTGCTCCTCACATTTTGCTCTTGTCGCGATTCACTGTATGTTGTGAGTTGTGTTGCGGTGAGTTTGAAAAAGTGAAAAAGGAAACACTGATAATAAGATAACATGAGCCTCTACTTTTAGTCTTTGATGGTGTGGTATGTTTCTCAGCGCGAGTCTGTCGAGGCGAGATCTTCCATCATGTTCTGTCATGTAGGAACGCGACAGAACAGAATATCGTCATGCTGATGTGTGTGTGTGTGGGTGGGAGGGTTGTGCGTGCGTAATCAAGTGGAATTTGACTTTTACTTCCTTTGCCAAAACTGTGTTTACTCAAGTATTGTTGTCTTTGTGTTTTTTTGGAAAGGAATTCACTGATGAATGATGATATAAATACGTCTGTCATATTTCCTTTTTGTTTTTTCTTCTTCTCTCTTCATAGTGCGAGTCTCGATGCTCACGATAGCAGCATGTCCTCATGGAAAATAGTGACCTTTGTGGGTCTCTTGGTAAGTCCAGCTATATTTTCAGACACAATATGTTGTTTACACGTTTACAATATTCTTAGTACTATTAATCATTAAAATAAAATCCTGCCCACTCACCCTTTAACGGAACAGAGAGCTTTAAATTTGTCCACCGTATTGAACAGTTCAGTCCAACATTTATGCATGTTTTTTAAAAAGAAACTTGTTGTCATTCAAGTCTGTTAAATGCTGTGCCCCACCCCCCACTCGTGTTCAGCAATGTGAAAAATTTGGGTTATGCACCGATCTGTGTTGTACACTGTTGTCGAGCTGGTTGTGAGGAATGAACAGAGATGAGTACACAGTTGCAGACACACGTTCCCTGTGAATGAGCTGTATGTGTTACCTGCATCAAATATTCCCTTATCCAGAAAGACAGTGGGACATTTGTGTGCATGTAAACTGAATGCTCTGAGTGTCGGCTTGTTAAGATGACACTCTTTGTCTCTTCTGCAGGTGTCGCTGATTTCCATCTCAAAACAAGACTGTTCTGATTACTTCAACATGAATAATTGGGTATGTGTGAATATTCACATTATATACGGTATATCTCTGCCAAATCAAATATGTGGAGCATGTACTGACGTGACCACTAGAAAAAATTATATATTTATATATATATGTATATACATATGTGTACGTGTACCTGTACATATATGTGTATATATATATATATATATATTTTTTTATTTTTTTTTTATTTTGTATGGATAATGGATGGGGCATCACTTAAAGGAATACTTCACCGATTTGCATTTAGCTTTGTATTACTAGAATAGGGATAATATTTTTGAAAAATTGTGCTTCCCAACCTCAGTTTCCCCTGAGTTGAGAAATTCATTCTTTTCTTTGTTACGTACTCACCAGTGACACCGAGGCTTGAAACTGCGACGCTAATTCCACACATTTTAGACCCAGTGTCCGCCATCTTTGCTAACAGTAATGCTAACAGGACAAAGTGTCACTGGTGAAGTGAAAGAGTCCTTTAACGTAGCTGTCTCAGGTAACGACTGCTCATTGTATTGCACGAGCAAGGGCGATGGTAGATATTTTGAACCACCCCTAACGGTGCTTAACAGATGTGTTAGACCACATGTCATAAAAACCTGTCTTTTTAAATAACAAACTGAATTCACCGTTTTGTACCCAAATATGAGCCGGCTCACTGGGCTTCTTCACTGAGAAGTCAGAAATGAATCAAGCACAACATTTCAACCACCTAAATTGGACACGTTGAACACTTGCAAGGCTGGTTTCCCACCATAGCCGTGTTTCCACCAAGTGGAAGTGTTTGGCTTGGCTTGGTAGGGTATGTTTTTGTTTGTTTTATTTGGAATGGTACCAAAATAACCAGCCTCTACTGCTCCATTTCATGGCACATTTCCCTCCCATTGGGGTACTAGAGTCAAATGGCATGGTACTGTCCAAAACCAAACAGTACCATGGTGGACACACAACATAACAGACAATAGGGGGAGTGGAGACAGGCCTCTAAACTCTCTGCAACAAGTCATTTAAGTATCACAGTGACTCAAGTGGTACAAATCCTGCTTAGTTCTGCTTTATCTGCACATAAAGCAAATCAAACACCACAGAGGAAATGGCTTTATTCCTCAAAACAATGTGCAATGAGGAAACACTGGTGACATAAGTAGCTCGAGATTATGAAATGATTAAAAAAAGGAAACTACAATAACAATTTATACTGTAAAAATAAACCAAATAAATTAAAAATAAATGAATAAAGTGTAATACATACACAAAGTCAATAAAAAATTTAAATGAGAAAGTAAAGTAAAGTTCCAGTCGACTGGTCGATTTATGAGTCGTTTCGTTCTGGCGTGACTCAAATTCTGATTGGTTGACTTTTTGCCGTGTGAAGTTCATACAGTCTATGGTTAATTTGATGTCATCAGGAGGAATGTCAGTCAGTCATCATCTAACCGCTTTATCCTCCACCAGAGGGTCGCGGGGGGTGCTGTGCCAATCTCAGCTACATCGGGCGATAGGCGGGGTACACCCTGGACAGTTCGCCAGTCCATCGCAGGGCCACACACATCTAGAGACAAACAACCATTCACTCTCACACTCACTCCTATGGTCAATTTAGAGTGTCCAATTTACCTAATCCCCACATTGCATGTGTTTGGACTGTGGGAGGAAGCCGGAGAACCCGGAGAGAACCCACGCACACACGGGGAGAACATGCAAACTCCATGCAGAAAGGCCCTTGTTCCAACCGGGGCTCGAACCCGGGTCTTCTCGCTGCAAGGCGAGAGTGCTAACCACTACACCACCGTGTGGCCCCAGGAGGAATGTACCAAGTGCTAATGGGGGTGTTTTCAGAGCACCCCTGTTTCACACCCCTGTGTCTTCAGAGAATACCCCCTTTGTTTTCAGTATTTTGGATTAGCCCAGCCCACAACATCCGGTCATGTCATCGGCAGTGTGGCAGCATTTTAAAAAATAGATGGCGGGAAAAAAGTCAAGTGCAAAGTTTGCAAGCAACAGTTTTCCTATCATATAAAACCGGTTAGCTAACTTGTATACGAACATATCAGAGTTAGTCTAATAATCGCTGATTCGTTTAATACTCGAAATTTCAGGGCTTCAGTCGACCAAGAATTTCTTTGGCTTGATTGGTTGATTACAGCCGTAGCAATTACACCCCAACCACATCAACATCAGTGAGGGAGAAACGCCAGATGTACTTTTAGTGACGTCTTCTCTTTGTCTCCTTCTCTCCTTCACCTGAAGACGAAAAAACATCTGATAGGGAGTTTACCCCTCGTAAACGCCATGGATTCAAACGTAAGTTCCTGTTCAGCTTTCTTACTACACACAAGTGGAACCAGTTTGCCACAGAGGGACCGGACTGTACAAATGCCCTTTTTTGTCCCTGTACAGGACATCATCGAATGTACTTTGGAAACGGCGTGCAAAAAAGAAGAAACGGAAGAAAAGGACCTCCTGTGTCCCTTACAACACTGTTTCACCGTGAGTCATTTGTACTTTCATGTTTTTATATCTATGTTTAAATGACATGTGTTTGCGTTTCCACTGTCATATGTGTGTGTGTTGTCTGTTTGTTTGTGAATGTTATATGATGATGTACAGTATATACACTCAAAGTCAGTTTATTAGGTACACAGGACTCCTAATTAAGTGTCGGGGAAGAATAGCGCTCAGAGAAGCAGAAGTGGTTGTGGGAGTGCCTGCTTCGTAATGGAGAACTTCTCCGTATCAAAACATGCAGTTTGACCAGGAATGGTGTGCTATGTCTTTTCTAAGTATTTTGAGTAACCATGGCGACAAAAAAAAGATTTCTCTCAGGCTTGAGAAGGGTCACAGTGTCGCCATCCTTTAACGTAGAGATGTCATTGAAACTTCAAACGGGTCCGAGGACTAGAGACGTTTTTCTTTTCATTTGATGTTTTGACACCGTTTACGTTCTGTGCTTTTTGTGGACATTCATGAGTGTGTATTGCGCCCGTTGAGTGTGTGACATCATCGATGACAAAAATCCCTAAAGAAACTCTCTTCTTGCCCACAAGATCCAACCTACACAGAGTGTTGTTGTCATTCTCATATGACTTGTGGTTTTTCTTTTTTTCTTAAAATCACCTCAGAAGCGGAGAGAGTTCTGACCAAAGGGTGATTTTGAAACCGTCATTTCTCTGTACACATTTATATATAATTGAAAATTCACTTTTCTCTTTTCTCATGTTAGACATGGACAACCATTTATATTCTGTTTCTTTCGTATTGTAATTGCAATGCATCATCTCTGTGTTTATACCACAGGAAAACACAGTAGAGGGGACGAGAAGGCCGTTAACGTGTAAAAACGAGAGTTCTCGGAACATCTCGTTCTATCACCTTCACTGCATGGTCGCCAGAGCAGCCCGTGATGTTATTGTACCTGAAGGTATCTATCATGATCTCATCACCCGCTCTCCTGCTTTAGCTGGACGGGGCTGACACCCTCACTCTTCTTGCTCCTGATTAAGACTTAACCTTTTGAGTTTTTAGACGGTTCATGTATAAATCTAACTATAACTACTGTCCTTATAACTGTTAACAAACTGTTTATGATTATTATTATTATTATTATTATTATATGTCCAAATGTATAATTTGCTTTTTTTCTTTCTTTCTTTCTTTCTTTCTTTCTTTCTTTCTTTCTTTCTTTCTTTCTCTCTTGCATCACAGCCTGCAATTACGGTGAGTATGCTATGTGTTTACTGTATTTACTGAAAAGTAAGAGTGTGTGTGTGTCTTGCTGTAGGACCTTTTCTGACAGAAACACTGATCCTGTCAGGACTAGTAGTCGTCATAGAGACCAAAACCTTGTCCTAGTGAGGCAGAACCTCACACTAAGATTCGAAGAATTGTGATGAGGTTAAAGTTAGGGCTAGGCATTAACTGGCTGTCCAAATGAATGGAAATCAATGGCAGTGTGTGTTTGGATGAGCATGTGAAACCTGAATTATAACACCCTTGCAATTATATTACATTAATATGTTGAAGGTCAAAAAAAGTAAATAAACCTTAATTGCCGTCTGCAAATCATAGTTTTTCCTTTTTGGTATACAGTGTCAGAGGAAACTTTGTTGCAGCCCGTCTGTTGTATCATGTTTTAATTTCATGATCTCATGTGATGTTATCTTCTTTTTTTTCAGACAATGTGTGCCCTCTTTATTACATGATAACACCACACGGTAAGTCATGTTTTTGTTAAAGAAGTTAAAGAAGTAGTAAGGTTTATGCCTCACGGTCTCGACTGTAAGTCCCATCTGCACATTGCTAGTGAAACTCAGGGGCGGTTGCCATATACTGTAATGCACTTTGCTCATCAGTGCGCCCGTGAGTGTGTTGTGGTCTTAAAATGAGATGTGGTCAGGCGCAATCTTGCTATCTTGAGGCAGCATAGATCCACTGGGTCGTTGGCCAACAAAAACCTGGTCTAAAGTCAATGGCGGTGTTTCTTCATGCTTATTTATGTGGCACATTGCATGCCCCAGCACAGTACGGTTCACAATCCACATGCAAAGAGGTGGATGGATGTTTATGGTGGAGTTGTTGGTGAGGGAGAAAAGTGCAACGTTCCTGCTACTGTACTCCACTCTTCCCTCTCCGTGAGTAAAATGTTATACTGCTGATTCAGCTAAAAACTGAAATAGGAACAAGCAAAGTGTCACACTAGATTCCATTCTATTGGCGTGTTTCCACCGGCTCCACTCGCCTCGCCACGGCACGGTTTAAATAGCGTTTCCTGGTGCCAGGTACTTTTTTTCAGTACCTGCTCTGGCAAGGTTCCAAGCGAGCTAAGTAGGAACTATGCGATGATTGGTCAGACTGCCGGCCACTGATTGGTCATCACAGTGCCATCACAGGAAGAGACGTCCGACACTATGCCGAACTCTAGATCAATTAAAACAATTTAACAATCCTAAAAACGTGGCTTAATCTCCAACAATTACCAAGTAAGTGTCAATATTTAACAGAGGAGTCTGTTAAATAAACCCTGCCGCTGTAGTCTGTGCAGTAGGAGTCTGTGCTCCGGAGACGTCCGACGCGACCATGAATTTATTTTGTCACGTCCATTTTGGCAATTCATTTAAATAATTTAACGTGTTAAAAAAAGTGAACGCCATTAACGTTTTGTTTGTTTACTTCCGGCGGCGACGTGGTCCCGACACTTAATTAGGACGCTAACGTTGGTTTTGAAATGTGAGTATCACTGGTTTGCAGTAATGAGCAAAGGCAACATTATATAGATAATTGAAGTCATTTTTTTCTTCCGTCCAAGACTATTTCTGTCTTTCCTTTCTACTGCATCGTTAACGTTCACTGTCTGCATGATTTAGATTTAATGTCTGACTGAAACACCTGCAATTTTAGATCAAACAACAACATTGCCGCCCACAACAACAACAACACAGTCAACAACTGCAACCACAGCAGCAGCAACAACAACAAAATTGCGTCCAGCAGCAGTAGCAGCTAACAGCTCAATTACAACAACAACAGCAGCAACAACAAGCCCAGTACAGGGTAATGCAGGCAAATTGAACGGTAAGCTGTGTCATTTTTTGTGTAATTTACCTCTTCTGCCCACACTAGACTACCACACTAGTTCCACACTATGAAACCTGAGCAAACACTTCCTTGCAGCTTGTTCTAAAGCAGGGGTGTCAAACATATGGCCCGGGGGCCAGAACCGGCCCGCCAGAGGGTCCAATCCGGCCCACGGGATGAATTTGTTAAAATTTCACACTACGATTACAATCTAAATCTCTTCCACATACCTTTGACTAAATGTTTGTGTCTTTATAGAGCCAGTGTGATGTGTAAATAGTACATTTAGGCACGATATTGTTGAAATTGCACTTATATTTCTCAAGAAATTTCATCTTTTGTAAAAATATCCTTCATTAAATGTAAAACAAAGGAGAAAAAAGCAAGGAGTTCTTGTTGTTCATAGGTTATTATGCTATTATTTTACTATTTTTACTGTTTTTTTTTTTATTATCGTTGACGGCATGTTAAATCTTCACATCTTCACATGTTGCATCTGCGTACATAAACGCCACCACAGACAATGGATGATGTATCAGGGGGGTTCCATTACACTGAAGTAGATTTTAACCACTGCCGCTTGGAACTGTGTTGCAAGAGGCTTCTTCCCTGAGGATGTGACTAAAAAGGAATTGGTTCCAAGTTATTGTTGAAGATGTGTTACATGTTTGGGGCCCATCCACTGCCTGGGGGTCAGTTCTGGAAGTTCTCAGTGTAGAAGCTCAGGGAGGCTGGAAGACTTGTCAGATTAGCTTTCTCCAAACCAGTCAGTTCACATCATTCCAGTTGTTTAACTTATTAAACAGACTTGTAACAGACAAGAAAGATAAGGCTAATGCATTTTTCATTGTGCCTCCAGTAAAGAGCAGCTAACGCCCTGAGCGTTTAACACATCAAAAGACAGCATATGCTTTATCAGTTAAAGCTGCAGTAGGCTCTCTACACTCATGAGCTCCTCCCCCCCGTGACCAAACCAAACAAAACAATGAACAACTGGAACAACTGATTATTTAAATAAACTGAAAAAAGGAACTGCTGTAATACTGTGGTTATATATGTATATATATATATTTTTTTTTACAGGCTATTATTATAATATTTACAATTGTAAATGGGCTACATCGCCAAACAAATAAAACACATCAGGTTCCTATTTTTTTATAGACTTCATTCACAAAAATTCTGCATGGGACTGAGACAGAAAAGCCGTTCAGGTATTTTTTCTGCAATGCTGTTAATCAAAAAGTGGCTCCGCCTTTCAGCTAGTTCCTCCAATCACCATTCATCAGCCTGGCGTCCACGTCCGCCCACAGAGACGCTGAGCTTCCCCGGAAGTGACCATTTCGCCACATTTATCCGATCACCGTCTCGCTTACCGCAGTGACAAAAAAAAAACAGAAAAAAGAAAGAAAATAACGCCAGACGATCTGTGAGAACATAAATATAAATAGATAAGCACAACATATAACTAATTAACACAGATAAAAAGATAAACAGCTGATTCTGAACAAACTGTAACGTAAATACAACAGTTCATTTTTGACCATTTATTTAATGACATTTTAGAGCCAAAATACAAAGTCAGGAGTAAACACTGTCCACTAAAGTGGGAGCTGTCTGTTGTTTATGTTGAGAGAATAAGGCTCCGTTAATCCTTGACATCCACACCACCCGCCTGTCGTTCATCTCAAGCTGAAAGTATAACTCCATGTTTGAGCTGCATGGACCTCGTTGTTGCATGAAATCGAACCAATTCACCAAAGCAGTAACTGATTACTCCTTCCACTTTTACTCATACTAAAGTCTTTGTAAGAAGTAAATTGTTAAAGGCTTCTTAAAGGCTGATTCTGCTTTTTGTAAACATGGTGACTTGTCATGAATATCTATTAATGTTTACACTAGCTCTTCGTGTAGCTCCCCCTCATTGGTTTGGTTATTATTGGGAGCTATGAAACGTTTTGACAATTATTGTCTTCTGAGTTTACGATGAGTCTCAGACAAAGGTAACGAGAGATAAATGAACAAATCACAGAAACATTTTTAAATTTGTGGGGCCTTTAAATGTCACTGCTGCTCAAACAGTGAGACGTATTATACTGATGTTGTTTTCTCCTTCTTTTCATACAGTTGAACACCAAAGAAATACAGGTAAGCATTATGTCAACAATCACATTGTGCGTGTAAAGTATGGATCAATACAAATGTGTTTATAAAATGTCTGAAACGAGTTATGATGTCCTGCATAATCTCTCTGAACTGAGGACAACCTCAACAGTTTATTCTACACTTGTTGTTTACTCTACATTATTTACACCACGATGCTGATTGATGCCCAAATGACCAAGATATTGTGGACACAGTCACCACCCAATCTTCATGTTAACATATGCATGACTCACATATTTCACATTCTCTACTGGGTTGTGTGCATGTTGCAAGTTCCATCAAATTCAGCTGAAGCAGACTTCACGTCATTAAGTTCCCTTTATGTTTAAAGTTTGATATATTTTCGTCTTCGGGGAAGAAAAATCCACCAGCATTTGTATGTTTAATTTGCCTGAATTACATACTGTAATTAAGAAAAGAACGGTGATTTAAAGAGCCACCACCCTGACACTGCTTTGTTTTCTAATGGACGACAGCTGTCTCACCATTATTCAGTTGAAAGCTCGAGACGAGGTGTCAGGATTTGCAGCAATTTGTTTCCATCCTGTCTATGTTTGCATCCGTCCAAAGGTACAGTGTGTGAAATTTAGCATCTATTGCTGTGTTTCTATCATGGCACGGTTCATTTTGGTACAGCACAGGTTGGAACGGTAAAGCCTTTGCTCGGTAGGCGGGGTGTGTAGCTCCACCCTGACCTTATGGCCCGTTTCTAAACAGTGGAAGAGTTTGGTTAAGTACAGTACATATTTTTTGTATGTTTCCATTAGGAATAGAACCAAAATAACTGGCCCTAGAAGTTACATTTTGGAGCTAGAGCCATGACAGTCAGCTTATTGGGTGAAAGAAAAGTGTCACTCCCTTGCGACCAATATTTCTTCAACGGCCGCTGGATTTCCTCCGTTGTGTTGTTGTCTGTTGTGTGTCTCGCTGACACGGCCATCGAGCACAGCGCACACCCCACCTACCAAGTAACGGATACTGTTCTTTGTTGAAAAGCAAGTCTGACTGAGGGCTTTACCGTTCCTGAATGTACCGTGATGGAAACACAGCCTTACTGTTACTGTTGCCGAGGAAAGGGTGCCAAAAAATACAACGGTATGGGGCGGGTTATTCCGGTACTATTCCTAATGGAAATGCAAAACAATGCGTATCGTACTGTACTAAAATTCATACAAACGGGTGACTTTACACTCATGAAAACATAAGGCACAATTATTTAATCTTCAATTTCTTTCAAAGTGATTTTACACACTGGACCTTTTAATTGTCTTTGCATTGACTTGGAACCTGATGTCAGGACCCGCCCTGAACTTAGGCTTTCCTTTATTTAATTATATATTTATTTATTTAATTAACTATTTAAAACTTTTAAATAGTAAAAACTTCCTGATGGAGACTTATTAACATATTATCAAAGTTCAGGGTTGTTTTGTCGTGTGCAAACATTAACAGAACTCTCTGTGTGTCTGTTTTCTCCTGAAGATACTGCTTTTTTTACCATGCAGTCATTATTAATCATTTCCCTGATCCTCAACGTCCTGCTGGTGGTTTTGGTCGTCATGCAGTGGAGGATGCGGCCAGCGGTTGTGAGGGGAAATGCGGATTCGGGGGAGAATAAAAATGTGAGTGGAAATGCGGACACCGCTCTCATGAGTGAAGTCGACTCAAACTCAAAGTACCAGGTACCAGGTACCAGGTACTGTCCCTAATGGAAAAGCTAAAAAAAAAGCTTTGACAGAACTGTATAGTGAAAAAGTGCCAATAGTTTGTCACGACAGACACTGCTCTGCTAGCCTCCAGTAGCTACACGTCAGAACACATTCAGTTGATGCATACAAGTGGCGCATATGAATGCACCGCCATGTATAAATGCAAGATTTCCCGTTGAGCCTGTACAGTAGAATTACAGTCTGTATGATTATAGACAACAACTGTAGTCTTGTTAATGGACTGCTTTTTCCATAAAGCTCACCGAGTGTGACGGAGACCTTTGATGTCCACGAGAGACTGGATGCATCACTGGAGCCACACTGCTTTAAGGACTGCTCTCACGACATTGCATATTCTTATATTCTGATAAGAGAGCTGTGGGATGACACTCTGTGAGGATCAGATCCACACTGTTTCCTGACAGGAAAGAATGGACTGACTGTAGTTTGCAATGGCCTCACTGGGTGGGGTTCATGTCAAAATATGAGGAGGGCTGGGAGTAGACAAGCAGCAGCATGCCGCTGCACTTGCCTTGAGGCAGTCTGTATTCAAGATGAGTCCCTGCAGCGCTGAGTCAAAGAGAAATGAGGGGTGATGAGTCCGAAAGGTCACATTAGACTGAGATATTTGTGGAATTTGTGTGTCACCTGTGATAAATCCGCCTCTTACGCTCCCATGCTTGTTTTCATTGACCAGGACATGCGAACAGACAGTGAGTGAATGATTTATTTAATGTCGAAAGGAAGCTCTGAACGATTTTAACTTTTTTTTAGCATTTATAGTGCTGAGATGTAGGTTGGCATTGTTTGTTTTTTTGCCATGAGCCATGGCCACACGTGCTGTCCATATTGCTACACTTGCTGTACATTTTGCCACAGTTTTAATGTTGTTTTTGACGTATGATATAGAATTATGACGTGTTTATACAGTTCATTTCAGTATTCAGTATTGTAAGTCGCTTTGGATAAAAGCGTCTGCTAAATGACATGTCATGTAATGTAATGTAATATTCAGCTCAGTAACAACATGGTAATAGTAGGCAGCACTTCAGTAATAAATGACTCATACAGGGTTCCCACGGGCCCTTGAAAAAATAATATGATAATATTACAGTATTACCATGTCGCTGTAAAATAAACTGTGAGCTGTGGTTAAGATATGAATAACATGGTGTACTGTAATATGGTAGCAGCTTATAATAATATGGTTATACAATGGCAATATTATGGTAATACATTTGTTTTATTATTTAAGATGACACGATAGCCGAGAGTGAATATAATATAAATACAGCTATCATCATGTGCAAAACTATGTCTAGTGTTTTGTGCTTTTGTGTACATTAATATACATATATTTTATTTGGGCATGTTACAAATAATACACAAACAAATTGCTTTCCTGACTGTATTTTCTGCCTTCAAGACACGTGTGCTATATTACTTACCTTAGTGTTAATAAAGTGGATGATTATGTCTACTAATGCCTCACCATAATAAACCGTCTTGTGCAGCTGTTCTCACACTCCCTCTTGTAACAGTGGTCAGTTTCTCGCACACTCCCCTGTCTTGCACTGTTAACAACGAACAAGTAATGATTTTTTTGATTTTTTTCAAAATCCTGAATCACAACTGAAATTTATGAGCCATAGCTTAGCACCGTCACCAGGAAGTGTTGCCTAATCCCTCCTTTACTTCCTGAGTGTTGCTGCTCACAAATAGCATCAAATCCAGCTTGTTTTCCATCTGAGAAACTAACCAAGATAAATGGTGGAGCATCTTACATTTCTGAGGTGATGTTGTGTAATGTAACCGGGATATCTAAGATAAATCCACATGTACAGTATTTCATTAAAAAGTTGTCAAAAGTTGATGGAGCTCAATGTTTGTAACTTCATGTCAGTCTCTTTATATAGCCAGCTGTGTTGGATAGAGGGCAGTGATGTGCACCTGTGGGGGCCCCTGATGCTCTAATTGACTAAAAGTGCCCTCTTGAATCACAAAATCCTGGGGATCCATGGTTTCTATAGTTTCCCTGCTCCAATATACCTGATTCAAATGAATGGGCCGTTATCAGACTTTTGCAGTGCTTGTTGATGAGCTGACCATCTGAATCAGGTGTGTGGGAGCAGGGAGAACATAAATTTGTCCCACAAGGGAAATTCCTTCTCTGCATTTAACCAGTGACATGCAGTGAGGTTAATGACTAGGGAGGCACTGACTGAATATATGAACCCAATATATTTCAATTAGGCCTTAATTGGAACATTTATTTGTTTTAAAAGCTTTTAATTAAGCTTTAATCAATTCCATACTGTTCAACAATACAATAGTGATATAAGATATACATATATATATATATACATACAATATAAGGTCACATTTCTTTTTGGCTGACCTCTTTAATTTAAAATGTAAAATTGTGTATGGTCTTACCTTTATACAGTATGTATAAATGTACAGTATGTATATGTATATATATATACATATGTATATATATTGTAATCCACCATAAAAAGTGTACAATGAACAGGTATACAGCGGTGTGTGAGAATGTGGGAATGTGATAGAGAGTGGGAATACCTACCTGCTCCCTACTTTCACTAGAGATTACAGTATCATCTGCAAACAACAGAGTCCATGGAGGGAAAGGATGGGTTAAATGCTGAGGTCAACTTCACTATCACTTTCTGTGCGTGCAGTTTGTATTTGAGTGCCAAGTGCTGTACAAAAAAAAAAAGATATAAACATTACCTCATGTTTATTGATTTTAGTTGCGATAGCCTTGGTGTAGTTTCGGACAGCTGTTAAGGTGTTACTGTTCTGTCGCGTTGGCCTCTTTGTAGTTCAATCCTATTGTCAGAACAGCTTAGAAATGAAGGTAAGAAATGTACACTCACTTTATTACATACACCTGTTCAACCGCTTGTGATTGCAAATATCTAACCAGCCAGTCATATGGAAGCAGTTCAGTCCATTTAGACATGAAGACATAGCAAAGACAGACCAGAACAGAATGAGGAAAAAAGTGATTTAAGTGGCTTTAAATGTTACATGGTAGTTGGATACAGAGAACAGAGTTTGTAGGATGTAAATTAAATTAAAGCTGCTCCATTATTGTTGTGCAAAGACAATATTTCAGTTTTAACATGCTTTTTACATGCTACATCTATCCAGCGGTGAATTAATCCTTCAGTCTCTGATTACATTTATGGTTGTAATACAAATATCTTGTATTCCCCAAGCTTTAACCAATGTAAACCATTAAAACAATCTGGTTACATGTACAACATGTACTCTCACTGAAAAGCAGCACGTCCTCACACATTTTCCCGAGATAAACAACAACATGGTTGTAATATATAGTTCTGTGCTAGACTTTAAAGGCTTTTATTCTGAAAGGTTCTGCCAGAAGTGACGTTGTTGTTGCTATTGCGTGGAACGTCTGCTTGAACATCTCACAGCAGCTACCGGTGTGGAGGGAAAAGCAGGTAAACAACTGTTTGTTTTAGTGGGTGAGAGGAGGAGCGACACAGAGAACACGCAGCACATGAAACACAGAGTTTTATTATTTCCCAACGAAAAAAAAGCGAGGCTACTGGCCTTGCGGTCGATACTTAGAAGCTAAAGCTAAGCTAACGTCTCTTAACGGAAAGCGACATGGACAAAACTCATGTGACGACTTCCAGTAGTTTCACTACAGGTTCTTATTACCCATATTAGTGCTATCATTAAAGCATAATATATAGCTTTAATGATATGTTTGTTTCGGCTTCTTAATATGAAAAGTTAAATACGTTAAAGAGAAAAGCTTGCTACAACGACGTCAACATGGCTACACTGTACAGCCATAGGTGTCCATCTAATAAATAAATAAATCCTTTAAACTTGACGGTTGGATTTAATATTGAATGAGCAACTAAGTGGATTTTGAAGGACAGGGAGACAACCTTAACTGAATAAATACTCATCGAAAAATGTATTTTTATATTCATCAAGTTACTCATTTCACCAATCCAAAAAATACACATAGAAAAACACATGTGTGCAATTGCCTTGCTGGCATTGACTAATAGATTTCACACGCAGTTTGTCTTCTTCCTAGCATGGCTTTCAGCTCTCTGGCCGATGCTTTAGACCAAAACTTCCAGGCCAAGTCTTCTTTGCTGTGTTGTTCCAACTAGCTCTTGAAGTTTTAGGCTCGAGTTCCAGCACCATCCAGGGGGGTATTCCATCAAGCAGGCTAAAGGCAAAGCCAAGCTTAAATGGCCAAGTCTGGCTAATATGAGTGAGAGTTCGGTTCCATCAAAGAGGCTGAGATTAGCCCCAACTCAGTAACATGGAAACTATGACTCTGGCTAAGCCTCAACCATGGCTAAGCCATAACTGTGGCTCAGGTTTCCGTTCCATCAATCTGAGCCTCAACCCTGTTCCACCAAGGTGGCTAATGTGAATGCCAGCCATGTAACCATGGTAACTTATGCTGCCGGGCAAACCTGGTCTGTAGCAGGCTAAAAGTGAAGCTTAGCACCATCTATGATCAAAGAATGTCCAATAGACAGAAACAGAGACACACAACTGTCATGGAATGATAATAATAATAATAATATGTAAAACATAAAATATATAATAAAATGTATTAAAGAAATGATTTAGACTAATAATTATATATTATCTATAAGTACATTAAAGAACAGTATCACCAAAATAAAATATAATAAAAAATAAGACACAAATAAATACAAAATTAAACTAATTAGCAAAAAAATATAATAAAAGGAAATTAATTTATTCATTTGACGTAACAAGGGTTAGGGCCTCCGATTGATAGGAGATAGATGATTGATTTGCTGTCACCTGCATTCACTTACTGTAATAGGGGTCCTCGTCTCCATTGAATTGCTTGATTTGCTAAATGATTCTAGATAAATAATAACTGTTTTGCAATCAATAGATCTGTCATATGATTATTTCCTATAGAATGATAACCAACATTGCATTTTTTCATGTAATAATCTACCATCAATTGTATGATAAATGTGATGAGTCATGTAAAATACTTTGATTAAGTGATTCAAAGTGCTTTACATAAAATAAGATGAAAATACAACAATTCAACATATAGCATGTGGGACAAAATACAGAAGTAGCACAAACGCAGCATGTAAAAATGACAGGCTTAAATGAAAATTATATCAATTCTATACAATTGGCCATGCAGGAAATAAATGAAAGCTATCCCATCGATTTGCATAACATTCAGTTGATAAATGTGATGAATATCACTTTCTAACATTACTACTAGGACTGCCAAATGATAAAATATGGAGAATTTCACATAAATTGCAGTGAAACAATAATGCTATTTTAATTGTGTTCATATGAATGTTACTTATTAGGGTTGTCTTTTTGTTCTTTGGGGATTTTCCTTTTAATTGTAGGGATTTGGTTGCATTAATAGGTCCACATAACTGATTAGTTTAAAACAAAAACCATCAAGAAATCAATTGGTAGATTATTGTCTACATATATTTTGTCCCTTTGATGGGGGATTTATATAACATGATGATACTGAAATTTTCTTTGTCACTTTTACATTACATGTTTTACATACATGTCATTTACCAGACGCTTTTATCCAAAGCGACTTACAATACAATCCCTCGCTTTATTGATTGCCGCGGTATTGCCCTTCTTTCAGATTATGTGGCTGTAATCCTCATATACCTCCATGAGGAGGGTTTGCTCCGCTGCGGAGAACATCTCTGCATGCTCTTTTCCCTTGCTTTTCGGCATTTTTCACAGTTTCCGCGCTCGACTAGAATGGGCTTTTTATTTTCCCTGTGGGCGTGCACAAGTTGAGGCTTAACAGGTGAGGCTTGACTAAGCGTCAGTTGGAGCCAGCTGATTTCACTTGATGGAACGGCTTGGAGCTAGATTGGGAGATGGAGCTTAGTCAAGCTTCAAGCTTACACCTAAGTCTGGCAATTCTTAGCTACGTTGATGGAATACCCCCCAGGCTTCTCCAGCCTGCCCTGTACCCAGTTGCGATGCTCATCAACAGTAACTGTAGGGTGTTCCTCCCAAACAAGGTGGGCAACAAAGAGGCACATTGGAGTCCAAGCAACTTCCAGATGTAGTTGTTGGCCTTGGTGTCCAGTTTTTTCCACTGTTGTTGTTGTTGTTGTTGTTATTTCACACATCTTTAATAGCCACATCAGATGTTGGTAAAGTGTGAAGTGGAAACACCAGACTTTGCTGGATTAGAGACCTCCTCCACAGCTGTCACTGTCTAATCAGCACTAGTTTTACAGCATTATTACACTCATCACTGCTCATAGTTACATTTTTAACTAATACTTATTTTCAGCTTTGGCTCACTTAAAGCTTCTCTTGTCTCTTTTATTCTCTTTTTTTGCTCCGTCACTCACACACAAACATGCTGACAGCAGACACATTTGTACCGTGAGACTCATTGAAAACACAATTGTGTTCTTTCAAACAGCCATGAAGTCAGTCTGTCTTAACTGATCCGATCATACTTGGTCACAGGACATGCATTTTGATCGCAGGTGTCAACAGTCGTATTTAAAGCTGTCCACATGTCTGAATGGGGCCATTATCTGCATGTAAATTTAGGAGTTTATGGAATTAAATACTACAACATTTAATTTGGTCACATATTTACACATTTCCCTTCTCCTTGTGTGTGAGCATGATGTAATTTGTTCAGTGTTAATTGATTTTTATCCAGTTCAATGAAGAAATATTGACTGATGGACTATATATTTATATATATATTTTTTTTTTTGTCTGTAGCCATGACAACAGACCCTTCCCTCCTGAACTCTGAGCTGGAGCTACAGCAACAAGAGGAGCTGTATCAACAGCTGCTGTTACAGGTAAAGTTGTTTTGCAATTAACTGGATTAAAGCCAGAATTATAACCTTTTCACTGTAACGGTGAACATTATCCTGTAAAACCTAAACTCATATTCAGGTTCTACTCACTTAAAGGTCCAGTGTGTAAACTTTATGAGTTTGTCTGCAGAAATTGAATATAGTACCTATATTGTGTATGTATATCATTTTTGTAATCTTAGAATAAACCTTTTGTATGTATTTTAAGGCACAACATGACCAAATCTTTAATCCTGAGAAATGTGTAATGATGTAAATCTTAACATTGAAACAAATGGTTTGATTTTAACGGTCCTGCCTGGACTGTTAAATGTAGCAGACCTAGTCATTTATCGTAAGAATAGGGATCAGGGATAGGGCTAGTTTGTTTCTGTTTAGCAAGATCTCAATCCAGCATCCAGCATTAAATGTCAATTAAGAAATCCACATGGCATTTTCATCAACTACTTGTGAATAAATTTTTTTAATTAAATAAATTAAGAATAATGTGTTAATTAGTGACCAGATGCTGGTAGGTAGATTTTTCATGTTACTAGAATTTATGCTAATTTAATTGCTCGGAATATAAATTCTAATCGTCTGGTAATGGGGATGAAAGAGTGTTTGGAAAGCAAGTTAACTTTGACTTTTGTAAATGATTATGTTTTTAATAACGACAATGCTGTAATGTCCAGACAATGTTGTTGTACTTCTCTTGCCCTGGGAAAGTAATTAGCGTGATCAGACCTTTGATAATTAACATGACACATGGATGATTAACCTTTTTAAAAAAATGTCATTATTTAAATACTTGGGTGTATGCCAGCCATAAATGTAGCCAGAGAACTTTTTTGCTCAGTGGTCTTTTCTCTTTTGTATTATTTTTTCCTCTTTTTACCTTCTATTTAACCTCTTTTTTAAATACCTCATGTTTTGAGTGTTACTTAACAATGTTACTTACATAAGGTTTTAGTTTGCTTATTGTGTCAGTCAGTCATCATCTAACCGCTTTATCCTCCACCAGAGGGTCGCGGGGGGTGCTGTGCCAATCTCAGCTACATCGGGCGATAGGCGGGGTACACCCTGGACAGTTCACCAGTCCATCGCAGGGCCACACACAGCTAGAGACAAACAACCATTCACTCTCACACTCACTCCTATGGTCAATTTAGAGTGTCCAATTCACCTAATCCCCACATTGCATGTTTTTGGACTCTGGGAGGAAGCCGGAGAACCCAGAGAGAACCCACGCACACACGGGGAGAACATGGCCACACACAAGCTCATATTGTGCTTGTGTGTGGCCTTTCCATGCAGAAAGGCCCTTGTTCCAACCGGGGCCTGAACCCGGGTCTTGCTTATTGTGTAAAACAGTAAATTTTCTTTTTAGACTGTGGGGAAAATGCAGAAAGAAAATCCAGACTCCAAAGTCATCCGCCCAAATCCTGGTGAGTGTATCCACATGTGATTCTAATCGCACACCCACACACACTTGTACACTTGTCTCCATTGATGACACAAAACCTACTACCAGAGTAATCATCATCATCATCAAAAAAGAAAAGATGAATTACTGGCAATTTTAGTCAGCTCCCCTTTTTTTCAAGAAGGTTTACCTTTTGTTGAACAGATGTGGTGTTTTTTTTTCTTCTCTCTCCTCATGTCTAGGCTTGTGTGTAAAGACTGTCTCAGAGCCAGATAAGCAGAAGGTCTTCGTCAACATCTGCCAGTCAAACTCGATTCCATCTCCTCCTGAAATTTCAAAAGAGGAGCTTGTGGAGCTGCTCCAGTCAGAGGATCCTAGTGGCTACAGAGTTCCCATGAGCCTTGGCGAGCCCCACACAGAAGTAGACAACAGTATGTTTTTTTTTTATTTTTCATTGGCACCTATCAGTTAGGTTTTATTTGTACTTCTCATAGTCATTGCAAAATTTCAGTTGGAGTGAGGTGCAGAACAGGAAATTAATCTTGGCCAGAAAGAGATTGCAGCTGTGAACCATCAGGGAGAGAGAGAGGACCTAATGTACAACACTTTATTTCAGCTTTATTTGTTGTTTTTAAAGTGTTTTATAAATAAAAGTTGAAAGCATAAAGCATGTACATAGACGACAAAGAATGCTGTTGTGGAAAAATGTGTCTGAAGATGTCTTATGAGGATATAGAAGCTTGAGTATCAAATGGATTGTTGAAGCGCTGTTTATTTCTTTGCAAAGAGAGCGTCAAGTTCGACAAAACCTTGGAGGCAAGTCAGAGGGGCTCTGAGGTCCAGAGAAAGACACATAGCCAGTTGTCGTGTCATTACCTTCCTTGTGTAGCACACAAAAGACGCCTGTAGAAGGAGAAATGTGCTCTTGGGCCTCAAAACAGGAAGATTAGGAAATCAGTTTTGTGTGGGCATTACTGAGTTTGGTGTGAATATTTAGAAGAATAGCATTAGGTTAAAGGTGAACAGATGTTAGTTGTGCATTTACGACGAGTGTCTGTCCTTTTATACCCATTAACACACTGCTGTCGCAGCCATAATGAGCAAATTGGGTTAAGTGTTTTGCCCAGAGACATATCAACCTGACTAGTTCCAGCCAGCCAGATGTTTGTCTTAAACTGTTTACAATGTCTATTTTAGAAAATTCCCTTATGGGCATTTCATCAAAACATTTCCTTTTTTAAAAGATTTGTATTTTCGTTTCAGGCTCCCAGGGTTGTACAGCTTATGACGTTGTCATCAACCAGGAGTTCTTTCAGAGGTGCCAGGTGGGTAGGTGCATGCTTGTGTGTGGCCTTTTCTTTCTCATCTATCTTACTGAATCAATAGCTTCATGTTGCTGTTAGTGAATTAAATACTATTCAGTATTTGCTGCTGGGACAATAATCATTGGCCTGTATATACAAAAAGGATCTGTTTATCTGTTTCGGTGGCTGAGTCACTTTATTAAAGGGATAGGTTTCTTTGACTGACTGCCCCATGTGCACACCTTGAGCTGAGAACCAATCTGAGACATGGAGGCTCACCCACATTGAAAGTGTTATTTGCTGGTCTTTGAAACAGGGGAATCTCATTTCAGGCCCAGATATTTACATTAATTCAACCTACGTTGAACGTGTTTTTATTTACAGTGTATACATACAGAAATGGGCTAGTTCACAGAGCAAATAACAGACAAACTATTTGGACTGGACGGCAAAGTTTGTGCACCAACATGAGCTATTGAGCCACTGCTGCCTCCATTCCCAAGTTTATGTGCATTGTATGCATTTCTCACAGTGACTTAGTCTAACCTAACATGGCAGCAGTAGAACAGCAGCTCCTGTGTCCCCCATTCTCATGAAACTAAACTAAACACACTGATTTACTCTTGTCAAATGTATGTTAAGTTATGTTGATGTCTATGTTTCATGTACAGCGTGTGTTTGAAAAAAAAAACCGGAGTCGAATTCCTTGTATGTGTTACATACTTGGCCAATAAAGCTGATTCTGATTCTGATTCTGATTTTCTCTGGTGCGGGAGAGTGACAAACTTGTGCCTGTGTGCGTGCATCATTTTGTGATGTGCTCCTTGGGAAATAAAAAGTCCGTGTCCAGCCCTTTAGTGAGAGTCTGCTTTTTTCAAAATTTGGAAGGTGGAATGTTTTTTTTTTATTATTTTACAGGAGGATCCGTTATTCCAACAATTTGTAATTCTGGTGTCTTTTGAGGGTCTGGAGAACAAATACAACTTGGAGCTAAGCAGAGGTGAGTGTGTTAATGTGTGTGTACACATGTCTTTGCGAGGTCCAAAGAAACATGAAAACATATGTTTGACTCCATTTTTGTCTATTAGGTTAGAACTGGGTTAAGGGTTAGGTTTAAGTACTTAGTTGTGATGATTAAGGTTAGGGTAAGGGGCTATGGAATGCAAGTGTGTGTGTGTGCATGGACAGGGTTACAGATGGATAAAAAAAAAAAGCATAAGGAGAACTGAACAGAACAGAAACGTTTTTTTGTTTTATGATATGATAAAAAATTAACTCCTGTAAACCGTTAACATATTAAGAATTCTGCAGGAAATTGTCTGGGCTACAAGTGTTCACACCATCAGGATATTTTTGGGAACATTTTGGGCAATGGGTTGAGCCTGCACCGACTCAATCATGTAGGGGATTGGACATTTTCTTGCTGCCCTCTGGCATTTCCCAGAATCGTTACTGCTGATGTGACAGGAAATGTTCCAGACTTTGCTGCATGTCTGAAAGTAGCCTTGCTTGAATTCTTCTTCTCACTTTTAGAGTGTGATTAACAAAATCTGCTCACCACTACATTAAAAGATCACATGATCAGGACTGTAGTGAGAAAAATCAAGGCTGGAAAAATCACTGGGCAATGTGTCTGACCGTTTCTACGTCTGCCAAGTGTGATCGGTTACTGAAAGCCTTGTAATGAAAGATGAAGGTATCAAACTAAAGGCAGTTGACTTTCCTTTTTGTGTTTTTGCAGACTGGAAGGTCCTGAAGAACAGAAAGTTTTTGGGATCTGTTAGTGAGCAGAATATCCGGACGAAGACCAAGCCAGTGATTCAAGAGCTGCAGCCTCAGTACGTCTGTCTTAATGCTCTCATGAACAGAAAATAGATGCAGGGCTCTTCTTCTTCCGTTTCGTCTTAAGACTTAGAACTGTCTGATAGTTCAGTGTGTTTGTAGTATTTGTAGTAGTTACATCTGCGCTGACTGGTAAAACTAGAAATTACTAGAATTTTGTGGTTCAAAGCTGTCTTTAGAACAGGTTCTTCACTTAATCTCTTCAAGATAATACGTGGTTTAAGCAATCGTGGAAACAGGAGCTGCTAGTTTACTGCTGCCTCCCATCGGTCACTTGAGATGTCTTTTATGACTTCAGTTTTAAAAACGCGTTTACCAAAGTGAAACAAATCATTCAACCACACTTCAAAAACCAGAATTTCTTTAAATAGCTTTCAACTGTCAGTGTTTGGTCAGTGATACAGGTTTGTTATTGGGGTCAGTGACAGCAACATTTAATAAAGTGAAGGCTGGTGTATATATGATTAGGAGTTATTAATTACATTATTGGAAAACACTTTCATTAATGAGATTGTATTCATAGGGAAATTTGTATCAAGAATGTATCACATGTTCCTGCTTCTAATTAATTGTCACAAACATAGTGAACTTACCCAATATAAGACAAAAAACTCTGTGTCTTTGTTTACCTTAAATCAGACAGCCAGTCGCTGGTATGACTGAGCATGTTTTTCAGAAGACAAATTCTCCATGCATTGTGCACAACTGATGTAATCGGATGTGATTAAAATCTGCTGTCCCCATATGCTTTTACTTTCTGTGGTGTTTTGGTTGTTGTTTGAGTTTGTTATTTCAATGATTGGATCAAGTTCAAATCTACCATGGAGTCCTTGACAAAGAGGAGGAATTTTCTTTTTGATAATGATCTCATATGATGTGCTCATTAAAGCCTGTGCCTGTTTTTACAGAGAGAGCTCCAGTGACGTGGCCAAAAGGTAAATTCTCATTTCTCCCTCTTTTGTCACACAATAAGTTGCTGTGTTCGTTGCAAGAGTTCTGTCTAATGGTTTCCTGCCTCTTTCTCGGATGTCCTCACTTTCTCTAGACCAGAGTTCACTTTGCTTGTGGAGCCACCTGCTGGTCACCCTGAGTACCTCATTGCTGAAATAAAGCTTCCTGGAGTGGTGAGAAACATGCATACAGTGATTCTCAACATTACATAAAATACTGTTATTTAATCCCTATACTTCACTTCTACCAAGTTAAAAAATGATTAAAACATAACGTGTTATTTATTTGGAGAGAAGAATGAAAGAGCGAGGGCAGTCTGTCATTGTCACATTTATCAATAATTGACATCCTTTAGTAAAATATAAATAACCCCATTCCATTATTATGACATTTTAAGTTCCATAATTCCCTCACAGTTTGGGAGAAACTACATGAGTCAGATTGTGTTTTTGACAGTTTTGCCTTTCAACCAAAGTTGCTATAAAGAAATGAATGAATTAAGTAAGATATGATCTATCACAGAGTTTATATCACTAGGTTCTACGGTCGGTGCAAGCTGTGAAGCTCACATTACAGCTGCAACTAACAATCATTTTTGTTTGGTCCATAAAATGTTGATTAATCTTTCCCAAAACTTGACATTACGATGTTCCCAGATGTCTTGTTTTGTCCACAAACCAAAAGTTTTAATCCTTTCCTTGTCGAATGGAGCAATGAAATCAGAGAATATTCACGTTTAAGAAGCTGAGAAATCATTAAAAGTTATTGAACTCTCGAACCAAGTAATCGAATAAATTCACTTTGTAATAGGTTTATAATCAATTCCTCAAATATACATACAGTTCAATTCTGTGCCAGAGGTCATTGCTGACAAATGAATTTGAAGTGACACAAAATGAGTCATGTGACATCCGGCGCTCTATAGACACGGTGGCAAACTTGGTGGATGTTTGCACTCTCTCAGAGCTTTCATTTAGTTCATTCATTCATTGACAGTCAACACCTCTGTGTTGTATAATCTCAACTGTGTGTGTGTACGTGTTCTGTGTAGCCATCTTCTCGCTCTCTGGTCCTGGATGTCGGAGAGGACCGACTGGTGTTGACAGCTCGTCCCTCGCTCTTCCATCTCGACATCTTTCACCCCTTCCTCGTCGATCAGGAGAACAGCGTTGCACAGTACAACAAGAGCACAGAGGTACGCAACACATACACGTATTATCTGTAACAGTTCTCACTCATCTAGGTCTTTAATGCAGAGGTAAAGATGAGTAGTATTTGTTAGAGTTTCTTGAGGCATTTTCACCTCTCATCCATGGGGATCAACATATTAACCCCTGTTAAACTTTGCTAAGGGGGTTATTTTTGCCCCCGTTGGTCTGTTTGAGTCTGAGCAGCATATTCAGAATGTCAACAGCAGATTTTAATGTCATTGTCTGGGGATGTAGGTTACGTAGCTGGAAGAGGACACAAGGGATAGGGCAAGATGGAGGCAGAAGATCCGCTGTGGTGACCCCTAAAGGGAGAAGACAAAAGCAGAAGAAGTCTGGGGATGTAGGTCATTGCCCAAGGAATATATTATTAAATTTTGGTAATGATCTGGATACAGAAACTAAGCGGTATTGGCAGAAGTTTTTTCGCTCGCTGAGTGTTGTTCTAGTTTCATGCTAAAACCAGCATCATCAGCCAATCACAGAGGGTCAGCGACCTGCATATTTAATGTCACAAATCACTAGGTATTTGTTTCGTTAGCTCACAGAGGTCTAAAGTTAAAGCAGGATCAGGTGAGATTTTGATCAGTAACAATAACATTTCCGCAGCATGTAAATTGAGTGATGTTGAAAGAAAATGAATTGGCTGTGACTTTGACAAGTGGGACAGAAGGAATCTGAATAAAGGGCTGATCATCATGTAAACACGCCAATCCGAAAACTCTGGACGACAGGGCTGTTTCTGTTTTTGCCGATCGTCATTCAGATCTGTGCTGTCACATGTCTGAACCACATAATTGTGACATACACTGCCTGGCCAAAAAAAATGTCACAAGATTTATTTCCGTCCAGTGTTGCATTCATTTTTCACCAAGTTCTTGTATTGATGATGTGAGAGTCAGGCGACTGAGCAAAGCCTTCTCCAGCACATCCCAAAGATTCTCAATGGGGTTAAGTTCTGGACTCTGTGGTGGCCAATCCATGTGTGAATCACTCTTTCACAATTTGAGCCTGATGAATCCTGGTATTGTCATCTTGGAATATGCCCATGTCATCAGGGAAGAAAAAAATGCATTGATGGAATAATCCCTTCATTCATTATATTCAGGTAGACAGCAGACCTCGTTCTTTGGGCACATAATGTTGCTGAACCTAGACCTGACCAACTGCAGCAACCCCTTACCTATTTGCTTAGTAAAATCCAGGTGGCGACTTTTTTTGGCCAGGCAGTGTATTTCCCTTTTGTTAGAGCTGTATTTCCGTTCCAAGAACACACATGACGGTCACAGACTGGGAAGAGGGGAACAATGACATGAATAGCCTGGGGACGAGCAGACACTTGCGGCTTTTGTTTACCACAGAAAGTGGAAGTGAAGCTTATTCTTCTGCGTCTACTTCCACAAAATTACACTGCGCTTGTCAAAATAGTCCATTCTGACTGAACGCCTGATGCACGCCTGATGCCACAATCCGATCATTTCATTTTGTGTCCATGTCAATTGTGATTTTTCCATCGGAACAAATCTTTTTGGAATGAAGACATTTTGCACATGTAAACTAATCATAGAGCCTTTCAATGACAGTGAAGAGCGAGCAACTGCTTGTATTGGCTGTTTTATGTGTCCATGTTTCTTGTTATACCAGCACTATGCCAGGTTCAGGATCACAATATGGGTGGAGAATTTCATAGATGGAGAGTTTACCTCCCGTCATCTGTCAAAAACGACTGAATTTTTGACCACACTAATGTTTGAATTAAGCCCTGTGCAAACAAACTCACGGTACACTTTCTTTTCCCCCACAGATTCTTACAGTCACAATGCCGGTGGTGTGTTCATGAAGTTGAAGAGGTCACGTCCATCGATGTATTTATTATTATTTTTTTAATTCAAAATGACGATGTGTTAATAAAAGAGTTGTTTTTCAGTCAAATCCTTCTCTTGTACTTGATGCATGACTTTTTAATCCCCTTTAATCAGAGCTGAGAGCAGATTAGACCAGCTGTAGAAAAGGAGCAGGATTTTCCCTTGATCTGGTGTGGACTCATGCGGGCCAATAAACAACAATTTATCACAGTTTAAACTGTTTATACGTATATTCTGTTCCCGCACAAGCATACTTCATCATATCCTTAAAATAACAGCGTGAGATGTTTGTGTGTTCATCCATCCAGTGTCTGAGCAGCTCTATATAAGGCTGTTTGTTCTGTGTCTGTGTTTTTTTCATGACTTCACAGCAGCTTCAGCGTCCAGCAGCCAGACTACTGCTTTACACAGAATCAAACCGACAGGCTCCTTACAACATCAGGAAATCAGCTTTTCCAAGTCAGCTTTTCCAAGTAAACGTTTCAGGCATTTTATCTTTTTTTAAACCAAACAGTTTAAAAACTAAATCCCAGTAAAACTAAGTTTTGTTTTTTCTGCAGACAAAAGCAGAGTCAACGCAGATAATACCAAGAGAACATGTTTTATTCTCTTATTCTGTACCTGAAATGTAGCCTGTCACATATCCTGGAAATTTGACATCTTAAGTAACTATGTGTCAACACACTGACACAGTATCCGCTGCAAGGATGTGAGACATGGAACATTTTATTGGTGGTATAAGGCCTGTGTCCATCTCTTTCTGTGAACTGGAAAGCTCTCCTTTCATGGAAAAGACAAACGAGTGAAGCAGTCACTTCTCTATTTCTGGATCTGCCCTGGTCATCACTCTATCTCCCCCCCGCTGCCCCTCCCCGCCTCTAATGTCTCTCTCTTTGCAGTTGCATGAGCATCCACATCAGTCTGTCTCTGCTCACGTTTCTGCCTGACCACTGTGTAGTGACGTGGGTGTGTCCAGAGGTAAAAATGGCACTTACACTCCCAGAACATTCCAGAAGCATATGATCATAAAAACATCCCCAATTATGAATTATTGTTGTGTTGGCATTACAGGAAACTGTCAAGGGATATTCAGAGTATTGTAAACGGTGACATCTTGTGAGTGAGTTGAATCAGAATGTGGAACAGAATAGATGAAATCATTAAGGATGCATTGTGTAGAAAATAGTGACACCTACTGTGAGACTGCCTAAAATAATGTTCTTCAGTGATAATGCATTATATGTCTAAATAATGTAAATATAAGTAACAAACAATATTTACATATTACAACAAAAGTAAGATTCAAACATTAAAAGCGGTTCAGAGTATGTGTGTTTTTTTTTTTAAAGTTACTTGAACATTCAGTCCAGTTTCTGGGGAGTTTTGGAGAAGGAGTTCCAGAGGGAGCGAGCAGCTTTAGAAAAAAGCTCTGTGGCCTCAGTTTCGGTGCTTGGTCCGGCGTGATGGAGGTGAAGCAGGTCAGTGAAACATGAAACTCACACCCTGGCTGCTTTGTCTCTTCAGGCAGCCTTCATGAAGCAAAACTCCTCCTCTCCCTCCAGCTACAGTTCTCCTCTCCCAGTCTCCCTCCATTTAACCACACCCTCCCACTTCATTTTGTCATCCCCCTCTTCACCTGCCCTTTGGTAGCCCCCATTTGTTCAGTGAGGTCATCCCTCTGTTCTTCCTAATCCCGCAAAGCTCTCATCTTTCTGCCTTTGTTTAATCCACCTGTGGCCCCAAGCCCCATCCACACACACACAGACTCACAGTTATTCTTGTATTGAATACTTGGGCACTCAGTAATTCTCACAGTATGCATACTGTACACACATAGTCAGATAACACACACACACACCACCTCCCTGTATAAAACTGTCTCTGCCTCGGTACATCAGTCATTCTCTTTCCTGTGTCTGTCCCTCTGTCTTGTGTCTGGTGATACTACACCTTCATACAGGTATGTCTGTCTGTCTGTCTGTCTGTCTTTTTGTCGTTTAACTTGTTCCTTCTGTTGTATCCTATCCTGATGAGACTAAAATACAACTATAAAAAAATAACTTTGACAGCCACTTTTTTCCCTCTTATGTCACTGTGATACTTTTTTAAAAATTTTCTCTTTTCACTTGTGTGCCCTTCCCTGCCATTTGTGACTGGCCAATATCCACACTGGCCACAATATCTAAAACGTATCCAGTATTTACTTCAAATGACAGTATTATAGTTTGTGTATTCTCAGCTGAGATTGATTTTTTTTTTAATTGGTACTGAAAAAAATATATGTACCTCCTACCACAACAAGGAAAACTAGATTTTCTTTCATTCTAAATAGATCAAATATATCTAGTGTAGTAGTTACTTACACTATAAATATGTGCATCATTGATAGGAGTTGACAAACTTGGAGGTCCACGGTGTAAAAATGAGTGACACCTAAAGGTGAGACTGCAGAGTGTGACAAACAGAGGACTGCTCATCCCTGTCCTTACGCAAGTGCATTAGGAAACTACAGTGTCCTCCACATACCAAAAAGGATGTAGTTCTTCTCCATGTTCCTCACCTGTGGGTTCTATCATCAATTTCTGCACATGGGTCCTTTTAGATCACCTCGCTATGGTTGTAGCTCGATGGCTGTTCAGAATACAACCACTAGTGAGGAATTGCTGTTTTGGAATGTTGTTAGTCGATCTTTGTAATGTGTTTCAGGTTTAGCGGGAGGCTATTTGATAGCATATTGAGCGGCATTCCAAGTCTTCCGACCATATGGTATCTGTGTCTTATGTGCAGAGTCTGGCTTTGGTCAAAGTATACATGCAATAGTATTAGAATGATTTAGTCAAACGCTGAGAAATTAGATTTTGTAAAATTTGAGAGGAACATGTTGATATGTATTTTAAAGTTACGGTTCAATTCAGACCAACATTAATAATTTATTCTTTATTTATCATATTTTTTGTGTTAGTTGCATTTGCATTGCTTATTAGTTTAGGCAGCAGGATAATTTGTGTTTACTCATGTAAGCAATGTGAGGAAACTGCAAATATTTTCCCATCCATTTCTGTCCCAATGTTAACTCTGATTGCCTGTCAGGCAGAGCTGATTCTAGGGTCTCTGGTGCTAATCCCAGCTGACATAGGACAACAGGCAGGGTCACACCCTGGACAGATCGAGTGTCCACTTTGCCTAATCCCACATATTGCATGTTTTTGGACTCCAACTGGGTCACAGAACCTGGGTCTTCTACAAATGCAAGAGTGCTAACCACTTTCCAACGGTGTTGCCCCCCCATCATAAACCTATATGATAGATATGCCATCTAACACAGACTCCAGCAACAAAATAGTGGTGGCCCCCTTTTGGCGATATCCCTATGTTGCGTTGTTGTCTGTAGTTTAAAGGTGTCATTGCTGTGGGGCTGTATCAGTTGTCTGTTGGGGGTTCTAGGCAGTTGTCTAGTTTGCCTATCTCGCTGCTACAGCTCTGCCTTCAGGACACTGTATGATATCAATCTTCCACTCAAGTTCACATATTGTTACTCAAGCCAGTAATGCAAATGTAATGACGCTTCATTGTCTCTGTGTGGAATCTCATCACGCAAAACATCAGTTTGGTGTGAATGATCCATTGAGTGGCAGCTGCTCAGACTGACACGAACAATTGCAATCATTTAGAAAACCACAGAGCATGTGTCTTATGTTGGAGGAGATTATTTATGTGCTCTGTAGTCCGGGACCTGGTTAGAGTTTCATTTTGTTGACGAGACAAAGGATGATGAATAGATGGATGATTAAAGACAGATCCCCACTCGGCCACTTGTGCTAAACATACTCCTGGTCTTAAAGACCTTAATGGCATTCAGGAAATGGCGGAAACTATCTGAACATTTTGGTATTCTGATTCAGAGCCATAGTGTCATCTACTTTTTATGACCTTCAGAGCCTGTGACAGCTAATTAGTCTTGTGTGTATCTTTTCAGGACCTTTTCTGTCATAAGCACAGACCTTGTCAGGAACAGTAGTCCTCACGGAGACCAAAACTGGGTCCTAATGAGGCAGAACCTGAGGAATCTGAGGAACTGTTTTAGTTGAGGGCAAATATTTGAATTGTTATTAAGGCTAGGCATTAACTGGTTATAGTTAAGGTGAGGGATTAGGCTTCGACATGAGTCAGAGTCAGTGCAGTATCCCCAGAAGAATAGCTGCACAAACCTGTGTGTGTGTATGTTGGGGGCTTCACCACCCTCACTTTGTTCCTTTGTAATCATAGCCAACCACATACAGAGATGCTAACAGTCTAAGGTCATACTAGCTAACTTTAGCATCCAGAGAACAGTGCAGGGTATTAAGCAGGTGTTATCTATGCAGCTGGTGGCTGTGTGTGTGTGTGTGTCTTGTGGGGGCATTTTGACATTGCGGTGCCCCACAGCTTTAAGGTCCTTAAAGACCTGGTTTTAGGGTTACGGTTTGGCACTTAGTTGTGATGGTTAAGGTCAGGGTAAGGGGCTGGGGGATGCATTATGTCAATGGTGTGTCCTCACTAAGATATGAACACAAGTTTGTGTGTGTGTGCGCGTAGGATTGTTATGATGGTCGCTGCATGGTTGCTGTCTGGATAAACTGTGCAAACACTGTGTGACTTACACAGGTTTTACCACCATAGATTGACCGGATTATCAGCTTGGTTGTGTGTTTCATGCAGAAAGCGACCACCTGCTCCACGTAGCCAAACACACTGTACTTGCGCTTTTCCATTATACAGTTCTAGCACTACTCAGCTCGACTACTCCTTTTTTTGCTTTTCCATTAGTGATAGTACACCTGGTACCTGCTGCTTTTTTAGTACCTGCTCTGGTGAGGTTCCAAGCGAGCTGAGCCGATACTATAATGTGAGATCAACAGACTGTCGGCCCATGACTGGTGAGAGAGTGAGCGCAACGTCCGACACAAGAGTCAAACCGAACAATGCTAAACTGTGAATCTCCAACATTTAGCAAGGAAATGTCTAAAATGTTAATATTTAACAGTGGAGTCTGGTTTATTTAGCAACAGCACTGCTGAAGGCCGGTGATCGTGAATCACAACCCGTTCAGCCATATTTTAGTTCTGAACGATTTGGTGAACAAATCTTTTGAATGAACTGATTCTAATGATTCAGTACACTGAAATAAATTAAATGGAAATTAATGGAAAACAACGTGTCTGATACAGAGTCGAGTCGAGTAGAGCCAGAGTAGAGCTAGAGCTGTATAATGGAAACGCGCCAGTAGGTTGGGCCTCTGCAGAGTTGACCCGGCTCTGTATGAATCTATAGATATAAAAGGCTCATTCTGTGGTTGCTAATGTGCTTGTTAGCTGACCCCCAAAAATACACATGCACATACACACATTGTCCTTGACTAAAATTAACCCTGCTAAGACCTGTGTCTGTTGTCTGTTGGAACTCGAGTCTTCTTCTAAATCCCCTGGTTCATCCCCTCTGTCATTCCTCCCCCCCCTCCCCCCTCCCCGCTCTGTAGCCCCTCATATCCTTATTTGACTTAAGGTCAGACCTTTGAAATAAAATCTCCATAGGTTTATTACATATGAGATCTGTCATTCTGGAAAAATTAACAGCTGCACAATAACTTTGAAAACATTAACTTTTTTTTACAAGCCCTAATTTCGCTGGTCAAAAAAAAGACACTGGCTCCTGCTGGTGACTTTTCTAGTGTGACATTATCATGTGCGCCATTGAGTTTTAAATTGACTGAAAATTTAAAACCGTTTCTAGTGAAAAGCATTGGAAATTAGCTGTGAAATGGTTTTCTGATGCATTTGAGATGTTAAGCATGACTCTCAACTTATCTTCTGTCTAACAAGAGAAGTCAGTTAAGGTGTTTTAGTAGGTTTACCTGTGTTTAAAGTAATCTAAATTTCCCCTCTTATTTTGGTTTAAAATAGGTATTTAGGGAAAACTAACACCCCTTGTTTCCAGTTTGAGCTAACATGCTATTGTCTGTGGCTTTGTAATTAACATACAGACATGAGAGTCATATATTTTCTTTTACTCGTGCTTAATAATAGAAACATACGGAAGTAGTAAATGATTTTGAAATGAAAAAGTTCCAAATAGAGACAGTGGTAACTGATTGCTGTATGAACACTGCAGTTAGAGTAGAGTGTCAGTGATAATGCTGTTGAGAGGAGTTATGGTGTCTGACTATGCCAAGCTGCAGTGTCTGGCACCGAAGCAGAGAGAGAGAGAGGACATAGCTTTCAAAGACAGTTACTGTCTTCATAAATCCAGGGTGCTGTCACTTCATCCTGATGACAGAGGGACAGAGTGGAGGAGAGGATGAAAGGGCGTGACACTGTGTTCAGGGTTAACATGAGAAGAGGAGATGACTGATGTATCAACTTCTGACATAAATGTCAACAGCTTTTTTTTACTTTTCTTTACTTTTCGACTATTTGAATGATGTCATCTATATTATAACTTTAATTAACCAGTAAATCTCGTTAGTATCTTTCCTACAACTCCATGGACCATGATGATGAACTTTGACGTGTTCCTGTGACTGTGTAAAACAAAGAGTTACATTTTTCACCTTATGGACATAAAGTGTCGCCATTGAAACCTGTTTCAAACTTCTTTTTTTCATCCCCCTCGCATTGAAAACATGTTTTCATTCTGAGGTCTTTGCCTCAAGCCCCAATTTGTCGTCGATGTAATGTTTCTGGTAATCCAGCAGGTGGCGGTGCAGTGTCATAAATTCAGGCCAATTCAGGAAATACTTAAAATGTATTCATTTTGATTTGATATTTGTTTATAATCAGGACTGATGTTGGCTAAAACATTTATTCATTGAAAGAAACAGATTGCGGTTTATTCAGATGGGAAAAATAAATAAATAAATAAACATATAAATGTTGTTGGTAATCAGTGATGTCCGAGGTAGTCTTTTCCATCTGAAATAAATTGTATCATTATGTCGGAAATGAGGATTTTGATGGATAGATGGCATTTTCTTAAGATAAAAATTGTTTAATTGCATTTGAAAAAGTGGCATTTAAAGGGTTAAAATAAAGACAACATTTGCAGTTTTAGCTGCACAAGTTACACATTGGAGCTTTAATAGCAGTTTTAAGGAGTGTACATTTTTTGCACTTATGACAAGAATGTTGTTTTCAAAAAAGGTTGCATATAACCTTCTCTCTCCTTAACAAAAGGGTTAAAACAAAATAACTAAAAAAAATAAAAACACAATATCCGTGGATATTGATCATCATTTCAATAAATGTAAGATAGTAAAGGTTGATATAACAACTGCTCACAAATCTGAGGAAAAACATCATCGCCACCCAACATTATTGTTGAATTATTGCCCTTCAGTCCTAATCTAATAGCTGCGGATGAAACTGATTCTAACACAGAATCACAAAATGTTTTCATGTTGCAGTTGTTATTTTGACCAAGTTAAGTCAAACAGCAGTTAGACAGAGGTGTTATGTTTCAAAACACTTTCACTTTTACACTCACATATTTCCAAAGTCAGTCGTCCAGACTTGTTCGCAGAAAAGAACAAAGACAGAAACAGTCAGTGAGGACAAACGTGGACAGAGCGATCGATGTGTGACGGAGAAGAAAGTGTGAGAAACTCTACCTCCGCGGTCGCCCTGTGTTTAACCCTTGTCACATTCTCACCTGCTGACATGCCATCAATCTGCATGGCTCTGCCAGGATTGTGTCAGCGCTCATCCACTGTGTGTCTGTCTGTCTGTGTGTGGTTTAGTCATTGGACATTGGCAGCTCAGAGAGACAATTATAGTGAAAACCATCTTACCGTGCATTGTCTCTCTCTCTGTCTCTCTCTCTGCTTGTGTGTGTGTGTGTGTGTGTGTTTTTGTGTATCCACAGAGATTAATCACATGACAACAGAGAGTGTGATAAAGTGATGATGACTCATGTACAAAAGCTCATTTCTTTTAAAGGCACAGTGTGTAATCTTTAGTTTATTGGCAGAACCTAAATATATGAGTGTATAATTGTTTTGTTTTAATAGCCTTGGAATAAGGCTTTTATATATACTCACAGTAAGGGTTTTGCAGTCTGATGTATTTAGCGACAGCACTGCTGATCACTTGTTACAAGTCACTTGTCACTTGTTTGTGTGTCGTGTGTAAAACAATGTCACGGAAGTTTCATGCAGATGCGCTGTGATGACTCCGCCCATGTTGAGGAGGTACTTTATAGTAATAGCTAGTAAAACTAACTAGGTGAGCCAGACTATAGTATGTACTGGAAAAGCAACAATAGTTCTTGGTCCATAAGACGTAGGTAAAAGTCTTCAGTTTGTTGCAATATGCAGTCTTACCATTAGATGTCACTTGTTCTCACACATCAAATCTTTGACCAGTTTAAGTAATAATGTAACCTTAATATTCAATAAAATGCAATGGGGTACTGTATTATTTACTCTTTATATACATCTTAGTGTGTGGACTACACAGCACATGACACATTTGTGTTAAAAATCATCTTTTGCAGTGGAAAGAAAAGGGTCACCGTACAAATCACTGTGCATCATTTTCAAGTTATTTGTCTAACAGTTAGAAATTAAACATCCTACCCATATGCATGTAGTTTAGGCCTTAAGGAGGATTATTTTGGTAACATAGGAAATGCCTCATATAATGTGTGTGTTCATGATGACACATTTCTAGGGAAGCCTGGGTATTCAGTCAAAGATGATTACATTTGAATAAAATAACCTGTTAAATATTTAAAATGATTAATGAATTCCATGTAATTTCCTTACTCATCTTAGTCAACTTCACGTCTTTATACTGACAGTGGAGAGAAAATAAAGGGATCTCTTTCGTTGAGGTGTTAAAATACAAATATGATCCAAAAGAGATGAAAACAGGAAATCTGGTCAGCAATCCAAAATCCATTTGGTTTCAAGTTATAATGAAAATGTTTCTTCAGTAAATATCATGTAGCACTTGACACTGACTACGAGTTTCAGCTCTTCTTAAAATGTAAACTTTCTGGCAATATGTTGTTCATTCAGCAAATTAGAAAGATTGCTCATCATCTTCCTCATAGCTTTTTTCTCTTTGTTGCAGCCATGTCAGATGTAGAAGAGGAATATGAGTGAGTAGAGGAGCACACATCACTGTTGTCGTCACATGTCTCATGTGTTCATGCCACTGTAAATGTACTGTAAGATAAACATTAACGCTGTGTGTTCTTTCTTCTCGTCTCTGCAGGGATCAGGGTGAGTCCTCCTGTCCTCCTGATGTGTCCACATCTGTCTCACAAGGACATTATTTACGAGACGTGACACAATATTAATTTCTCTGTTATTTTTAAAATTTTTCCCAGAGGCTGAAGAGGAGCAGGAGGAGGAGGAGCCTGAACAGGTGGAGGTGGAGGAGGATGGAGGAGGTGAGGCCACAGAGACTCCACAGATCTGTTGTATTTCAAATATATTCTGTCATGTGACAAAAATACAAAGGTTACAACAACCATGCCTACCTGTCTTTCTTTCTTTCTTTCTTTCTTGCTTTCTTTCTTTTTTTCTTTCTTCTTCTGCTCTGTGTTATTAGAGGAGCAAGAATACCAAGGTAAGATCATCATGAGTCCCACTTTTATATATTTGTAGCATTTATTGGCTTAAAACTCTTGACATGTATTTTTGAAGAAAAGAGTTTATTACTTTTTTCATTTTATTGACACAATTCAACTTCTTCACTGTTTTAATTCAGGTCAAATTTCAAGCTTTTAATATTAGATTTTGCACAATATTCTCTTTTGTGAGATACTGTGCAAGGCTTTAGGCTAAATTTGGGGCAGCGTCTGTATGCTCTGATTTCACTGATGTTTATACATTGAGTTATCACACTGGTATTGTATTTAGCTTAATTCTACCACGAAAGACTTCTCCATTCTTTCTGCATCTACAGTATGTTCACAGAGACACATCTGAATAATGTTTGTCACTGACACACAGGTGGAGGATGATGACACTCATATCATGTGGACCTTAAATGTCATCTGCACAATTACCCAAACAATAGAAATAAATGCTTATAAAATGTTCTACAAACTGTGTGTTTTTAATTAGAGTTTTAATCTTTTTGAAAATGGTGATTATTCACTTTGCTGCCTGGAGTTACAGTATAAGAAAAAACAAAACTCTCCAAATTAGTACGTTTTGGTGTCTACCAGACTTTCAGCAAAAATATGAACGATGCAGCGATATACTCGGTGTTAAAAGGTTCATAGAAATCACACAGACGGAGAGTTTTAACTCATCTTTCAACTCCAGACAAGAAAGTGATGAAGGCTGTTTTCCAAAAATGACAAACTCTATTAGCTCGCTGCTACCTGTGTATCATGAAACGCTGACTTCGGACTTCTTTCAGTCACTGCACACCACCTCGCTTCCATTTTCACCTCTTGCTCTCCTGGTAACCAGGAACCATTCTTTCTTGGTCATAAACCAATTGTTCCCTTTAATAAATTGCACCTTCCATCCATATTCCTACTCTCCTCATGTCCACTCCTGTCTTTAATGCCTGGTCTCACCATTCCGCCATTGTTCATTCTGTCTGTTCATTGTTGTGGCTGCTGCTTCAGATCAAGATGCTCAGGAGGAAGGTGAGAAACTGAATTTAAGACGTGTAAAACTGAAGAGTAAAACACACAGTTTTTTGTTTATCCTGCCCAGTACCACCCTTGTTTTACCCATCTAATATATTAATTATTCAGAAGTGGTCTAACAGTCACCTCACAAAACTCCATAGTAATTTTAAAAAGTCTTTTGAATTGGCCTCATTTTTAAAGCCTCCAGGAGTGAAGTAATTCGTTGGATTGATAAGGAAGATGTTTTGTTATTCTAGCATTATTGTTTCCATAACGAACACTAACCTGCTTTATTTTGTGTTGGCTGTGCTTTTAGTCCCATTAGTAGCTTTTTAACAGCTGTCAGATCTTGTATTTGTATGAAATGTTATGAAGAGAAACATTTATTTTTATTCTGTGACATGATATCATTGTTTGCTCGTCTTTCTCTCTTTTATCAACAGAGGAGGAACGCCCCAAACCCAAGTACGTTCACACAAGCTGTTTAAGATGTTGAACAGTATAGTTTTTTATTTGATATTTATAGTAGCAAAAAATGTTTCCTTAAACATTCATGGCTCCCTCTTTCCTCCAGGCCTATGATGCCTCAACTTGCGCCTCCAAAGATCCCTGAAGGAGACAGAGTGGATTTTGATGTAAGTTATGAAAAATACCTGCGTGCTGCCTTGGAGCAACTTTTGCCTGTTTGCACAGAAATTCGTTCTTTGGTTAAAGATGGCGTTCCACAGGGATCAGAACTTGGACCGCTGTCTTCTCACTTAGTCACAATTCTAGTACTTCTACTCCTAACATATTATTTATTGAACTAACTGCAATATCCAGTATGATGGCAGCAAAAAGGCCTTGACACAAACCAAATGAGACTGATCTCTCAATGGTAAACTCATCGGTTCAGGATCAACAATCCTAATTAGCTCTGAGGAAATTAAACATGCTCTTCTTCCACTAGGACATCCACAGAAAGCGTATGGAGAAGGATTTACTGGAGCTGCAAACTCTGATCGAGGCTCACTTTGAGCAAAGGAAGAAGGATGAGGAAGAACTTATTGGCCTCAAAGGTCGAATAGTACGTTTGCTTTGATTCTAAACCACACGCATGTACACAGTAATCTATACATACAGCAAACGTGATACTTGATCAGTGGAAGCAGAAACTGACCAGCACAATTCTTGGTTGTTTTGTTTACTTTAAAAAAATCAAAATACACTCATGATGTCTTTGCTTTGCAACAGGAGCATCGTCGGTACGAGAGAGCTGAGATCCAGAGAGTTAGAGCAGAGAAGGAGAAGGACAGACAGAACAGGATTGCGGTAATGCCTACTCACACACACATACACACATCACAACATGCTTCCGTCTCCTCCATCATCCCCATCCCTCGTCATTTTCCAGGAGGAGCGTCACAGAAAAGAGGAAGAGGAGGCCAAGAAGAAGGCTGACGATGATGCCAAGAAGAAGAAAGTGCTGTCTGGCATGGGAGCAAACTTTGGAGGCTTCCTGGCCAAGGTCAGTCCGACACCTGCTGTGATGATGATGATTGGGAGACTGTGATACAAAGAGATGTGACAATGGTGTGTGGATGTTGCGCTCCAGGCTGAGACGAGGAAAGGCAAACGTCTGACAGGCCGAGAGATCAAGAGGAAGACTCTGGCTGATAGACGCGAGCCACTCCCCATCGACAGCATGAGGGAGGACGCGCTCAAGTGAGTTTTCTCTATAATATAATAATATTCCAGTTAACTAACTGGCAGGGGATCAAACTAATGAATCTTATATATTAATATTCATATTTTATGTTGATGATTAAATATTAAAAACTTGTGATTCTGATTCATATTGACTTTACAAATTGACTATTCGCTAAACGGGCAGATGGCAATAGTATTAAATATACCAACACCAAAACATTTTTCTTCCTCTTTCTTGTGACAGAGATAGAGAGAAGAAAAAGTGTAACTGTAGTGCATACCTCTGCAGTGGCTCCCTGTAGCCTCCAAAGGAAAGTCATTTTTTTATTCTCGCCTCTGTGTTTTAATATTTTGGCTACTAAAAATATGCGTCACATCCTTTGCGATATTTAAAAACCTCCCCCAAAACCTGACTAACTTGTGTTTGAAATATGGAAAGCCATTCCCAACACTGAAGTTAAGTTATGTGGACGTGAATAAAAATAGTCATTTATATATCCACACATACTAAAAACAAATGCAACTAAAACTAAGCATTTAAACAAAAATATTCTTTTGTGTTCCTAAGACAACGGGCCCAGGAGATGTGGAACTGTATCTACCAGCTGGAGTCTGAGAAGTTTGACTACTTGGAGCACATGAAGCACCAGAAATATGAGGTACAATAGAAAGTAAACGTACACAGTGCTTACTGATCTCTTCACTTCCCCCCTGCGCCTGTTCACACTAAATCCCTTTCTTTTATCCTCCTGCAGATCACTGTGCTGCTGAACCGGATCCAACATGCTCAGAAATTGTAAGTACTGCACTTGCTTTGATGCAAAATCCAATCAGCTGCTCATCTCTCCTTCACTTTACTTCTCTTTCCTCCCGCAGTAAAAAAGGTCACGGCAAAGGGAAAGTGGGAGGCCGCTGGAAGTAAAGAACAGAACGTTTTGGAGGGTCCATGGTCATCTATCCACTCTTCAGACCGTCCTTGTATGTGTGAAAGATTGTTTCTTGATAAGATTTGTTGATAATAAAATAAAATGCGCTGAGTTTTATGTCGGTTGTCATTGTTCAATTCTTTTTTTCACTGGACACTCGACACTAATCATGCAGGAAGTCTCCAATACAAAACACCCAGTGTTACACGGTTTCATCTGGGATTGACTCCAGATCCTCCACAAGCCTCAGAGGTTAAACTTAACCTAAGCTGCTGTACCTGGTCTGAAGACGAGCAAATCTTACTTTGTGTGACTTTAAAATGAGATGAATGAGATAAAACACATTTGTTTTGTAGCCACATACTTCTACAGTCGTTTATTTATTTTATTAGAACCTTCCGTCTGCTCTATTGTCTGTGATGATCATGTTAACTTCACAGCCTCACTCCCCCCTCTCCCCCCTCTCTCTAATTCCTTCTTCACATGTTTGGCTCACAGCGTGAGACGAGGACTAAAGAGGACGCGGTTCTTTTAATCCAGTCTGAAGTCGACAGTGAAGACTTCACTACCTGTTTGGTCCATAGAATGTCAAAGAAGGTTGACACATGATATTGTGTTTTGTCTACAAATCAGAGATATTCAGCTTTAAGGATTGACTTATAATAAGAGTGAGCCTTTCTGTTTGTTACTGTTCTCTTCACACATACAGCTTATGTTTATGCTTCAAAATCCATCTGTTATTGTTTGAAAAAGTTTGATTCTATCAGCTATTCACCTACTAGACACACAGATATATATATGTGTTTATAGATATATATATACATATATGAGTGTATATATATACATACATGTGTGTATATATATTCAAAAGTGAAACCACAACAGTCTTTCCAGTCTTTAATTGATAAACCACACACACACAGCATTCATAGTGAGGACAGTCTTTGACATAATGCATTCCCTAGCCACTTACCCTAACCTAAACCCAATTCTAACCCTAAAACCAGGTCTTAACCCTGCAAAAAGTTTTTTTTGTCCTAACAAAGACACCCATACAAGAACACACGAAGAAAACACAAGCACATAAGGAGTCACAATTACCCACAATGGACAAAACCAACACATTTCAGAGGGAAACAACCAGGTGTGTAAGATGAGAGGTTTCTCATCGGAGGAAAAATATGAAGTTAAGAAGTTGAATTTGGCATGAAAATGTGCTGGAGGACACTTTTGTCTGAGAGAAAACTGACCTCCAACTTCCAAACAATGATCACAATCTCAAAAAAATAACAGGAGTCGACATGGAAAATACTGAATGCTGATGAAAGGTCATGTGATTACCAAATGCTGGCACACTGATGCCTTAAGGTGGTTTAATGAGTGAAGGTTCAATGAATGCAAAAGTACTGGGTTTCAACTCAACTTAAATAACCAATAAAAGCTATCACCTGTACTGCAGCCAGTTACAGCTGCAGCTCTGTTGCTAGGCAAAGTAAGTCAGTTGTACTATGATGTTAAGGCTACTCATCAATGTTGTATTATGGGAGATCCAGGTACGATAGTGAATTTTGTGAATGCATGGGTCACACGTTCCAGTGTGCATACATCAAACATCAATCAATCAAAATGGCATTTCTAGTCATCAATAAAACACACAGCACACGCTGCCTACTCATATAAAGAGATTCAAAAATGTAATATTATAAAAATGAATGTTGTGTGTTTGTTTAGCGAATGGGAGCCTTCAGAGCAGCATCCACCTCCTCCTCAGGCAGCAGCGTGTGCCACTGGGCCACAGGACGCCTGGGATTGGCCAGCATGTCTGACCAGTGGCGAAGGCCGACGCCAGAGGCGCCGTAGCCGATCCAGCATTTGCCGATTGGATCGTTGCTGCCGAGCTTGTCGTAGTCGTACACAGTGATCAGCACCTGGACTTTCTGTGTGTGAAGAAGAAGAAGAAGAAGGAGAAGAAGCTCTGGTTAGACCACATTCTGCAGGTTAGGCTTCTTTCTTTTCTTCGAAAAGTACAAACCTGGATCTGGGAGAAAGGGATCTCAAAGCTGAAGCTCTCATTGAAGTAAGGATTCAGAGTGTTTTGTTTGACGGACGTCTTCTTCTTCTTCAGTCGTTTTCCATTGTGCTGCAGCACCACCTTAACAAATGGATCTGACACAGAGAAACATGACATCAGACAGTAGATCAGAGGAGATGGAGGACATTTAATTATTAACTGCCACGAATAAACCAGGCTCAGTCAGTGTTGTGTTCACCTGACAGTCCTCCGACGTCCATCTTCTTCAGGTTCTTCGCTTCCATGATGTTGACTGTTAGCTTCCCAGCAGTGGGCACGTAACGAAGAGAAATACAGATATCTCCCAGCTTCTCTTGCTGTCGGGGACAAATCATAATCCGGAGTTATCGCTGCACAGAGTTTTGGTTACTTCAAATGTCTGTTATATTTATCAGAGGATGAAAAACCACGTACCGCCTCTTTCTCTCCTCCAACCAGGTCTTTAAATTCGTGTATGGGCTGTGCGAGGTCGATGGTGTTCATTGGGATCTTGATCTCACCAATGACGTCATGTTTGCCAAAACGGTCAAAGTCAAAAACCTGCAGCACCAGAGTCTGACCACCCAACTCAGTGTAGGGTATCTGGAGAGGGAGAGTGAGAGTTAAATCAGAGGCTTCACTGAGACTGCTACGGAAAATGTGATCAAAACTGGTGTAACTTTAAGTATCAGTGTACACACTTTAAAGCTGAATGTCTCATTGAAGACTGGACTCAGGTTCTTGCGGTGAACTTTGGTCTCAAACTTCTTCTTCTTATCTGGCAGCATGTAGACTTTGACATAGGGGTCAGAGGTGCCGCATACGTCCATAGCTGGGAGGTCCTGCGCCTGGAGGATGCCCACTATCAGCTGGAAGAGGAGAAGAAGAGTTAAAGGTGAACTGAATGAGTCAGAGGGTCCTGGATGTCAAATCCCACGAAATACTATACTATGACTTTTTTGTACCATTTTGGACGACATACTATACTGTGACATACTATACTGTGACTTTTTTGTACCATTTTGGACGACATACTATAGCTATGAGTGATTTTTGGACAACATACTATACGATGACTTTTGGAGTGATTTTGGGCCGACAAAGTCATAGTATAGTATGTCGTCCAATATCGGTCAAAAAAGTCATAGTATAGTATGTCGTCCAATATCGGTCAAAAAAGTCATAGTATAGTATGTCGTCCAAACTGAGACAAAAAAGTATTTTTTGATATTTGTTCTTTTCTGTGTTAAGGAAAAGTTGAAATCAGAACATCAATAACTAAACATTTTCATAAAAAGACGATGAGACACCTGAAAAGTCATTTGTTTCACTTTTATTTCATAAAACTTAAGTGAGTCATTTCAACCTAAATCTAATAAATTCTTCACAATCATGCTGCCAAAAATTGCACATCCTTTTAAAAAAACACGGACACGTTATACATTTACAGCGTGTGTGTGTACATTCAGTAAACACCATGTTTAGAAAAAAAAACACTCTTACACTGAACACTTTAGATTTGTAAAAAGTTGATGTTTGGACAGCAAAGGGAAGAAAAAGTGAAATCAGTGTAAAAATCATGACTGGATTTGAGTCACGATTTTAATATTTTGTTTTCCTGAGCTGATCAAATCAAAACCTTGTATTAATTCCAATTAAACTACAAGTGTGTATTTATGTGAATAAGCTGTGAACTGATTAAAGGGATAGTTCAGGTGTTTGTGACTGCACTGTAAGCGCCCCCTGCTGTTGTCGCTGATGTCCACGTCACATGATCATGTCTTTATCTCACTGTGAGACAGACTTTTCCAACAGGAAACGGAAGTTTGTAAACCACTCACTCTCCCACACCAAACCCCATAGAGAAAATCAGTGATTTTAACATCATACACACACAGGAGTTGTTGATCCACTGCTGCCTCCATCACTAAGTTCAAATGTCTTATTTTGTAAAATCTGGCTTTTATATATTTAACATTATTTATATAATACTTATTTTAGACTTAACTCAATGACACAAAGTGACCACATGAGGCAGCAGAGGATCAGCAGCTCCTTTGTCCCTGTGAGCTAAAATCACTGATTTTCTCTATGAGGTTTGGTGTGGGAGAGTGAGTGGTTAATTCAATTCAGTTTTGTTTGTATAACGCTGAATCATCCCAAACATGATCTCAGCTCTGTGCACATAGACAACATCATGAAGCAGATAAACCCAACAATTCACACAATGAGTAAACACTAGGCGGCAGTGCAGAGAAAAAACTCTGACAGAACCAGACTCACAGATATGCATTATCACTGTTTCCACTGGCAGACAGGGGGCGCTCATAGCGCAGTGAGCTCTGATTGTGCTGAACTGTCCCTTTAACTGAAGAGAGCTTAGAATTTTAATTTGACTTTTTATTAAATGTATGAAACACATTTCACAACAAACATAATATTAATACACATGTATTTACAGCAGATCACTACAAAGGGCAGAACAACTCACACACACACACACACACACACACACACACATTCGACATTCATGACTTGAGGTGACATTGCATTGACTTACATTCATTTCCTGGAGACTTACTCTAACCTTAACCAGAATTACTACTGGCCTAATCCTAACCCTGACTCTAACCTTAAAACATATCTTCACCTTAAAATGTAGTCATTTACGTTATGGGGACTTGCTTTATGTCCCCACAAGGAAAACAAGTCCCCATAATGTGACTGTGTAAACAGGTTTAGGTCCCCACAACATTAGTTAACGTGCGCACATACACCCACACTCACACACACGAATGAATGAATGAATCTCTCACACTAAAAATTCACGTTGTTGGCTTTAGTTGAAATATTTGATATCCAGTGCGACACAAAGTCATGAAAGTCGCGATTATTCCAACGACAGATGCTGGTGAGATGTTCTCTTACTGGTTAACTTCATCTTTACTATAAACAAGTTAAGTTAGCTTATTAGCTCCTGGGGAGTAGTTAGCTTAGCATTAGCCCCAAGATACAAGTTAGCTTAGCTTTGGCTCCCAGGGAGTAGTTAGCTTAGCATTAGCCCCAGGACAGTAAAGTAACACTTGCACAAACTTGTTGTCACAGCACCTTCTGCTGGATGGAGGATGAGTGCGTGGGTGGGCGGGGCTACTTCTGCTCCTGCTTGGTGAAGAACGGTGCGGAGGATCCGTTGGTTGCTGGTTCAGTCCTGTCAGGACAAACCTGTGTCCCTGCAGTGTCCTCGTCTTTAACCTTTGAAGCTGCAGAGACAAAGACCTCGCTGAGACAACATGGCCGCCGGCCGACAGAGACACAATCTTACACTGTGACTTTAATTTTAAAGGGAGAGTTAAGAAATATTATGGACCAGAAGGTTCTGGTATAGAAAGTCGACATTTTCAGATTGCTCAAATTAATTTATACCTCAGTGATGGACCTCAGAGAAGGACCTCAGTGATGGACCTCAGAGAAGGACCTCAGTGATGGACCTCAGTGATGGACCTCAGAGAAGGACCTCAGTGATGGACCTCAGTGAAGGACCTCAGGAGAACAGGAAGTCAGACGTACCTGCCCTGCCCTCGCCGTGGATGCCACTGCTCTCTGGCTCTGCTGAAAGGGGTGGGGCAGCTGGGGCGGGAGTGGGGGGTGATGGGTAATCTGGCGGCGTCTCGTTCTCGTCTCCTGATAGGCTCCTGGGGACGCCTGTTACCGTGGCACCAGAGAGACTCACTGGTCGCTTAGCGATGGGCAACTTCCTCTCTGTGAGACAACATAGACTTTTGTTAACGTGATAAAACGATTTTCTAATTATTTTTTGGGGGTTTTAAAGCTACAGTTCGTAATCTTTAAATCCCAACAACGTTGTCAAATTTCAGGGTTTTGGTTCACTTTACACTCCTGCTGCTTGACCCTCAAAGGCAGCAGGAGGGTTACTATTATTATTATTATCATTATTTCTATTTTTATCGATTTATTATCACTTTAGCAATATTAGCTACATGGTTTTCCATGGTGGGCACTACTCTGCTAAACTGTGATAGCCTCTGTTAACCTCTGCTAACCTGTGCCTCTGAGGCTGATAGCAGTCCAGAGAGTTGTTTGTTTAGTTAAGTAGTTTAGTTTAGTTGGACAGTTTGAGGTTGTGTGCTGTTGATGAAGCGACTGAGAGACACAGACTTTTCTTCTGTCCTCTGTACTGCTGGGACTTCTTCCTCTGTTTGGATGCACTGGACTGAAGTTCTCTGGAGCCTGAAACACAAACATCATCCACGTCATGTTCACAAAAACTGTCAACAGCAAACAAATGTTGGTCAGACGTCACCACAGATCACACCACCGATGATACGCTGCGTTCCATTTACATTTACACATAACTCGGAAGTGGGAGCGACGTTGGCGAGAAATGTGGCGTGTGCGTTACCTGCGTTAACAGCAGGGGGCTGCAGCTGGTAGCCCGTCAGCTGACACCACCCGACGGGGTACAGGTCAGGTGACTCACAGTCCACCCACTGGTCATACTCGTCCTCCCAGCCGTCAAAGTGTATCCTCAGCAGCCGGTGGACAATGCGGGTAACCGTGGCGACGCAGACCAACCGGGGCTCCATGAGGTCCACGGCCTCCAGCTTCATGCCAGGACAGAAGCCGTGGTTTGGGATGTCCTGTTAAAAACAGACAGGTTCTCAGCAGCAGGGGGCGCTCACAGGACAGTCCCGTTTATATCAGTGACTCATACTGACACACTTCACAAAACCTGAAGAGTCTTTAAGAGCAGAACTTCCCTGTGCTTGGACTGACCTTGTTGAAGAGGTTGACCGGAGCGGCCACAGTATTGCTTTCCATCAGATATTCAAACCATCTGAACGGCAGGCTGGTGTAACCTGTGAGAGACCACACGAGTCAGCAGCACGTCTGCAGCGAGAGTCACGTCTGCGGCAGGAGTCACATCTGCGGCGAGAGTCACGTCTGCGGCAGGAGTCACGTCTGCGGCTGGAGTCACGTCTGCGGCAGAGTCTCTGCGGCGAGTCACGCTGCGGCAGGAGTCACACGTCTGCTCAGTCAGCGTCACACGGCTGAGAGACACACGCCTCATCACGCTGTCAGTCTGCTCAATCAGGAGTCGCTCAGGAGTCGAGAGGGCCAGAGAAGTCACGCGTCACGAGAAGTCAGTCACGCCAGCAGGAGTCACGAGGAGTCGAGAAGTCAGCGAGAGTCACGTCTGCGGCTGGAGTCACGTCTGCGGCAGAAGTCACGTCTGCGGCAGAAGTCACGTCTGCAGCAAGAGTCACGTCTGCGGCAGGAGTCACGTCTGCGCGTCTTGCAGCAAGAGTCACATGCCACGGTGTACCTCGAGGTGGTGTCAACTCAATGTTGTTGATGTCACAGAAGCCAGCGGGGAAGATGGAGGGGGAGGTTGAGTGATAACAGAACCAGTCCGACCCATCAGCCGCCTCCGATCCATCGATACCGATCATCAGGTACCCGTCAGCCAGAACCTGCACGAGGACATGAGCAGCTTTAGTCAAAGAAGGGATTTGATTTTTCTCCAGCATTTACTCGGATTATCATCAACTAACTAACTAATTAACTAACATGACATTAGCGGCTCCTCACCTTCCTGACTGTAGCCACACAGATGGTGGACAGGTTGAGCGGATCGATGGCCTCCAGCTTCATCCCGTCCTGGAACCAGGGCCCGCTCTGGTCCACCTCCTTCACCTGAACAAAAACACAGCCACGCCTCCTTTACAACAGCACTCCCTCCTCCCTGCATCACCTCACCCTCAGATAAGACCACCTCCTTCAGGAGTTCTGGCTCCTGATTGGATCAGGTGTTGTAGGAACTGGAAAACGATGTGTGTTGTGTTTAATGTGAGTAAAGAATTTAAAGTTGAACAAAACCAGTGTATAAGTGGATCTAGTTATCTAGTTAGAGTGCCTGCATAGCAATGCTCCTGTACTCCTGTACTTCAGTAGTACTGTAGCTGTATGGAGTACTACAGTACTACAGTACAGTAGTGAATATTGACCTTGGCGAACAGCTGTCCCGGAGCGTCCAGCTGAGCATCCAGCTTCTTGGACACGTCTGGAAACAAAGACACATTCACACAGATTATGACTTTTTAATCTCATTATTTAAATTGATCTCATCTCTCATATTTTTTCATCTATCCGTCTCAATGTTTCATGTCATCAATTCAACTTTGATCATGATTCAGATCGTGATCATCATCTCATCATTAGATTAGTCAAATTAGAGTCAAATTAAAGTCAGATTAGAATCAGATTATAGTCATATTACAGTCAGATTAGAATCAGATTATAGTGATATTAGAATCAGATAGAGTCATATTGGTCAGATTAGAATCAGATTTGAGTCAAATTAGAGTCAAAGCCAAATTATTAGACTGTTTGCAGTAGAGCACACATAACCAGGCTCATCACTCCTTCCATCTATGTGCAATACTAAGTGCAATATACTATTTATGCTGTAAATATCAAGGCCATATTCTGCTGTCTATAATGTACATTCAACATTCTATTTTTAACTAATTATTTATAGTCTAAGGGTTCATTTCTTCTTATATTGTAATTTTCTTTTTTTTTGGTAGTGCATGTTTATTATTTATTATCTTTATCTTTACTGTCTTGCTGCTGTAACAATGTAAATTTCCCCACTGCGGGACAAATAAAGGACTATCTTATCTTATTAGAGTCATATTATAGTCATATTAGTCAGATTAGAATCAATTAGAATTAGAGTGAGATTAGATTATTGTCTCTCATCATCAAAGTTTTAGGTCTTTTGAACATTTGAGGCAAAACTGAAGACATCGCTGAATTATCAGGACGAAATGACTAATTTTGTAGGATGAACAGCAGGGGGGGCTGCAGAGCCAGATATTTCACCTGAGGAAGGGGTGGAGCCTGTTGATCAGCTGACTCACCAGACCGTTTGAAGCGGTGTCCGATGGATCGGGACCAGCCGATGCTGTGAATCAGCGGGCTGTACATGTGGCACCAGAAGTCGTCCGTCCCGTCGTCACACTCCTCGTAAACGAGACGGAGACGTCCACCGATCACCTGCAGCCCACAAATATCACAAACTCTAATCCCAGACCTGTGTCACATGACCTCCATATGTCTCATATGTAGGAGAATGCCGTTGAGATAACTCTCCCTCTCAAAGTCGCCGTCATAACTTTCTTAATTTCTCCTGTGGATTATTGTCTTGTTTAATCTCATTTTAAATACTGAAAGATCTCACAAGGTTTCAACAGTTTTGTTCAGATGAGGACACTGACCTGTAATGAGTCAGATTAGAGTCATATTAGTCAGATTAGAATCATATTAGAGTCATATTAGTCAGATCAGAATCAGATTAGAGTCATATTAGTCAGATCAGAATCAGGTTAGAGTCATGTTAGTCAGATTAGAATCAGGTTAGACTCATGTTAGTCAGATTAGCATCAGATTAGAGGTGCCCGTCTCACTTGTTCAATCAGAGCGACTCGAGTGCGACACAGATGAGTCTTATCCACCACCTCCAGCCTCATCTGCTTCTTAAATGGAAACTGCATACTCTCCTGCACCTGAGGGAGGAGCAAAAAGAAAAGCTTAACCTTTGACCTCTGACCACCTCAATCAAAAGATGTCATCAAGTGAACATTTGAACCAAATCTGAAAAATGTATCTCGATGCATTCAGTCACAGTGACCTTTGACCTTCAGCCATCAGAGTCAGACCTGGGGCCCGTTTCAGAAAGCAGGTTTAGTGAAAACTCTGAGTTAGTTAACCCTGAGATGAGGGAAACTGGTTTTTCGGTTTCACAAAGCCAGTTCAGATAAACTCTGAGTCAGTTACCGTGGCAACACATGAACCTAACCTGCGCACTGTGTCTCTTCCTGCTGAGCCTGACGCAGCTGTCTGACACTCGTCTCTTGTCCTCATTCATACAGTCATTCACCTGCAGAATTAAGGACATTTGTGTCTTTGAAAACATCCAAAGACAGGCCGGTGTGTATCAGCACGCACACACACACACACACACACACACACACACACACACCTGAATCACATCAATCACAAAACCCCCAAAATCTCACCAATCATGTTTCCAGAGGAGCTCATGTCTCATTAAGGGGGCGGAGACCCTCCTGACGACACTGTGTAACACTGTAGACGCCGGATCACAGATCACATCATGCTGATGTGGATATTTCTGATGCAGCTGGAAACACTTTTCAGTGTCGTTGAGAAGTGACTTTTTGAATCTTCATGTTTGACTGTGTTTATATTTACACGTGGAAATATAGTCATAAAACAGTGTTGAGCAAAATGTTTTAATGAAATGAGTGAAAAAAATGGATTTACTTTTATAATGATAGTTTTCTCACTTTGATCCATATTCTCATCTTCAGTTTGTGTCTCGTCGGCTGAATAAATATCTAATCTAATGTAACATATGGTCTGACTGCAGCATTTATCATCATTAATGAAAGTAAAGTCTGTTAAATGATGAACGAGTGAATTACACTGTATACAATGTAATAGTGTTCATTTATTGACACCTCTCTTGACATAAATGTCAAGTGTTAATATTTCTGCTCAACTGGATTAAAATGGAGGCTGTGCTCTTTGTTTACCCGTTGCCATGGTGAATCGTAGTATCAGAGCTCCATTGTTGATGGCTTTTTTCATTCCAACACACACGCTAAACTCAGAGTGAAATGAACTAATGCTGATCAGCTGTTCTGGAACCGAAAACTCAGAGTTTGTTGAACCTGCTTTCTGAAACACTCATGTCTGACCTTAGAGGAGAAGTCCACTGGCAACGTTTTAGAGCCCGTCAGTCTTTTAACCAGGAAGCTTTTCCAGTTAGTGAATCTGTGGAGGATAGCTGAAAAACACACACACACAAACACACAAATAAACACACACACAAACACACAAATAAACACACATACACACAAATAAACACACATACACACAAATAAACACACATACACACAAATAAACACACATTCACACAAACAAACACACATACACACAAACACACAAATAAACACACATACACACAAATAAACACACATACACACAAACACACAAAACACACATACACACAAACACACAAATAAACACACATACACACACAAATAAACACAAACACACAAATAAACACACATACACACAAACACAATAAACACACATACACACAAACACACAAATAAACACACATACACACAAATAAACACACATACACACAAACACACAAATAAACACACAAATAAACACAAACACACAAATAAACACACATACACACAAACACACAAATAAACACACATACACACAAATAAACACATACACACACACAACACACAAATAAACACACACACAAAACACACAATAAATACACACACAAATAACACACAATACACACACACAAATAAACACACATACACACAAATAAACACACATACACACACACACAAATAAACACACATACACACAAATAAACACACATACACACACACAATAAACACACATACACACAAACACACATAAACACACATACACACACATAAACACACACACACAAACACACATTCACACAAACAAACACACATACACACAAACACACAAATAAACACACATACACACACACATAAACACACATACACACAAACACACACAATACATACACACAAACACAATAAACACACATACACACAAACACACAAATAAACACACATACACACACATAAACACACATACACACAAACACACAAATAAACACACAAACACACAAAAATACAACACATACAATAAACACACATACACACAAATACACAAATAAACACAAACACACAAATAAACACACATACACACAAACACACAATAAACACACATACACACAAACACACAAATAAACACACATACACACAAATAAACACACATACACACAAACACACAAATACACAAATAAACACACAAACACACAAATAAACACACATACACAAACACACAAATAAACACACATAAACACACATACACACAAACACACAAATAAACACACAAATAAACACAAACACACAAATAAACACACATACACACAAACACAGAATAAACACACATACACACAAATACACAAATAAACACAAACACACAAATAAACACACATACACACAAACACACGAATAAACACACATACACACAAACACACAAAATAAACACACATACACACAAATAAACACACATACACACAAACACACAAATAAACACACAAATAAACACACAAACACACAAATAAACACACAAACACACAAATACACACAAACACACACACAAACACACAAATAAACACATAAACACACATACACACAAATAAACACACATACACACAAATAAACACACATACAATAAACACACATACACACAAATAAACACACATACACACAAACACACAAATAAACACACATACACACACAAATAAACACAAACACACAAATAAACACACACACATAAACACACATACACACACAAATAAACACACATACACACAAATAAACACACATACACAACACAAATAAACACAAACACACAAATAAACACACATACACACACAATAAACACACATACACACAAATAAACACACATACACACAACACACAAATAAACACAAACACACAAATAAACACACATACACACAACACAATAAACACATACACAAAAATACACAAATAAACACAAACACACAAATAAACACACATACACACAAACACACACGAATAAACACACATACACACACAACACACAAATAAACACACACAAACACACACAAACACACAAATAAACACACACACAAAACACACAAATAAACACACATACACACACAATAAACACACATACACAAACACAAAACAAAACACACATACACACACACACACACAAATAACACACACACACATACACACAAACACACAATAACACACACACACACACACACACAAATAAACACACACACAAACACACAAATAAACACACACAAACACACAAACACACACAAACACACAAACAAACACACACAAACAAACACACAAATACACACACACACACAAATAAACACAAACAAACACACACACAAACACACACACACACACACACAAACACACAAATAAACACACACAAACACACACAAACACACACAAACAAACACACACAAAATAAAAACACACACAAATACACACAAACACACAAATAAACACACAAACACACACACACAAACAAACAAACACAAACAAACAAATAAACACACACAATCACACACAAACAAACAAACAAATGGTTAATGCCACACCCAATGGAAAAGGGGGCAGTGCTTCTTTGTCAGCATAGTCAGACATGAAGGTGCGTTCACAGCAAGCGAGAAAATGAGATTGAGGTGTTGACGAGGTTGACATGGTTTTGATGAGGTTTTGACGAGGTTGACATGGTTTTGACGAGGTTGACATGGTTTTGATGAGGTTTTGACGAGGTTGACATGGTTTTGAGGTTGACATGGTTTTGATGAGATTTTGACGAGGTTGACATGGTTTTGATGAGGTTTTGGGAGGTTTTGATGAGGTTTTGATGAGGTTTTGATAAGGTTTTGAAACAAAAACAGAAAGACTGGAGTGTCTTACCCTGAGGGGGGACCAGTGGTTTTCCTCCTGCAGCGCACCAGCCCACAGGGTGAATGTCCGGCACACACAGGTTCAACCAGAAATCTCTGGACGAGTCGCTGTCAAAGCCTTCGTAACGTAGTAGAGCTTTAAAACCTGAACAAGAAAAACAACACAAAGACAGTGTGTGTCACTATGTGTGTGTCACTGTGTGTGTGTCACTGTGTGTGTGTGTGTGTGTAGTACCAGCCAGTTTAATGACAGCAGCGATCCAGTACACCTTCATAGGTAAAGAACTGTCAGAGTTCAGAACTTCCAGACGAACTCCTTCACTGATGTCTCTCCACCACTTCTCCATGGAGACCTCAACAACAAGAAGGAAACTGAATAATAACAAGAGTGACATGTGACCCTTCTGTTCATGTGAATAAAAGGCTGAGTCATGTTAGGACGCCCCCTACTGGATCTGTTCTTATGATTATTTTTATGTGTGTGTGTGTGTTTACCCACATGTTTGAAGCAGCTGACCGGTGCTCCTGTCACGTCTCCATGTCCAAGATAACGACCCCAGTCAAACATGTCCACAGCAACTACACACACACACACACACACAGACACACACACAAGGTAATGATCCTTCTGCAGGTTCACCTACTTTTACTTCCTCTAGATCAAGTTTGATCATCTTCACACACACACACAGACAGACACACACACACACACACAGTGACAGACACACACAGAGACACACATACACACACACAGTGACACACAGAGACACACACACACACACACACAGACACACACAGAGACACATATACACACACACACAGTGACAGACACACACAGAGACACACATACACACACACACAGTGAAAAAATAACAGCAGCTTCACTTGTTCATAATATGACAGAATGAGACACTGATCCATGTGTTTGTTTAATTTTACACACACACATACACTGACTCATGAGCGCCACCTGAAGGCTGCCATTATAAAAGTCATCATAAACACTCACCACTCTTTTTGGCGCCGCCCTGCTGGTTGATCTGATGCTGAGAGCAGGAAGTGAGTTTGGTCATCAGAGGTTGTTTGTGTAACACTTTAGCCTTTTTAGTGGGAGGTTTCCCCTGTAACACACACACACAGTGACACACACAGTGACACACACACGCATGCACATGTGTGTGTGCGTGTGTGTACCTGCAGTCTGGCGAGGATGCTGGCCTTCTTGGAGTTGGAGGAGAAACTTCTGGAGCAGGAGACGCTGCAGAAGCGTTTGGTTTTACTGTAGAAAGCATCTCTGACTCCGACCATGCCACACATCTCACATGTTGCTGCAGAGAACACACACACACACACACACACACACACACACACAGTGTTCACATTGAAAAGTTCTGCACTACACTTGTAACATGACAACACTCTCCCACACCAAACCTCAGAGAGAAAACCAGGAGCTGCTGCTCCTCTGCTGCCCCGTGTGGTCACTTTGTGTCACTGACATCAATCTGAACAAAGGATTTCAAACACTGAATTGACAAAATAAAACATTGTGTGTGTGTGTGATGTTAAAATCACTGATTTTCTCTATGAGGCGTGGGAGAGTGAGCGGTTTACGAAAGTCTGTCCAACAGTGAGATAAAGACGTGATCATGTGACGTAGACATCGTAGACTCAAACTGACGTAGATTTAATTACACAAGTCTTTTATTCAGTGACTAAAATCAGTTTTCAGACTGACCCATGCCAGTCCTCCCGTCAGGATACGTGTACACCTGTCCGTTGGTCTTGATGAGTGTCAGGGAGGACGAGTGTGTGATATGAGTCACTCCTCCTCCTCCTAACTCTTCATCATCACTGTCCTCAGGGCTGGACACTCCACTGCCCCCGCTGGACTCGGTGCTACAGCTGCTGCGGTCCTCGTCCAAACCGTCCATCATCCCAAAGGAGTCCCGCCTCTTCCTGCACGGGCGCTCCACCTGAGGACACGACAGATAATAACATGCAGTCAGGTTTTATACTCATGTGCCACAAGGGGGAGCTGTATCTTTGCAGTCATTTAAAGACCCAACTATTTTATTGTTTTCACCTAAAAGTTTCCTAAAGGTCTGCAACGATGTCAATGAGCAGCAGTGTCTTTGCATTAAGGGCGGGAGGCCCCGGGTCCCTCCGCAGGGGAGGATTAAAAGCTTTTATGTTTCCTGTGTCAAACATGTCATGGAGCACAAGTTAATAATAAATTCAACGTTGTCTCCAATGAAACGTCCGCAGTTTCCTCTGTAGACACGTGGTGTAGTTGTATGTGAATAGTCGGTTGTGCCGGATGCTGCGTGTCCTCTGATTCTGGTCGGTGAGGCCCGGCCGAGATGAGGCCCGCCCCCCTCCCAGTGGTGTTGTTTGTCGCCGAACTGCTGCGCGTGCATGCGCGTGCATGCGCGTGTACAGCGCACGCTTCAGTTTCAGCAGTGGGGCCAGAAGTTCAGGCACCCAGAGCGCTTCTCATTGGTTGATTTGAAACCAGGGCGGTCACTGGTTTGTGCACATGAAGGTCCGAAGAGCGTCATTCCTCTTCAAGAAGTCAGCGGTCAGTCGTTTATTTTTATTCTAACTTGTAACTGATAATGTAGTTTACATGTTGTTTGAATTATAGTGGAGTTTCTGTGTGTGCGTGTGTGTGTGTTGTGTATTGTGTGTGTTGCACCGTTCATGGCGTGAGTCGTGCATTGTTGGTACTGATGTCACGTTGTTTTGATCTTGAGTATTTGATATTGTGAGATTTTGAACACTGCCATTTGATGGTGCTATTGATATGATAATATATGTCATCAGGTCGCCATTGTTTGTGTGATGACATTATTCAGCTGCAATGTCGTGTCAGAGGTGCTGTGGGGTAATATAACAGTAATATGGCCCCACCAGAATTTCCAGGACAAAATCGCCACTGTCAATTAGTAATGGATTATTTTAATTAACATATGATTTTAAATTATTTCCATTTTGATTAATCAGTTTGTGTTTTAATAATTAAAACTTCTTAAATGTGAATATTTCTGTGATGTTTCTGACAAACATTTGAGGTGAAGTGATTCTAACTTGTTTTATTTATTTGATATTATCGCGTTAATATCGTCCCAACTGAACACACACACACACACACACACACAGATGTTGCACGCAGCAGCCACTGCAGTGCGGTGTGTGTGTGTGTGTGTGAGAGAGAGAGAGAGTGAGAGAGAGAGAGAGACAGTGGCTACAACACCAGACACCAAACGACCTCCAGAATTCTGTCGATTCTACGTCTCTTCGGTTGTAGAGATCGACGTTGAGCTCACACAATGAAACCAGGACCATTCTAAGAATCAGCAACCGTCGCCTTCAAATCCGGCTCGTTTTAAATGCACGTCGCGTCACGCTGTGTTACAGAAATCACAGTTTAAATAACGCCGCTCTTCACTGCTGTGAATGAATGTAACTGGAGTCAACCCGCGCCGAATGAACGAGAGTGTCACGTTTAGTGGGGACGACTTTTAAAAAGCAGCCCAGTGACACATGCTCGTCTGTCAACAACAGAGGAAACCTCATATCGCATGGTTTTAAATGGGGCTTTGGAACGATGCTTAAACATGGAAAACGCCATCGTTGTCTTGTTTTAACAGCGAGTTCGGACAGCCGAGTGAACCCGTATCACCATCTACCGAATAAACTGTCACACCGTGTTTTCACGTCAGCATAATTCCATTGAATAACAAGAGAATCTCAAAAATCCAGATTTCCTCAATGGAGTTTGGTCCTGAGTCTGTGTCAGCGGCAGTGACTCGGTATCAGCGCGACAACAGCGGAGGAAAACGCGCGCTGCCGCCGCGCAGTCTCACCGCCGGACTCACCGGGTCTCTGGAGGTTTCCATCAGGCCGCTGGACCGCGGGGAGGAGACCGAGTCCCCGAGCACCAGAGCCCGCAGAGATCAGCGCTCAGAGTCCGCCGCGAACATATCAACAACACAGCGCGGCTGCGCATGCGCAGCGTGGACACGAACGCTTGGATGACGGCTCTGCTTCGTGTGTTGAGTACAGATGAGATGAAGAGCACTGCAGCGACACCTGCTGGACACAGCCTGAACCTCCCGGGATCTGTGAGACAAAAGGAACTCGAATAAATATTTATTCAAAAACAATATGAAAACAAATAAGGCATGAAAAAAAATGAATATATTAACACGAGCAGTCAGAGGTGTGGACCACACCCTCTCATTTAACGGTGTCTCTTTATTTTCATGACAATTTACATCGTGGATTCTCACTGAAGGCATCAAAACTATGAATGAACACACATGGAATGATGTAGTAAACAAAAACAACAGGTTTTGTATTTCAGATTCCCTCGCTCTGCACACTGTCTCCGTCTCTCAATGAGCTTCATCAGGTCGTCACGGACATGGTTTTCACTTCAGAATCAGAATCAGAATACTTTATTGATCCCCGATGGGAAATTCTTGTGTTACCTATTCAAAGAGCATGGAAAAAAGGATAGAAATAAGAATAATAATTATAATAAAAAGAAACTGAACAAGAGTAAACGTAAAGATAAACATATGCATGCTTATGTAAAATGTCAATATGTACAATATATACAGGAGAGATGTACACTATACTGTACTGAATAGCTAATCCAGCGATGGTTATAATTTCAGTTATTCACAGCCTCGTCAGGCTGTGAATAACATTCACAGCCTCGTCAGGGTTCATGAGTGGAATTTCTTGCCTTCTTAGCGAGGTTAGAACCATCAGTTGTGTTGTGCAGGAGTCAGGTTGGTACACAGCTGACAGCTGTTAGAATTGATATGATGACAGTCAGCAGTCAGCTCGGTAAAGAGGAACCACAGGACATATGAAGGTCAGTCAGTCCAGAAAACTGTTTCCAAGTGCACTCACAATAACCATCAAACACTACCAGGAAACTGGCTCACACGAGGACCGGCCCAGGACTCACCTCTGCTGCTGAGGAGAAGTTCATTATCAGCAGCTCAGATTAGAGCTCAGATTAGAGCCCAGATTAGAGCCCAGAGGAATGCTTCTGAGTTCTGATGTAAACAGAACATCGTGTAAAGTATATTTACGGCATATCTGTGGATGTGAAAAGCGCCGCCTACTGTCAAAATGGTGGCACAGACAAATGAACGGAGGTGTAAAGAGTTCTGGAATATTCTACTCAGAGTAAAAGTTACTCAGTTACTTTGTGAACACAGAGTGAATATTATGGGCGAGGACAGAAAACGTTGGCAGGTTTCGCTGACACATCATCATGTAGAGGCCTGAACTCAGAGCGTCACGCTCTCCTGCCTGAGGTGACAGCGCTCAGTGATCGTCTGCCGAACAAGTGAAAACCTGACTCAGTCCAATGCTGCGGCTCGTCCTGCTCAGACCTGCTCACGAGGATCAGGATTTAAAGGTCAGTGATAGATGATACCTGAGCTCCATCCCGTCCTGACACACCTGTGATAGAAGGTTCCAGATCCACAGCAGCCGCAGCAGCAGCAGCATGAAACACAAACATCAGCATTCAGCGTCGGTGGACATCGTGTGGAAACATCAGTACTCGGCAGCTTCAGGCTCCTGTTTGGACAAGAGGCCAACGGCAGAACTGCAGCAGGTAAAACACAGGAAACACACATTCAACCAAGAAAACTGTGACAAACAAGGTTTGATTTATGAAGACTGACTGAGGATGTGCTGTGAGCGCCCCCTGTGCTGAAAACCAGCACAATGAACTGACTCTGCGTTTAAGTCTACGATGTCTGTCATACACGTTCACGTCTTTATCTCACTGTGACACAGACGTTGGTAAACCGGACGCTTGTAAACCTGACACTTGTAAACCTGACGTTTGTAAACCTGACACTTGTAAACCTGACACTTGTAAACCTGACGTTTGTAAACCTGATGCTTGTAAACCTGGCGTTTGTAAACCTGGCGTTTAAACCTGGCGGCTTGTAAAGCTGGCGTTTGTAAACCTGGACTTGTAAACCGGCAAAACCTGGTGCTTGTAAACCTGGCGTTTGTAAACCTGGCGCCAAACCTGGCGTTTGTAAACCTGGCGGCTTGTAAACCTGGCGGCTTTAAGTAAACCTGGCGTTTGTAAACCTGGCGTTGTAAACCTGGCGCTTTGTAAACCTGGCGTTTGTAAACCTTGGCTAAAAACCTGGCGCTTTGTAAACCTGGCGCTTAAAGCCTGGCTAGACGCGTTGTAAACCTGGCAGCAAACCTGCCAATAAACTGGCGTTGTAAGCAAACCTGGCGTTTGTAAACCTGTACCTGATAAACCTGGCGCAAAAACCTGTAAACCTGGCGTTTGTAAAACCTGGCAAACCTGAGAAACCTGACGCTTGGCAGTGAAACCTGGCGCTTTATAAACCTGACGCTTCTTGTAAACCTGACATAGAAACTTTGTGGCAAACCTGATGAGTGTTGTCAGTGTCTGACTGCTGTCTGCTGCCTGAAAACATGCTTGTAAACCTGACGCTTGTAAACCTCATAGAGAAAATCAGTGATTTTAGCTGCTGGTTCTCTGCTGCCTCATGTGGTCACTTTGTGTCACTGAAGTCAATCTGAACAAAGGATTTCAAACATTTGAAATTAGTGATGGAGGCAGCAGTGTGTGTGTGTGTGTGGGAGTAGACGTCATAGACTTAAACCGTTGACACAGCAGCAGGGGGCACTCAGAACACAGTCAGTGCTGCAAAAAAGTGACCTAACTAAAACCACACTGTCTTATTTGACTTGATTTTTGACTTTTTTTATTTTAATCTTATTTTTATATTTTAAGTGTAACCAGCTGCTCATTCCTCGCCTCCTCTGATTGGTCGATGCAGGTCCGGCGTCTTGTGGCAGCCAATCAAATGATTGCATGTCAGATCCAGGAGGAGCTGGACAGGAAATGTGTCAGAGAGCGGAGACAGCTGGACGGACACCTGAGGACAGTGTCCCTGCTGCAGCGGCAGGTGAAGTCACACAGAGAAAATGCATCAACAAGGTCTAAAGATTTTAGATGAACACTTTTTTGTTACCACTAGGTGGCGTGTTATTTTGAGGTATATAATGGTTAGTAGAAAGAACCTGTCCTGATACATAATGTCCACCTCACTCCATAATCCAGGACAAATGGATGCCAGCAGCTGACTTGAGGGGGAGCCAAAGAGCCATTCTTCCACACCACAGAATACGACATTTTCATTGTTTCTGTCTCAATCTAAAACAAAATCCGTCAGTCAGGATATGTTTTTCTATATTGAACTGAGAATTTAAAATACTTCAGCAAGAACTAGGGATGGGAATCAGTATCGGTCTGTATCGGTATGTATCAATATCAGTCAGTATCATTATCGGTCTGTACCAGTATCAGTATCATTATCGGTAAGTATCAGCCAGTATCAGTATGCATCAATATCAGTATCAGTCAGCAGCTGTATCATTATTGGTCAGTATTGGTCTGTATCAGTCAGTAGAGTATTGGTCAGTATCAGTATCAGTTAGTATCAGTCAGTATCAGTATCGGTCATTATCAGTATCAGACAGTATCAGTCAGTATCAGTAGTATGCATCAATATCAGTATCAGTCAGTATCATTATCGGTCAGTATCAGTCAGTACCTGTCACAGTCTTTGACATGACTCAGCACAAAGATGTTAACATATGCTCATAAATGACTGATATCAGTCTCACTCTCTCTCACACAGATCAGTGAAAGTCTCTCAGCCCAGGCAGAGATAAAACTGCAGCTGCTCAGTGTAAAGATCACTGTCACCACCTTCAGTACCAAGTACACACACAGACACACACACACACGCAGACCTGCGCGAGAACACTGCGCACGCATTTACACACACACACACAGACACAGACACACACACACACACACACACACACACACACACACACACACACACAGACACGCACAGACCACACACAGACACAGTCACACACACACACACACAGACATGCGCAGACACACAGACACAGTCACACACACACACAGACACACACACACACACACACACACATGAACACACATGCGCACACAGACACACGCACACAGCCTTACCCACACAGACACCGCATGAACCTGCGCATAACGCACGTACAGACACAGACACACACAACACGACACAGACACAGACACAACAGACCGCGCACACACAGACACAGACATGCACACACACACCACACACACGAGACACACACAGACACGGTCACACGCCGCATGCACAGACACGCACACAGACACAGACACACACACGCATGCAGACACAGACACCATGCACACATACACATACACACACACACACACACACACACACACACACACAGACACACACGCACGCAGACACACACATACCCATAATCTCCTGCTGCATCAACAGATGCCATAAAGAGCATGAGCGTCGTGGTCGTTTGGAGGTGGAGCTTTCTGACCTGAGGAGACAGGAGGAGGAGCTGAGGCTTCAAAAACTACCGCAGCTGCGGCGTCTGCTGGCCGATCAGACTCAACAACAGGGAGCGCTACGGACACAACACCAACAGGTAAACAACAACAAAGCTGACAGTCGCCTGCTGCAGCGGTATCGCATGTCCTTCATGTGTTCCCCAGGACTTACAGGGTCTCCTAGCACAGGTGTCAAGGGGCGTGGCTGTCCAGTCATCACACCTAATGCAGCACATGGACAAGTGGAGTGGGACGGCGTCCAGCCTCGACCGCCAGGTACAGATGCAGCACTGCACGCTCTTATTCTGACAGACAGGAAGTGATCAGAGTAAACATTTGTTCAGCTTGTCCAGCAGGAGGAGCTAAGAAGCAGTGTGTTGATTCTGGAGGAGGAGGAGCTAAGGAGCAAAGCGTTGATTCTGGAGGAGGAGGAGCTAAGGAGCAGAGCACTGATTCTGGAGGAGGAGGAGCTAAGGAGCAGAGCGCTGATTCTGGAGGAGGAGCTACAGCGACAGCAGAGTCTGGTTAGAAACAACAACCAAACACAATATTTAAATTATAACCACAATATTCCATGTAGTTTGTGCTGTGAACGCCCTCTCAAAGTGTATAAACCTGTTGTGTGTAGAACGCTCTGCTGGAGGATCGACATGTGGAGCAGGCAGAGCACTGCGACTTCCAGCTGGTGGCGCTGCAGCAGCGAGCAGAGAGTGTGAGCAGAGGCCTGGACTGTGAGCTGCAGGCCGCAGCTCAGCAGGCTGCAGAACATCAGGCCCTGCTGGACGTCAACAACACGCTGCACACAGAGCTACGAGGCTACAGGAAGCTGCTGGATGGGTGAGCGGAGAACAGTGACGTTTTAAACATGTTCCTGAACATTTAGGAAGAGGAAGCAGAAAAAAACATTGGTAAACAAAGCCGACAACCTGTCTGTTGTTTTTGGAGGTCGTCAGGTTTAGGAGGAACCTCGAGGTAGAAGGCCTTAGAGGGAGTCTTTGTTTTTAACCCATCAAAACAATCGCACATTTAAAAACAGAAAATACACAACGTGTTTCAGATCAGGACAAACTAAAACTACTCGCAACAGAAAGGCGGCCATTTTGGATTGAACAGTAATTTTGGCTCATGTATTTGAACAAAGTCAATGGCTCCACAGCGCCCCCGAGAACAATTGAAATCAACAACTCCTGCAGCTGATTTCCCACACACACACACATATCAATGACCTTTGACCTAAACCCAACTGGAAGGCGGCCATTTTGAATTAAAGTTTCAATATTGGCAGGATCTGGCCCATTTCCACGTTTTACTTTTGCAAACTCCTCCTCCACGATTCATTTGATCGGTGTCAGATTTTGTTTGTGTCATCTCATGACATTGCAGATTAAAAGTTAGCAAAGTCTTTAAGCATTAGCCTGATGTTTACAGCTATGTCAACACTCTCCCTGAAACTGGACAAATTATTGAAACACAGGTGATCATTCCCACATTCATCCTGATTCTCTGTTCTTTGTGACGTTTTATGTCTTAACAGATTTTTAAGTCAACCTTTAAAATTCAACTCTACCGTGAGGTCTTTTCCAGACACCTCCAGAAAAGTCACGCTGGACAGAGGAGTCACTGCCCAGGGCAGAAACTTCTGGACGATGGAGGTTCAGACGGTCTCTAAAGGCCACGTCTGTACCGTCAAACAAACACCTGCAGTTATCGTACTTTTAGAAACTGTCACCACAAAAAGGTTATCCAGCATCCGTAATAAAAAGCTACAAAACTCACCACTGGCCTTGTGCAACACATCACATCTGATCGACTCAATCCATGACCCTGGAACCTTGAGGACAGGAGCTCCTACTGAGAGAACCACCACAGGTTTGGACAAAGAAGCTGTCAATAAGTCCAAAACAGAGAGTCCTGAAACAGCTGGAGTCACCAACACTGGTCCTGGTGGAGAAACAGAAATAAAGCAAGCACCATATTTGATCCTGCAGACAACCACAGAGTTAACAAATCAAATCCATCACCTCAACGGCCATGACCCGGCTACAGGCTGGAATCCTGCTGTAGTCACATCTGTAAAACTAGAGACTCTATCAGAAAGTGTAAGGGATGAAGATTACCTCTGTTGTAGGTCTGAAGAGGATCAGGGTGAGGTGAACCCGATTCCAGACAAGAAGCTTGACAGGGAAGAAAAGAAAGAAGAAAACCAAATAGCAGAAGAAGACGGTGCTTTGCAATTCAGTCAGAACATGGTATCGTCCGGTTTGTCCAACAGCAAACATAACCAAAGCAAAGACAGTGATGCACAGTCCACCACTGAAACCTCCTCAAACTGCAGCCAAGTCAGAAACAACAGTCCAGAGATTCTGCACATGGTTGAATTAGAAGGAAGTTCAGGGTCAGTCAACGGTGCTCATGATACCAACAAGAAACAGGTTGATTTGTTAATTACTGCAGAGCAGAGAAAGTATCCATGTCTAACAGATTCTGGCATAGGATTGAGTTACTGTGACTTTGAAGAGCTTCCAGGTCCAGTAACCTCACATGGATTTCTGAGCCCAACAGAAACAGTTACAGGTTTAAGCCCAGAAATTTGTCCAATCCCAGTTGAGGCAGAGCTGATAATGAGCGATCAAGTATTTTGCCAAGCTGATCTGAAAGAACACATGAAAAGCCCAAATGACTCAGATCCAAGTGTGAGTCCAGTTGAGATGAAGGAGTCGCTGAGTTCAAACCGCGAAGAGGAAGACAAGGAAGTTTACCTGAGTCTGACTGAGGCAAACGCAAATGTGAGACCAGTCGAGACTTACATTCTCTCAACAAAAGAGGACTGGAAGTCCTTATCGTTGAGAAGAGAAACAAGAATGAATGAACCCAGCACAGGGAGCCAAGAAAGTCCATTGTTTGCCAAAGAGCCTGTGACAAACCATCCAGGACCAGGAGGGTTGGTTCTGTACGGGGGAAGTCCTTCTGGTGCCAGTTTACTGAGGGAAGGGAACACAGACAGTAGCCCAGTAGCTTCAGATGTTCTGATGAGGTTTCCAGAATCAGAAAGATCCAGCAGTAGAGTAGCAGAGGAGGGTTTGGTTCCTGAAGAAAGTCATGGTTGTAAAAGCAGAGTGAGTTTGTCCGGCAGAGGGAGTAATGAAGGCTCATCAGTAAAAACGGTTGTTCCAAGTCAACCAAGGGCAAAACAGTTTGGCAGCAGAGGAAGTGGAGAGTGGATGGGTTACGGGTTTAAATCTTCCAGCGGTGTGGTGGTTAGTAGGTTAGCCAGAGCAGAAATACAAACAGAAGCCAGAGGGAGTGGTGCTGAAGGCAGGGTTTATGGCGGCAGTCTGAAAGGTATTAGCTCACCAAACTTGGATATTGAAGAATGTCCATCAGTAACCTCAAACCTGTCAACAAGCCCTCCTGAAAAAGGCAGGTTTGGCAGTGGAGAGTGGAGAGTTAATGGTGGGAGGGTTCGACATATGAGCAGCCCGGCTCGCAGCTTTAGCTTACCTGAAACCCAACCAGAGTACACTTGTCTACCAACCTGCCCACCACTTCCACGAGGAGAAGGGAGATTCGGTAGCACAGGAAGTGGACAGTGGAGAGTTTACAGTGGAAATGTTGCATGTTTGAGTTTTACAGACAGGGTCAATGCTAATGACAACCAAGCGCTGAGTCTGCTGAGTGGACCAAGACTCAGCAGTAGCAGGTCGAGCTCAAATGGTGTTGTTAGACGCAGCAGGAGTGTCGGAAGTGGTGGTAAATTAAGTAGCTCCGGCAGTGGTGACTGTAAACCTGTTTACAACTCAGTTAGCGGGCGCAGGAGCAGTGCAGGGAGCGCAGGTGGAGGGAGGACGCTCGGCAGCCAAAGAGCTGCGAGTCCTGGGGGAAGGTCAAGTGTTAGCGGGGGAAGCGGAGATTGGCTCAACAGTTCCACGGCTGGTTGGAATCGTATTAGCAGCGCCGGGTCTCAAGGCAGTGGCAGCGATGGCAGCCAAGCTGGAGGAAGGATCCGTAGCACCTCTGGGTCAGGTAGGACCAATAATAGCACAGGGGGGAGGGTCATTAGCAGCAGTGACCAGCCAATCAGGAGCACCGGCAGTGGCACTGGTGGCAACAAGGAGAGAATCAGTGTTTGCAAGATGGCGGCACTGAAGATCTCAGAGGCGGGAAGAGAGAGAAGTCAGGAGAGAAGAAAACAACAACAACAACAACAACAACAACAACAACACAAGGCTGCAGGTGAGGAGAGGCAGTTTACAACAAACAAACAACAATCAAACACAAAAACATCAACTCTCTCACTCTCTGTCTCTTAGTGTCTTCTCCACTCCACTTGACCTCAGGGGGCGGGGCCACAAGCGTCTCTCCTGACAACCTCGATGACATCACGCGTCTGTGAGCAAGAACAAGTTTAAACAAACAAACCTTTAAAGTTTCAGGTGATGATGTCACAGGAACACCAGCAGGGGTCACCAGACGTCACAATGTCACGTTTTCTTTTTTAAATAAAGTTGATAAATATCAATATTTGCACGTCTCTGATTGCAGTGAAACAAAGAAATAAAAATGTCAAATAATCGTTTCAAAGCTGAACTTTGAAAGATTTGATGAAAAAAGGACAAGGATTATTTTGAGATTATTGAATGAATTAAGACGACATAAGAATTAAAGGTTTGAGCAGCAGGTGGCAGCAGAGTGTCAACTTTCATCTGTCTCAGAGTCAGGGACCCAAACTAGGATAAGGGATTAAACCGTATTATGATACTAATCCTGGTTGAATTTAGCCTCAGGTCACTGGTGCATGATTTACCATGGTTAAACTGGTCCAGACCATAATACACAACAGGATCTGTTAATCCTGCATCTTAATCTGATCAGTCAACTGTTAATCTGATTTGACAGCTGTTAATCTGATCTTGAATAAAGTTAGAGTTTTATGAACCTGTATTTAAACATTACAGTGATCACATGAGGTTCAATGTTATTTTAATCCAGATTATTTTTGAATGACTGCATGAAGACCGATGTTCGTGTTGGATAAAAACTTTTTTATGGTGATTTGTGCAGATGAGGTTGCTGAGCTGAGGTTTTAAAATCCTCATTCATTCATCTGTGTTTGTGACACAGTGATGTTTTAGATGATGACCTGCGTGAGATTATTGATGAGTTATCACAGCACAGATTATGTCACATTTAAATAAAGAAAAGTCCACACACCGTATGTGTCAAACTGCAGCTAACCTAACGACCTGCAGCTACTCTCTGTACTTATACCACATCTTCATGTGTTTATACAGATACTGTACATACTGTATACAGTGTGTAAATAAGAGTGTATGAACAATGTTGATAAATAGAAGCTTTGGCAATGTAAGATGCTTGTTACCATGGCGATAAAGACCCTTTTGAATGGATTAAAATTTAATGTGTTTCTGTGTGCGTGTGTGTTATTGCTGGTATTTCCCAGAGGCGTGTTAGAACAGAGCCTTGTGAGGTATGTAGAAACACACACACACACACACACAGTTTGTTGTCAAACAGGAAAAACAGTCATGTAGTCACTTAACAGGTGAGTCCACAGAACAGAGTCCACAGAACAGAGTCTACAGAGAGTCTTAGAGTCTACAGAGAGTCCGGAATAGAGTCTAGAACAGAGAGAACAGAACAGAGTCCCACAGAGTCCTAGAATAGAGTCAGAGTCCACAGAGTCCAGAATCTCACACATCCAGAATAGAGTCTACAGAATAGAGTCTGAACAGAGTCTACAGAACAGAGTCCAGAACAGAGTCCACAGAACAGTCCACAGAACAGAGTCCACACAGAGTCCACAGAACAGAGTCCACAGAACAGAGTCCAGAACAGAGTCCACAGAACAGAGTCCAGAACAGAGTCAGTCAGTCATCATCTAACCGCTTTATCCTCCACCAGAGGGTCGCAGGGGGTGCTGTGCCAATCTCAGCTACATCGGGCGATAGGCGGGGTCACACCCTGGACAGTTGGCCAGTCCATCCCAGATAGAGACAAACAACCATTCACTCTCACACTCACTCCTATGGTCAATTTAGAGTGTCCAATTCACCTAATCCCCACGTTGCATGTTTTTCGACTGTGGGAGGAAGCCGGAGAACCCGGAGAGAACCCACGCACACACGGGGAGAACATGCAAACTCCATGGAGACGCCCCAGAACAGAGTCCACTTTTTCAAACACATACAAAAGCAGCTTGCAGTTACACATGTTAACCACTAGGTGGTAGACCACTACATTGTTGGTCAGAGAGTTGTTTGTAATAAAAGTTCAAATGTGGCTGTTTAATATATCTGAAGTAAAGTTAAAAATCTTCATCAGGAATTGTGATGATGATGATGAGGAGGGATGACAGTGGAGAGAGTGATTGATGGATGGATGTCCAGAGGCAGAAAGACAGAGAGAGACAGTTTAACGAGCAAGAGGAAGAAGAAGAAGCCTGGAGGTGAAAGACAAAGAATTAAGGTGGAGTCACACCCTGAGAAGAATGTTGTTACCTAACAGTGTGTGTGCGTGTGTTTTGTTTTTTTGTCGTTGTCATGTTTTAGGTTCCTTTCCCAGAAACAGAAGTATCTGGGGCGGGACATTCTGTCCTCACACTCTGTCCTCAAATTCTGTCCTCACACTCTGTCTTCACACTCTGTTTTCACACTCTGTCCTAAAATTCTGTCCTCACACTCTGTTTTCACACTCTGTCTTCACACTCTGTCCTCAAATTCTGTCCTCACACTCTGTCTTCACACTCTGTTTTCACACTCTGTCCTAAAATTCTGTCCTCACACTCTGTTTTCACACTCTGTCTTCACACTCTGTCCTCAAATTTTGTCCTCACACTCTGTTTTCACACTCTGTCCTCAAATTCTGTCCTCATACTATGTCCTCACACACGGTGTTGTAGTGGTTAGCACTCTCGCCTTGCAGCAAGAAGACCTGGGTTCGAGCCCCGGTTGGAACAAGGGCCTTTCTGCATGGAGTTTGCATGTTCTCCCCGTGTGTGCGTGGGTTCTCTCCGGGTTCTCCGGCTTCCTCCCACAGTCCAAAAACATGCAATGTGGGGATTGGGTAAATTGGACACTCTAAATTGACCATAGGAGTGAGTGTGAGAGTGAATGGTTGTTTGTCTCTAGTTGTGTGTGGCCCTTCGATGGACTGGCGAACTGTCCAGGGTGTACCCCGCCTATCGCCCGATGTAGCTGAGATTGGCACAGCACCCCCCGCGACCCTCTGGTGGAGGATAAAGCGGTTAGATGATGACTGACTGACTTTGTCCTCACACTCTGTCCTCACATTATGTCCTCACATTCTAAAGTACACTATTCTAAAGTACAAGTACAGTATATAGTATACTGTACTTTAGTATACTGTACATGTACTTTAGTATACTGTATTTGTACTTTAGTATACTGTACTTGTACTTTAGTCTACTGTACTTTAGTATAATGTACATGTACTTTAGTATACTGTATTTGTACTTTAGTATACTGTACTTTAGTATACTGTACTTGTACTTTAGTCTACTGTACATTAGTATACTGTACATGTACTTTAGTATACTGTACATGTACTTTAGTATACTGTACTTGTACGTAGTACATAGTACAACTGTACATAGTACAGTTTGATAAGGTTCACTAATCTCACGCACACACACAGCTGCATACCTGCATCTCATACAAGCCCCGCCCCCTGATCAGGTGATGCTTATGTAAGACTAGAGCTGCAGGCATAGGTGTGTGTGTGTATGATTGATTTATTTGTGAAATCATTCACTCACATGTTGCTGACCTCTCTCTACACTACTGGGATCGGACTCAGACTCAGACTCGGACTCGGACTCAGACTCATGCCACCAGACGCTAATACTAGCACAGCGCTCTCTCTCCTGCTGAATGCCATAAAAGAACAGCAGTGGGTCCACCCTGATGCCATTCACATCATAGCTGGAGATTTTGATATGGCACATTTAAAGACTGTACTCCTGAAGATCCAGCAGGACGTCAAGTGCCCAACAAGAGGTGGAAACACCCTAGATCCCCCACCTTAGCTAGAAAATAGAGTCCCACCTCGCCACCAACAGACCCTGCAAGGTGAGGCAGGGTCTACAGTGCATCACAAATTACAGAGGCTGTGATGTGAAACCAGTGACCTGAGCAAGTCGCTGGCAGAGGAGCTCAACTGCTTCTTTGCTAGATTTGAAACACCACAGCGACACTCACTTGCTCCAGCCCTGCCCCCACTCCCACCAGGTTCCAGCAACACCCCACTCACCCAGGAAGGCTGCAGGCCAAGACTGAGGACCTGGAAAGGTGCTCAAAACCTGTGCCCACCAGCTGTCCCACGTCTTGTGCAGGATTCTCCCTGGCCCATGCAGTCATCCCCACCTGCCTGAAATCAGCCACAATCATCCCCCACACCAAAGACAGTCTCCCCCCCAACACAATCATCACAGACATTCTGATCTCCAAACTGAACACCCTGGGCCTCCCGCTCTCACATGTACCTGGATTAAGGATTTTCTCACAAAGAGACCCCAGACTATGAGACTTGGCCCCCATCGCTCCTACCCCTGCATGCTGAGTTCTGGTGTACCACAGGGCGGCGTGCTGGGTCCCCTCCTGTATTGCCTCTACACGACAACTGCAGTCTGGCTCACAGCGGCAACATCATTGTCAAATTTGCTGAGGACACCACAGTGATCGGACTAATCTCAAAGGAAGGTGAGGCAGCCAAGAAGCAACGACCTGGGGCCTGTTTCAGAAAGCAGGTTTAGTGAAAACTCTGAGTTAGTTAACCCTGGGATGAGGGAAACTCAGGTTTTTCGGTTTCACAAAGCCAGTTCAGTTTAACGCTGAGTCAATTACCCCGGCAACATACTCTGTGAACCTAACCTGCTCGCTGGCAGGTTTTCTTCAACAAACCCTGAGTTTCTCTGTCTCCTCCTCCTGCTGAGCCTGAAGCAGCACTCGTTTAGGTTGCATCTCCACGACAAATAAAGTGCATACTCAACTCAACACATCCATTATTACAAGCCTGTAGTCTACTTGTGTTACGTCAGCACATTATCCAACCTCCACACACACACATCAAATCAATCAAAAAACAATATTTTGCCAACATTTTAGAGACGCCCCCAAAATCTCACAAATCATGTTTCCAGGGGAGTTCATGTGTCATTAAGGGGGGGTGAGAGGGTTGACTCCCCCATAGGTCACACCAACACTGTGACTGTGTGCACATTGAGACTGTGTCGGACTGTTTTACTGTGTGTTACTGTAGGCTCTTCATCACTGTAGACATCATGTTGTGAAATGTTCCTGGCATAGATCACTGATCATGATGGAGATTATAGCTGATGTGAATATTTCTGATGCAGCTGGAAACACTTTTACTTCACTGTAGTTTAGAAGTGACTTTTAGAATCTCGCTGCAGACGAAATCTTAATGTTTGACAGTGACTGCGTTTATATTTACACGTGGAAATATAGTCATGAAATATTGTTGAGCAAAATGTTTTCAAGTAAAATAGAGTGAGTCAGTTTGAACATGGACACTTTATACGTTTTATCAGTTTGATCCATATTCTCATCTTCAGTTTGTGTCTCGTCAGCTGAATAAAGATCAAATCTAATGTCACATATGGTCACACAGACTGCAGCATTTATCATCATTAATGAAGTCTGTTAAATGATGATTGAGTGGATTACACTGTATAAAATGTAATAGTGTTCATTTATTGAACCTTTCTTCACTCCTGTTTTTCAACATAAATGTCATGGTCATTGTCATGTGTTAATATTTCTGCTCAACTGGATTAAAATGGAGGCTGTGCTCTTTGTTTACCCGTTGCCATGGTGAATCGTAGTATCAGAGGTCCATTGATGATGGCTTTTTTCATTCCAACACACACGCTAAACTCAGAGTTTGTTGAACCTACTTTCTGAAACAGGCCCCTGGTGCTCAGACAACAACCTGGCACTGAACACCATGACAACAAAGGAAATCATCATGGACTTCAGGAGGAACAGAACTGACCCTTGTGTGTATCTGTGTGTGTGTGTGTGTTCGTCTTATCTGAATATTCACTGTGTGGTCACTTTGTGTCACTGAGTTCAGTCTAAATTCAATATTTTAAAAGCCAAATTTTACAAAATCAGACATTAGAACTTAGTGATGGAGGCAGCAGTCGATCAACAACTCCTGTGTGTGTGTGGGAGAGTGAGTGTGTGTGTGTGTGTGTGTGGGAGAGTGAGTGGTTTACAGACGTCTGTCTCACAGTGAGATAAAGACGTGATCATGTGACGTAAATTTAATTACGTCAAAATTAGTCTTTTGTCGAAGTGGGTACAATTTGTTATTTTGTGTCCTAGGCTGGACACAGGGGGCGCTCACAACACACGAGCGACCCCTACAAACACAACAAACCTGAACTAACCCTAATGAATTTGAAATCAGGGCTGTGCGTGTGTGTGTGTGTTTGTGTGTGTGTGAGACTTTAATTTAATTAAAATGATTTTCTTGTGTGGTATAAATAACACGTTGATGAAAACACTTGACATTCATTTGGACTCTGATCAAACTTCAGACAAGACACAGCAGGAGTTCCCACACTTAGTGTGTTGGCATTATCTCTGTGTCTAAACACCACTAACACAACAAAGGCACTTACTCACTCACTCACTGGCCATAAAATCAAACCATTATCTTAATGATATTAAACACAACATCTATCAATCACCTGGGTGATGCTCAGTCCTGACAGTGATGGGAAAATGCCTGCAGCTGCACACACACACACACACACACACACACACACACACAAACACAATGATCTTCTTCTCATTGTGTCGTGTGTTTCTCAGTCACTGACACACTGTGTGTGTCTGTGTGTGTGTGAGTGACAGCTCATCTTCACGCACGTGATACTTCACTTTCACAGAAAATCTAAATCGTCGTCCAGGTCTAAACTCGCTCTCACCTTTAAAAGCTTTGATGTGCGTTTTGGCGTGAAGATGAAATCCAGGTGATTGTACAGGTGATGGGTGGAGACCACATTTCTCAGGCACACCCGACACACGAGGTCAAAGCAGGACAGGTGTCTCCTCCCAGGTTTGGCAGCAGCTCTCCATCCTGTCCTCCTCCTCCTTCCACACTCATCTAACGGTATAAAACATGGACTTCTCTCGGAGCTCGCCACTTTCTCCGCTCCGGCTGAAGCAGAAACACCTCCTCCTTTTCCTTCATCACCACAGACAGACATGTCCAGGATGCGTGTGTTTGGTGGTAGTGGCGGTGGTGCCTACATGAACAGCAGCATGTCCATGCACGGTGGGTCTGGGGGCTCAAACGTCCGAATCTCTTCAGGCGGCTCCTCCATGTCCATGTATGGTAGTGGTGGTGGTGGTGGCGGCAGCAGTGGAGGTGGATATGGCTACAGCTTTGGCGGTGGAGCAGGGTTCTGTGGTACTGAAGATATGGACATCTCCACCAACGAGAAGGCCACCATGCAGAACCTGAACGACCGCTTGGCCACGTACCTGGAGAAAGTCCGAAAGCTGGAGGCGGCCAACGGCGAGCTGGAGCTGAGGATCCGACAGTTCATGGAGAGCAAGACCTCGCCTTCGGCCCGGGACTACAGCGCCTACTACGCCACCATCGCTGAGCTGCAGGAAAAGGTGAGCTGACCTCTGGTCATGTGACCTCATCTTTCATTGACTGAATTGACCGAGCGTTAAAAGTCAACATCGATATGACGATGTACCATCATCTGTCCCTATGTCCTCATCTGCCCCTTTGTCCTTCTCATCTGTCCCTGTGTCCTCCTCGTCTGCCCCTGTGTCCTCCTTCTCTGTCCCTGTGTCCTCCTTGTCTGTCCCTATGTCCTCCTCGTCCTCATCATCTCGTCCTTCTCCATGTTTCAGATCCAGGAGGCAACAAGAGTCAATGGTGCCATCTACCTGTCCATCGACAACGCCAAACTGGCCGCAGACGACTTTAGGGTCAAGTGAGTGAATTCATTCATTCATTGAAAAATTGAACAGCTCTGGATCTGAAACGAGCAAATAAAGTAGACTAGTGCTCGTGTTGGCGGTTTGTCGAAGACAGAGACGTAAACATCACTGGTCCTCCTGACCGACCTTCAGCTGACCGTTATTTATCTGACACTTACATAACTAACCGACCGTTAACTAATCGACCGTTAACTCACTGACCATTAACTAACCGACTGTTAACTCACAAACTGTTAACTAACTGACTGTTAACTCACTGACCATTAACTAACCGACCGTTAACTCACTGACCGTTAACTCATGGACTGTTAACTAACCAACCGTTAACTCACTGACCATTATCTAACCGACCGTTAACTCGCTGATCATTAACTAACCGACCGTTAACTCACTGATCATTAACTAACCGACCGTTAACTCACGGACTGTTAAATAACCGACCGTTAACTCATTGACCATTAACTCACTGACCATCAACTAACCATCCACCAACTAAACGACCGCTAACTCACCGACTGTTATCCGGTGACCTGGTGTCAGTACTAGTTGTGACCTCGGTCCGTCTGGGTGCAGGTGGGAGAGCGAGCTGGCCATGCGTCAGTCGGTGGAGGCGGACATCGCGGGTCTGAGGAGAGTTCTGGACGAACTGACGCTGTCCAAGAGCGACCTGGAGATGCAGATCGAAGGCCTGAAGGAGGAGCTGATCTTCCTGAAGAGGAACCACGAGGAGGTCGGTGTCTGCCTCATGTATCTCTACTTCACTTTGTTATTCATATTTCTGTCACACCTTTGACAACCAGCAGGTGTCTCTGTGACACCTGAGTGGTCTCAGTGGGACAGGTCTGCAATGTTCAGACGCAGGTTTGTAGAGTTCTCACCGTCTCCTCGTTGAACAGGAGCTGCTGTCGTCGCGGTCTCAGATGAGCGGTCAGGTGAATGTGGAGGTGGACGCCGCTCCTCAGGAGGACCTCAACAAGGTCCTGGAGGAGATCAGGGACCACTATGAGGCTGTCGCCGCCAAGAACCGCAAAGAACTGGAGATGTGGTTTAACAGTAAGGTGAGGCCGTGACATCAGTGATGACATCATCATCATCATTGTACAGATCTAAAGGTCAATGTTAAGGACCAGTGTGTGGAATTTAGTCACATCTAGTGGTGAATCTGAATACTGCACCAAACACTATAACGTTTGTATTTTTCTCAAACATCATGTTTATGACCCTGTCATGTGACCTGCTCCCTCCTCACAGACAGAATCACTGAACCAAGAGATCAGTGCCAGCACAGAGACCATTCAGACGTCCACGTCAGAACTCAAGGACCTGAAGCGAACGTTGCAGGGTCTGGAGATCGAGTTGCAGTCCCAGCTCAGCATGGTGATCCTCCTCTCAAACGTCTAAAAGTCTCAATGTTAACTTTTCAAAGTTCCAACAAACTCAACTGTCTCCCGTCATACAGAAAGCCGGATTGGAGGGAACCCTGGCCGAGACGCAGAACCGCTATGGCATGCAGCTGTCGGGCTTCCAGAACCAGGTGACCATGATGGAGGAGCAGCTGGTGCACCTGAAGGGCGACCTGGAGCGACAGTCCCAGGATTACCAGATGTTGCTGGACATCAAGACCAGACTGGAGATGGAGATCGCCGAGTACAGGAGGCTGCTGGACGGAGAGGGCGGCGGCGGAGGTGGCGGCGGCAGGTGAGACATCTTTAGCTGTCTGAGGGTCAAAGGTCAGTCACAGGACTCACAGGAAGGCGACACCAACAGCCTCCGTTGGTATTTTTGGTGAAAGGCGAACTGAACAGGTCAGAACTCACGACGCAGGAGCCGCGCAACTTTAACTATAAACCATTACTAACTCAACTTTATATATAAACCATTACTAACTCAACTTTAACTATCAACCATTACTAACTCAACTTTAACTATAAACCATTACTAACTCAACTTTATATATAAACCATTACTAATTCAACTTTGTATATAAACCATTACTAACTCAACTTTAACTATCAACCATTACTAACTCAACTTTAACTATAAACCATTACTAACTCAACTTTAACTATAAACCATTACTAACTCAACTTTAAATATAAACCATTACTAACTCAACTGTAACTATAAACCATTACTAACTCAACTTTAACTATAAACCATTACTAACTCAACTTTAACTATCAACAACTCAACTTTAACTATAACCATTACTAACTCATCTTTATATATAAACCATTACTAACTCAACTTTAACTATAAACCAATACCAACTCAACTTTAAATATAAACCATTACTAACTCAACTTTAAATATAAACCATTACTAACTCAACTGTAACCATATTAACTCAACTTAACTATTGTAACTCAACTTTAACTATAAACCATTACTAACACAACTTTAAATATAAACCATTACTAACTCAACTTTAAATATAAACCATTACTAACTCAACTATAAAACTTACTAACTCAACTTTAACTATAAACCATTACTAACTCAACTTTATATATAAACCATTACTAACTCAACTTTAACTATAAACCATTACTAATACCACTTTATATATAAACCATTACTAACTCAACTTTAACTATAAACCATTACTAACACCACTTTAAATATAAACCATTACTAACTCAACTTTAACTATAAACCATTACTAACTCAACTTTAACTATAAACCATTACTAACTCAACTTTATATATAAACCATTACTAACTCAACTTTAACTATAAACCATTACTAACACCACTTTAAATATAAAACCATTACTAACTCAACTTTAAATATACTCAATACCATTACTAACTCAACTTTAACTATAAACCATTACTAATACCACTTTATATATAAACCATTACTAACTCAATTTTAACTATAAACCACAACACCACTTTAAATATAAACCATTACTAACACCACTTTAACTATAAACCATTACTAACTCAACTTTAACTATAAACCATTACTAACTCAACTTTATATATAAACCATTACTAACTCAACTTTATATATAAACCATTACTAACGCAGTAGTATGAGAACTCCATGCAGGGAAATACTGCGAAGTATCTTTTTTTTAAGTGATATTACAAATAACATTAAATATTTTGTGGATTAGCATAAATGAATGAATTGACATTCCAGTCCACTAGATGGCCAAAGCGCTCACCCTCACAAGAGCTGTTGTGTGAGTATATCGCAAGATATGATTTCACAAATACTTTTGCAATATTGTGATAATATTGTATCGTGACTTAAATATTGTGATAATATTGTATCGTGACTTAAATATTGTGATAATATGCTTCCTAAAACATCTCAAACGTGAGCTTTTACTGGGAATGGTGTGCTATGACTCTTCTAAACGTTTCGTGTAAGATTTTATAATGAGTGTGTATTGCGCCGTTAGCGCGACACATGAAAATATTCACAAAAACCTCTAAACAAACTCCTCCTGCTCACAGACAGTTTCTACATAAACACGTTGCTCTGGTTGTCGTCTAACCCTGTGAGTTGTTTTCATTTTCATATGAATTGCAGTTTTTCTTAAAATCACCTAAAAGCACAGAGAGTTCTGCTCAAACCTCTCATTCACTCCCATGTTTTTAAAAATGAAGACGAGGGTGATTTTGAAAGTGTCATTCCTCTGTCCGTTTGTCACTGATGATGTAAATGTGGGAGCTGCTGAAAGCCTCCTGACGCTCACACACCAAACATTTACTGTCTGTCAGATGACAACCTTAAAACACGCTGTTTTCTCTGTTTCTCACCAGTTTTGAACAGTTAGAAACTGGTGTTTGGAAGGGGGAGGGGACATCAGGGAGGGGGAGGAGCTTGTGTTGTCTAAATAGTTGTACTTTTAAATACAAACAGTGACAACACGTGCATCCGAGTTTAGAGACTTTAATGAAATGAATTAACTTAAATATGAACAAAATATTGTCATGTGACAAAATTCACGAGTGAAAGTCAATTTACGATTGTTTTTTCTTGTCACAGGAGAATAATTTATTATTGTTAGGTAGCAAGTTAGCTAGCACTTCACTAACTCTTAGCTAACATTAGCTAGTTGGGTTGTTAGCTATAGGTCATTTATTTATTTTCATTTTGGTTTAAAAAAAAAAGAAAGACACATGAGGACATTTTTGAAAACATGGTTGGAAAAAAAATGGTTAAAAGTAATATTTGTCAGTATTTTTATGTAAACATTATTTATGATAATGAAGTGATGACTGGTTTTAACTCAAACATAAAGTTTTTCTGCAAAGGCACCAGCGCTAGTCGACAATTTATTTAGTAAAAGTTGCTAAAAACATAAATTGTTGTCTCTGGTGACCTCTGGTGTCCAGGGTCTGACCCCGCCTTTGGTCCTGTGTCAGCTGGGAGAAAAAAGTGAATCAAGGAGAATAATTTATACTTTTTTGTGTTTGTTTGAACAGTTTTTGAGTTGCTTCTCTGTTTCTGTTGCAGCGGCACTGGCTTCTCCAACTCCTCCTCCGGCATGTCCTCCGGCATGTCCTCCGGCATGTCAACCGACATGTCCTCCTCCAACTCGTCCTCCTCCACCAAACTCACCGCCCCCATCTGCACCACCAAAACCAAGCAGAGGATCGTCACAATGGTGGAGGAGATCGTAGATGGAGTGGTGGTGAGCACCAAGGAGATAGTCCAGGATGCCGAATGAGCACCAACAGGGGGCGCACTCACTGCTCCTACAAAGAAATAAAGATGGAAATGAAAGTTAAACATCTCTGCTGTTGTTGTTGTTTTTGTCCAAAGTTCTTCTAATGGCCACCAGATGCTGTTAATGACTTCCAAAGAGTCTTTTATTTCCTAACAAAACTGTCAAATCTGTGGAAAAAATTCAAATTTCATCTAATTTTATTAAGAATCTCACAGAAAAGTACGTACGTCAAAAATATCTCGACTTGTTTTCCCTCTGCACTCAAACTTTACAAAACATCTTTTCCACAAATGCAAGTAGACTTTGGAACTTTAAGTAGATTTTGGAATTCTAAGTAGATTTTTTTAAATATAAGTAGATTTGGGAATTTTAAGTAGATTTTGGAATTATAAGTAGATTTTGGTGTGTTCTTACAGTGTTATAAATGAGTTGTTACAGTGTTATAAGTGAGTTCTTACAGTGTTATAAATGAGTTGTTACAGTGTTATAAGTGAGTTCTTACAGTGTTATAAATGAGTTGTTACAGTGTTATAAGTGAGTTCTTACAGGACATACTTGTGTGTTTTCACAAACAGGATGTTCACCTTCTTTTCCTCATTCACACAGAAAAAGTTCAGACATTTTTAAAAACACTGACACGCCCTGTTTGTGTCGACATGTAAATAAGTCCTATTTGTTTTTTAAAGGAGCAGCAAGGAAATGACAACTAGAAAAAAGTGCATTTAGTGTATTTTACATGTTTACACATGATTCAAAAAGGCATGCGTAAATGTTTGTGAGAAGAACTTTGATGTTGAATATGATTTATGTTGTATTAACTTATTAACTATGCAGTGTATACACAGTATATGTATATGCATATGCAGTATATACACAGAAAGCATGCTTGTATGTGTGTGTAGTGTATTTCATTTTCATCATTACGTTGATGGTTTTTATGTCTCATAAAGACGAACATCATTTTAGAGCTGGAACCACTGGAACAAAAAAGAAGAGGAAGATTAGTGAGTTTCTGTTACCTGGTCAGATGAGAATTCTCTAACAGGTTAGTTTGTCTGAGCAGGTTTGACCTGCAGAGAAAACGGCGAGCAGCTGCAGGGTAAATATCTGTGTTTCATCACAGCCACTGTGTGTGTGTGTGTTATACAATGTTAGACTGGAGGAGGGGGTGTCACACACACACACACACACACACACACACACACACAGGTGCGGGTCTGTACATGCAGGAGAATCCAGGTGAGGGTCAGACTGAGCAGATCCTGGAGGTTTTACAGAAAAAGAGCTGTGAAAGTAAATGACATGAGTGACCTCAACACACACACACATACCCACCAACCAACACACACACACATACCCACCAACTAACACACACACACACCCACCACCAACACACACAGCTGCGTCTTGTCATTGTGCAACAGGACAACACTTTAAATTCCTTGTGTGAGTCGTTTGTGCTCTTGGTGAATGTTTGTCATCTCTGTGCCTGAGGGAAGGTGTGTGTGTGTGTGTGTGGGTGGGGGTGCAGGATGTTGGAACCCTCCCTCACTTTGGAGAAGCATAAAAAGGGCAGAGTATGTTCTCTGCTTCACTCCCTCGTCTCCACAGAGCAGGAAACCTCGACCTCCACCATGACCTCCTACACTCGCTCCGTGTCCTACTCATCCGGCGGGAACCGCCTCGGCTCCCTCAGGGCCCCAAGCGTGTACGGCGGTGCTGGGGGCGCTGGAGTCCGCATCTCCAGCAGTAACGCCTCCAGGAGCTACGCTGCAGGTGCTGGTGCAGGGGGCGTCGGGGGCTTCAACCTGTCCGACGCTGTCGTGGACATCTCTGACAACAAGAAGATGGCCATGCAGGGCCTGAACGACCGCCTGGCCTCCTACCTGGAAAAGGTCCGCAAGCTGGAGGTTGCCAACGCCGACCTGGAGCTGAAGATCCGTCAGTTCCTGGAGAGCAAGACCAAACCCGAGGGCCACGACTGCTCTGCATTCCAGGTGGTCATCGGCGACCTGCAGAACCAGGTGAGACCAGACTCAGTAACTCAGAAAAACCTGTTCCTGACTGATGTGAACCTGCACCTGTGTGCCGGCCACACCCTTTATCTAAACTTTTCGTCTTCATGAGATGAAAAACTGTATCACACACACACACACTGATGTGTTATTTTCCCAGATCTTAGGCTCCACCCGCACAAACGGAGGTCTGTACCTCTCCATCGACAACGCCAAACTGGCTGCTGACGACTTCAGGGTCAAGTGAGTAAACATGACAAACTACACATAACCTGATACAGGGCCATGTCACAGACCTGAACACAACAGGAAGTTACATCAGAGTTCACAACCTCCACACAACTTCAGATTCAAACATCAAACTGTGACTCTGCTGTCGCACAGGTACGAGAACGAGCTGGCCATGCGTCAGGGCGTGGAGGCCGACATCACTGGACTCAGGAGGGTCCTGGATGATCTGAGTCTGGGAAGATCTGACCTGGAGATGCAGATCGAGGCCCTGAGGGAGGAGCTTATCCAGCTCAAGCAGAACCATGAGGAGGTGGGTGCTCTCAGCTCCTCGTTGCACTTTTCTAAATTTGTGTTGCGTTGTGTTGAGTTGTGTTGTGTTGAGTTGTGTTGAGTTGTGTTGAGTTGTGCGTCTATGCTCCTGCAGGACCTGCTGGCTCTGCGCTCTCAGATGAGTGGTCAGGTGAACGTGGAGGTGGACGCTGCTCCTCAGCAGGACCTGTCCGTGACCATGGCCTCCATCAGAGAACACTACGAGAGCGTCGCCTCCAAGAACCGCAGAGACCTGGAGTCCTGGTTCCAGGCCAAGGTGAGCCACGTCGTCAACATGAACAAAATAACATGTTTTTTTATTCCAATTCTCTTCACCATTGTAACGTGTTTGTTAGCAGCATCTAGTGGCTGTTAGTAGAGCTGCAGCACTAACTAGGATCATGTGTTCTTCCTCCTGCAGTCTGAGGAGCTCAGTAAGGAGGTGGCCGTGAGCACAGAAGTTCTGCAGACGTCGCGCTCTGAGATCACAGAGGTCAAACGGACGCTGCAGGGTCTGCAGATCGAGCTCCAGTCCCAGCTCAGCATGGTGCGTTCACACGTTCACACTCACACAGTCTGCAGAGGCTGCACAGCTCCTGACCTGCTCTTCCTCTGCTCTTTTAGAAAGCTTCTCTGGAAGGAACCCTCGCTGAGACCAACAGCAGGTATGCCGGCATGCTGGCCGGGTACCAGAGGCAGGTGATCGCTCTGGAGGAGCAGCTGGCAAACCTGAGGGCTGACCTGGAGCGCCAGGGCCAGGAGTATCAGATGCTGCTGGACACCAAGACCAGGCTGGAGATGGAGATCGCAGAGTACAGGAGGCTGCTGGACGGAGAGGCTTCGGCGTGAGTTGATCAGTTTTATTAATCAAAGCTTCAGTGATAAAAGACAGGATTGAGGACTGACGTGTGTGTGTGTGTGTTTCTCTGCAGTCTGTCCAAGACTCGCCATGTGGTCGTCGTCACCAAAGAGATCATCAACGGTGAAGAGATCATCATCTCTTAGAGCGAGTGAGACAACAAGAGAACTGCGAACCGTTCTCAGGAAAACACGAAATAAAAGATCTTCTGATGAACCGACATGTTTGTGTGTGTGTGTGTGTGTGTTCATGATGAATTAAACACAACAAACAACTGTTTCTCTGAACTGTACAACAACGACAACAGCAACAATAACGATAATTTCATAACCTGATATTTCTTATTTTCATTCATTCATAAATACAGACTCTAACCTAGCTACTGTTAGCTTGCTAAGCTAATGCAACATCACTTTAGCTTTGGTTGTGATTACCAGGTCTAACCTAGTTATATGAGCTAGTTAGTTCGTTCACTTTAACCAGTAGTGATTTCAGCTTTCTCTGCTAAAGCTAATAATGTTGATGCTAACATGAGAAACTATGATGTGGTTCTGGACTGAGTTACATGTAAAACCAGGTTTCAGAGAGCGGGTTCAACAAACTCTGAGTTTAACTCTGAGTTTAAACCTTAACTCTAAGCTCTGAACAGCATCAGCATCAGTTCAATCACCTCGGAGTTGAACATGTAAAAAAAAATCTTTAATGGAGCTGTCATACTACGATTCACCGTGGCAACGGCTAAACAAAGAGCAACAGCCTCTCTTTGAATCCAGTTGAGCAGAAACATGAACGCATTGGCTCAGTCCCCAGCCAGAGTTCAACCACATCTAATGACAATCCCTGCAAATATACACTGACATGCACAATCACACCCACGCACACACTAAGAGAAATTAAATTGATAAAGGTGTGGTAAGGCCGGAACCCTCTCTTAATGTGATTGTTAATGATTGCCAGTGCTTAATTTGCAAATCATAAGGTGCCGGACCACAAAGTACATATGACAGCTCAGGGATGACGAGATGTGCTGAAAACAACATGAAAATGCCCACTTGCCACACTGTGGGACTTACTCGCCTCAATTTCAAATAATATCCATGGTATAAATGTTATGACGATAATTTACAATTATTTTAGGCTATACTCTGCACCGCACCGCACCGCACAGGCAAATGCCCACATCACCACAGGTGGGACTTACAGTATACAGTCAGCAATTCATTTCTCAACAGGTCTAATGTGTAATAAAAAAGGGCTTTTAATAAATCCCAAATATCTTCCATTATTATTATTCAAAGACTGGCACGGCGGCCTATTAATAGACAGTATGCTCACCATATTTAGTCCAAAACACCCCACATCACGAGCATGTCCGGATTCTCCTCCTCCTCTTTGTTTCAGGTTGTACTGCGTGTGTCTGTGGCAGTTCTGTGTCCTTTGGCCACCCACAACTTCATGTACGGCACTGGATTGAATTTAGCGGGTTCAACAAGATTTAGTGAGAGTAAAGTTGATTTGGTGGATGTGAGCAAAGAGGCACGCTTGGGAGTGCAAATCAAGTTCATTTGAGAAAATTCACCCTCACATTCAGCACATGCAATGGGAATGCTGTTGACAGCAACAAGTAACTCCATCAGCTCATCGTGGGGGTGTTTTCCATCAGAGTCTCTGAACTTTCTGTTGGCCCGCGGGTTGGCAGTGTTAACACAGTGACTCAACCTCAGTCTCTCCATACAGCGCACATGCGTCCTCGGGTCAGTACCGTGCGTAAACCACCTTCAACTCCTCAATGAACTTGTTATATCCAGTTTTATCTGGTATATATGTTGATTATTATTTCATTTTAAACATTTTTATATATGTTTTTTTTTATGAGAGGTACCGGATCTGCCCAAATAAGTACCAGAATAAAGGGAGGCCAATATTAAGAGGTGCCGGATCTTGTTCCAGCAGGATCCCGCCCAAATTAACCCCTGATGATTGCTAAAGAAACTGTACCTGAATATCAGCCTACACTGTGTGCACAATTATTAGGCAAGTGAGTATTTTGGTCATATCAACATAACAGGTGATGTGTATTTGTGTAATGAGGGAGGGTGTGGCCTAAGGAGATCAACACGCTATATCAAGGTGTGCCTAATTATTAGGCAGCTTCTCTTCCTCAGACAAAATGGGCCAAAAAAAGAGATTTTCTGGACTCTGAAATGTCAAAAATTGTAAAAAGTCTTTCAGAGGGATGCAGCACTCTTGAAATTGCTAAGATATTGGGGCGTGACCACAGAACCATCAAACGTTTTGTTGCAAATAGCCAACAGGGTCGCAAGAAACATATTGAGGAAAAAAATCATATTCCAGAAATGAGAGAGCCCAGAATTACAAGGTGTTCAGTGCTTAGAGACATGGTCAAGGTAAGGAAGGCTGAAACCAGACCACTGAACACAACACACACACTGGCTTTGAGATTCCCTCATTTTAGGATTAACTAAACCTGCTTTCTGACCCTGGATCAGGTATTTGTACTGGAGTCAGAGACTGAGGACATGATGTCAAAGTGAGGACATGTTGTTAAAGTGAGGACATGTTGCTCGCACCCAGGACACGGCTCAAGACCATGGGGGACAGAGCTTTCGAAGCTGCCGCTCCCCGTCTGTGGACTACCCTTCCTGACCACCTCAGGGCTCCACAGACGGAGGATGCTTTTAAAAAAGAACTGAAAACCTACCTTTTTAGAAAAGCATGTAGCTCATTTTTTTGTTATCTTGTTTTTACTCTGTAGCACTTTGAGGTTTGTTGTTCCAATGTAAAGTGCAATACAAATAAAATCTGTTGTTGTTATTATTATTATTATTATCATTATCGTTATTATTGTTAATGTTGTTAAAGTGAGGACATGTTGAAAGTTAACTTCACTCAACAGTTGAACTGTAATATAACTGTAGTTTAATTTTAATTTAACAAAATTTTATCTTCAGGGTCAAAATAATTAGTTTTTGTCTTTGGGACATAAGTCTCAGTGTTGGACGTGGACAGACCTGGGACTCTGGTTCATCAGGAAGATCTGCTGCCTGGAGGCGTCCTCTAACGCCTCCTCCACCTCCAGGACAAAAATTTCAGCAGACCTGCTCGACAGGTCAGGTGTCCTGTCCAGTCCTTAGGACATCTCCTGACCAAACATTTGCAGCTATAAGAGGACACCCAGGTTCCTGCTGCTCTTCACTATCCAGCAACCATGAACTCCTTCTCCACCCGAAGCGGCACAATGAGGACCTCCACCATGATGGGTCCCTCCATGTCCACCTCGTCTCGTCGCCTCAGCGGTATGAGCTCCGGCAGTGTCTACGGAGGAGCCGGAGGACTTGGAGTCCGCATCTCCAAGTCCGCCTCCACCTTCTACTCTCCCACCACCGGCTCTTCTGTGCTGGCTGTAGCCGACAACGAGAAGTCCACCATGCAGAACCTCAACAACCGGCTGTCCTCCTACCTGGAGCAGGTCCGCAAGCTGGAGGCGGCAAACGCCGACCTGGAGCTGAAGATCCGTCGCTTTCTGGACAACAAGGCCAAGCCGGAGGTTCATGACCTGAGCGGCTTCAACGTCCGCATTAGAGAACTGCAGGGACAGGTGAGAGACATCTGGAGACACTTTGTCTTCTACATGATTTCAGTTTTCAACTCTGTTTCATTCTGTTTTGATTTCACAAAATTTATAAAAAAAAAAAATAATAATGGCGATGACGTAACTTTGTCTCATATTCATGAAACACAAAAGTGACTCATCGTTTTCATCATCTGTTTATAAAAAACATTAAATCATCCTTAACCTCAAAATGTTTCTGATAAATCTCAAATGTTTCCGTTAAATCTCAAATGTTTCCGATAAACCTCAAAATGTTTCCGATAAACCTCAAAATGTTTCCGATAAACCTACGACATGTGTTTACACGTTTGTTTCTATCGACATATTTACATGCGAGTGAAGATCAAAGATTCGACTAACTGGTCTGTTGAGGAAGTGGGTGGGGCTTAGGTCAGGTGCTGAGTGAGTGAGTGTGTGTGTGTGTGTTGATGAGCCCCTTGGTGGTAGAAGCCTGAACAGTGAAGCTTTAATCCCTCACTTTCTTCTTCTGCTCAGATCTGCGCGGCCGCTCGTGGAAACGCCGCCGAGGTTCTCGCCATCGATAACTCTCAGCTCGCCATCGATGACTTCAAAATCAAGTGAGGGAGGAGGTGGAGCCAAAGATGACATCACTGCACGTGTGTGTGTGACTAACGTTGACCATGTTTGCAGGTACGAGAACGAGCTCGGCATGCGTCAGTCGGTGGACGCCGACGTCGCTGGACTGAAGAATGTCCTGGACCAGCTGATGCTGAGTCGCAGTGACCTGGATATGGAGGTGGACGGTCTGAAGGACGAGCTGCTGCTTCTGAAGAGGAACCACAACGAGGTGAGAGCAGTGAGAGCGGGGCAGATGCACACATGACGCACAAACACACAAATTAATTTACCCGTGTCCTCCTGCAGGACCTGCTGGCTCTGAGGTCTCAGATGGGCGGTCAGGTGAACGTGGAGGTGGACGCTGCTCCTCAGGAGGATCTGAGCACGCTCATGGCCTCCATCAGAGAACACTACGAGAACGTCGCCGCCAAGAACCGTGCTGATCTGGAGGCGTGGTTCCACGCCAAGGTGAGACCAGACTCACTGCTGCCCCCTACTGACACACACACACACACACACACACACAGTATTGTTCATGTGATCACTGATCACATCATTGATCATGTGATCCACAGACATCAGAGCTCAACAAAGATGTGGCTGTGAGGACCGAGAACCTGCACACGACCAAGTCTGAGGTGACAGAACTACGCCGGAGTCTCCAGGCTCTGCAGATCAAACTCCAGAGTGAGATCAGCAAGGTGAGGAAACTTCATCCTCTCATCTCAGCAACACACACGTGTGTGTTTATATATACACTAACCCTCTACGTGTGTGTGTGTGTGTGTGTGATTCTCTCCCAACAAAAAGAAAAATGTTTTGGAGGGAACGTTGGCAGAGACCAATCTCCGCTACACTAACATGCTAGCAGGTTACCAGAGGCAGGTGGAGGTCCTGGAGGAGCAGCTGGCTCAGCTGAGGTCAGACCTGAAGAACCAGGAGACCCTGTACAGCGACCTGCTGGACATCAAGACCCGTCTGGAGCTGGAGATCGCAGAGTACCGGAGGCTGCTGGACGGAGAGTTGCAGAGGTGAATTTACAACCGCACACACACACACACACACACACACACACACACACACACACACACACACACACACACACACACACACACACACACACACACACACACACACACACACACATGTGGTGCTGCTGCCTGCATTTTCAACTTAGTGATGGGGGCAGGTGTGTGTGTGTGTGTGTGTGTGTGTGTGTCTTTATACAAACTATAAACAAAACAAAAACCATGAGAGCGAGTTTATGTTATTAATATAAAAATATATTAATATAATTGTTGTTGTTTCTGCAGTTCTACTAACGTCACCAGGAAGACCGTGACCATCGTGCAAGAAGTCGACGCCTTTGGAAACGTTTTGTCCACCAGCCGCAATTAGAGCAAACGTAAACAACATTAAACCAAGCAACTGTAAACAACCCGTGTGTGTGTGTGTATCCACTCTGACGCTCACGTGATTTTACTAAAACAAATCTGAAATATTTCAATTCATAGGTTCATTCAAAAAGAAATGAACTGAAAAACAAGTCGAATAAACAAAACTCAGATAAACAAAGATAAACTCAACTCAAACTTTATTTCTAGAGCACATTTAAAACAACCGGGGTTGCCCAAAGTGCTGTACAGATTAAAAGCAATGATATAAAATTACCCATACAAAGCCGCAGTTACAGAAAATAAATAAATAACAAAATACATTAACATCCTTTTAGCCTCATTTTGGGGGTGGTCAGTAACAGCTGATAAACAGATCTCAATGTTCTGGCAGAAGCGTGAATACGGACGAGCTCAGTTAAATGTTGGGGGGCTAAGCCATTAAGAGCGTTAAAAACAAGCAATAACATTTTAAAATCTATTCTAAAAGCAACCGGGAGCCAGTGCAGCGAGGCCAAGACAGGGGATATGTGGTCATGTTTGCGTTTGCCAGTGAGGAGGCGGTGCAAAAGAGAGTGGTCTAGGCCAGCATACAGTGAGCTGCAGTAATCCAATCGTGAATGAATAAAAGCACGGAAATCTCTATATGCCATGTAACCCTTTACATTCCATAAAATCCTTAGATGATAAAAGCAGTTTTTCACGACAGAACTAACCTGGCGATCAAATTTCAGCCTGTCATCAAATATAACACCAAGATTTTTTACTGAAGACCAGATGTTTGGTGTAAGGGGGCCGAGAAAGCCAGCAGGAAAATCTGATGGACCACATCCAAACATTCTGATTTCAGTCTTGGATTCGTTTAGGTTCAAGAAATTTATGGTCATCCAAGATTTAACATTATATATGCGGTCAAGAAATGTCGTGAACGTCGTCTGCATAACAATGAAAGGAAAGATTGTGATTTTTGAAAATTGTAGTTCTAGTGGTAATATATAAAGCAGGAGAAGTATCGGCCCAAGGATGGAGCCACCAGGAATGATTGGATCTGAATAAAAACCACTTTTTCTAAAACCTTGGACAGTTTAGAGATTGACCTGAAGTTCGAGAGCACAGAGAGGTCCAGATTTTTCTTTTTGATAAGCGGCTGCACAACAGCGTGTTTAAGAGCGGCTGTGCTGCTAAGACCCACTGAATGAATACCTGACAGGTCCAGATGTTTAGGCCAGGAGGGGAGGGATACCAGTTCACACTGATTAAAAACAGCAAATAAAGGGGGACCGGAGGGGTTGAAGCTAGGGCCAACAGGAGAGAAGGCACATGGCCTAAGGGCAGAGATTTTTTCAATAAAAAATTTGGGAAAATTCTCACAAAGGGTGAGCGAGGGTACCAGTGGAGAGTTACCACAAGGGTTAACAAGGGAGCTAAAAATATTAAAAACAATGTGGGGCTTGTGACTATTACAAGAAACAAGATTGGAAAAATATTCCATTTTCACAGGCTTAACAGCCTTAACAACACTCTGGTAAGAACTTCTTTAGAGACACGGAGCTTATCTTGTTTCAACTTTGGTGTGGAGTAATTAATCCCCGGTTCTGATTCTAAAAGGTGCAACAGAATCAAGGATATCGTGCATGTAGAATTAAAATTGTTTAAAAGTTCTTCAGCATTAGGGGCAAATAAAGAAAGATAAACAGAGATAAACTAAGACAAACAGAGATAAACAAAGATAAACAGAGATAAACAAAGATAAACTAAGACAAACAGAGATAAACAAAGATAAACAAAGACAAACAGAGATAAACAGAGATAAACTAAGACAAACAGAGATAAACAAAGATAAACAGAGATAAACTAAGATAAACAAAGATAAACTAAGATGAACAGAGATAAACAAAGATAAACTAAGACAAACAGAGATAAACAAAGATATACAGAGATAAACAGATAAACAAAGATAAACTAAGATGAACAGAGATAAACAAAGATAAACTAAGACAAACAGAGATAAACAAAGATAAACAGAGATAAAAAAGATAAACTAAGATAAACAAGATAACAGAGAGATAAACTAAGACAAACAGAGATAAACAAAGATAAACAAAGATAAACAGAGATAAACAAAGATAAACAGAGATAAACAGAGATAAACTAAGACAAACAGAGATAAACTAAGATAAACTAAGACAAACAGAGATAAACTAAGATAAACAGAGATAAACAAAGATAAACAGAGATAAACGAAGATAAACTAAGATAAACAAAGGTAAACAGAGATAAACAAAGATAAACAGCGATAAACAAAGATAAACTAGACAAACAGAGATAAACAAAGATAAACAGAGATAAACAAAGATATACAGAGATAAACAAAGATAAACAGAGATAAACTAAGACAAACAGAGATAAACAGAGATAAACAAAGATAAACAGAGATAAACAAAGATAAACTAAGACAAACAGAGATAAACAAAGATAAACAGAGATAAACAAAGATAAACTAAGATAAACAGAGATAAACAAAGATAAACTAAGACAAACACAGATAAACAAAGATAAACAGAGATAAACTAAACTAACAGAGATAAAGAAAGTTGGAAAACGAACAACAGTAATAACAGATGTGTGTTGGTCAACAGTGACCTCATGTGGCAGGTGTGAAAAGTCAAAGTTGTGTGAATGAGTGTGTGTGTGTGTGTGAGTGACTGACTGTGTGTGCGTGAGTGAGTGAGTGTGTGAATGCAGGAGTGAGTGAGAGAATAAATGCAGGAGTGAGTGAATGAATGCAGGAGTGAGCGAGTGAATAAATGCAGGAGTGAGTGGATGGTTGAGTGTGTGTTTTCTTCAATGAATGAATGAATATGAAACCATGAGGGCTCAGAGAATCAGGGCGAAGAAACTGGTTTGTTGAGTGAACATTTCATCATCAGCTTCAGTGAATGAATGAGGGCGGGGTCACCTCACTGATGACAGACAGGTCACTGTGAACAGGTGTGACAACGTTTGGAATGAGAGGAGGCGGAGTCACAGTGACACTGATGAAGGTAAACAATATTAGGGAAGGTCAAAGGTCAAAGGGTTTGTGATGAGGTGAGATCAGATGTTGATGTGGACACCGGAGACACGTGTGGAGACACATGATTGTCCTCGATTGTTCCGACTGAAGTTTCCTGGTCTCAGTTTTCTCACTCCTTGTCCGTGAAGTTTCTGCGATGAAGACAAAGGTGTAGCTTCTCAACATCAGTCCACGCTGGAGCCAAATACTTCTGACAAATTAGTTGTTCACAATTGTAATTGTTGATAATTATTGATGACATCATTGTTCATGTTTATCACCATCTTACAGAGTGAGTCATCTCACTTTCTACCCGTCTCTGCTGTAACCATGCTTCATTAGCATAGTGGTTAGTTTGAAACTAACCAGTTCTGCTACAGTTACTCACAGTTCTGCTGCAGTTCTGCTACAGTTACTCACAGTTCTGCTGCAGTTCTGCTACAGTTCTACTACAGTTACTCACAGTTCTGCTCATGCTGTACACTACAGTGTCTGCTACAGTTCTACAGTTCTGCTACAGTTCTACAACAGTTACTCACAATTCTGCTGCAGTTCTGCTACAGTTACTCACAGTTCTGCTACAGTTCTCACTCACAGTTCTGCTACAGTTCTACTACAGTTACTCACAGTTCTGCTACAGTTCTACTACAGTTACTGCAGTTCTCTACAGTTCTTACTCACAGTTACTCACAGTCTCTACTCACAGTTCTCTACAGTTCTACAGTTACTCTACAGTTCACACAGTTCTAGTTACTCACACCAGTTCTGCAGTTCTGCAGTTCTGCTACAGTTCTACAACAGTTACCACACCCTGCTGCAGTTCTCTGCTACAGTCTCTACAACAGTCTACTCACAGTTACAGTTCTCACAGTTACTCACAGTTCTGCTACAGTTCTACACAGCTACCTGCTGCAGTTCTGCTACAGTTACTCACAGTTCTGCTGCAGTTCTGCCACACCACAGTTGCTACAGTTCTACAACAGCAACTGCTCAGTACAGCTTCTGCTACAGTTCTACCACAGTTACCTCACAGTTCTGTTACTCACCTCACAGTTCTGTTTACAGCCACTCACAGTCTCTGCTACAGTTCTGCTACAGTTTCTACTCACAGCTGCAGTTCTGCTACAGTTAGTTCTGCTGCAGTTCTGCTACAGCTCACAGTCTACAGTACAGTTACACAGTTCTGCTACAGTTCTACACAGTTCTGCTACAGTTACTACAGGTTCTCAACAGTTACTGTTACTCACAGTTCAGTTCTGCTACAGCCCTACAACAGTACACACCCTAGTTCTGCTACAGTTCTGTTACTCACAGTTCTGCTGAGTTCTGCTACAGTTAGACAGCTACAGTTCAGTTCTGTTACAGTTCTACAACAGCTCACACTTGCTGCAACAGTTACACAGTTCTGCTACAGTTCTACTACAGTTACAGTTCTGCTACAGCTTACTCACAGTTCTGCTGCTACAGTTCTACAACAGTTACTCACAGTTCTACAACAGTTCTACAACAGTTACTCACAGTTCTGCTACAGTTCTGTTACAGTTACTCAGTTCTGCTACAGTTCTGCTACAGTTACTCACAGTTCAGCTACAGTTCTGCTACAGTTCTACAACAGTTCTACTACAGTTCTGCAACAGTTCTACTACAGTTCTGCGACAGGGAGGTGGAGTGGCTCAGTGGTTAAGACCGGTACCCTGTGTGCGAAAGACATTATGGTCCCAATGAAAGCAAGTTCGACTCCACACCTGGCTGATTGTACTCAATTCTATTGTAAGTCGCTTTGGATAAAAGTGTCTGCTAAATGACATGTAATGTAATGTTCTACTACAGTTCTACTGGAGTTCAGCTACAGTTCTGCCGATTGTTTCAATAATTGATGACTAGTCATTTATTCATTCAGCTTCAGCGAGTTCTTCCAAACTAAAAACACATCAGCTGCTTGTAACAAATGAGACAACATCGTTTATGAGATGTGTAGACAATCACCTCTTTCATTTCCTTTGTTTCCTTCACCACGTGTTTTCACCTTTGAGTTTAATGTAGATGTGCCACACTGTGATGCAGTGCCTAACATTGTTGCCTCACAGCAAAAAGGATGGACGTCAGATGGAGGGTCTTTCTGTGTTTGCACGTTCTCCCCACGTGTGCCTGGGTTTTGTGTGCCAGGTTCTGTAGGTGTGAATGTTTGGTCACCTGTCCAGCTGGTGACTCCGCCTTTCACCCTGACCCGCTGACCCTCATGTGGAGGATGAAGCGGTAGAAGATGAATGAGTGAATGAATGAGAGTGTGTTTGGGTTAAAGAATGATTGTGTGACATTGATTCAGATTCACTGTAACCTTTCACTCATTGGCCCCACCTACCCCAAACCTGTTGCGACAGCGTTTCTTACGAAACTCGTCTCTAATCCAAAGGTCGTGAGGAGCCGACAACTCATTACTGTCATTACAGATGTACAGGTTACATTTTTTCCTTGACCATCCCCAGCCACACCCACAGTTGCTACATTCCTGAGTCCCCGCCTCACCTGCTCTGATTGACAGCTCTTTGACTGCAGCTGCTTTAAATAGGATGCAGCGTCCTGCGTTTCCTCACTCTCGCCTCCAGCCTCAGCAGCAGCAGCAGCAGCAGCAGCAGCAGCAGCAGCAACAGCAGCATCATGTCCAGCAGCGTGTCTTACAGCAGGTCAGTGAGGACATCCGTGGGAAGCTCCGGCAGCTCTATGGTCGGCCTCGGCGGCGGCAGGCTGATGTCCGGCAGCGTGTACGGTGGATCTGGAGGCCAAGGCGTCCGCATCTCCTCTGCTGGGGTGGGCAGCAGCTACTCCTCCATGAGCTACAGTGCGTCCGGCATGGACAGCAACACCATCGGTAACGAGAAGTTCGCCATGCAGAACCTGAACGACCGTCTGGCCACGTACCTGAACAAGGTTCACATGCTGGAGAAGGCCAACGCCGAGCTGGAGCTGAAGATACGACAGTTTGTGGAGAGCAAGGTCGGTCCGTCCACCAGAGACTACAGCGCCTTCTTCAGCACCATCGCTGACATCACAGCCAAGGTGGGTCACATGATCAATTTTTTAATCCAAGAGGGCGGAGCCAATGACTGAAACAAGTGAACGATTATTAGAAAAGTGTCCTGATCAAGTAAATTACAGTGGCAGAACATTAATATTTAATTTACTGGTGACGCTAGAATACAAGATACACAACAGCATTAAGTAACTGTTAACTACTCATGAACTAATATATTCAGGCAAATATTAAATGATGATGATTGATTTTAAAATGTTTCTTCGTGTGAATCAGTTTCTTTTTAGAATAAGTAAACACGTGTTTACATACATGTGTTCACACAGATTCAGGGTGCCATCAGAGTGAACGGCGCCGTCCACCTCAGCATCGACAACGCGCGGCTGGCAGCCGACGACTTCAGGACCAAGTGAGTGCAGCCATGGTTTTTTCTTTTCCTTTGACCAAAATGATTTGATTTCATTTTAAATTTGCTTGAAACTTTTCGCACAGTAGAATCTCAAAGTCACATGTTCAGATGCAACTCTGTTGACGTGACATCATCGCCCTACCTCAGGTACGAGAACGAGCTGGCCATGCGTCAGTCAGTGGAAGCCGACATCGCCGGACTGAGGAGAGTTCTGGAAGAGATGAACCTGGCCAAGGCTGACCTGAGTCTGCAGATCGAAGGCCTGAAGGAGGAGCTGCTCTACCTCAAGAAGAACCATGAGGAGGTCAGTGATCAATCATCAATATTCACGAGTCATCAATACTCACGAGTCATCAATATTCACAAGTCATCAATACTCACGAGTCATCAATGTTCACGAGTCATCAATACTCATGACTCACCAAAACTCACGAGTCATCAATACTCACAAGTCGCCAAAACTCACGAGTCAGCAATACTCACGAGTCATCAATACTCATGAGCAATATTCAGTCATCAATACTCATGAGTCATCATGAGTCATCAAGAGTCATATCACACGAGTCACGAGTCATCCAAAACTCATGAGTCATCAATATTCACGAGTCATCAATTCATGAGTTATCAATTTTCACATCACCAAAAGTCACAAGTCATCAATATTCATGTCACCAAAAGTAACAAGTCATCAATATTCACGTCACCAAAACTCATGAGTCATCAATATTCACAAGTCATCAATTCATGAGTTTCCAATATTCACGTCACCAAAAGTCACGAGTCATCAATATTTTCATTCAATGAGCAGTGATGTTTGTTGGTGATAGAGTGACATAGACTCTCTCTCTCTCTCTCTGTGTACAGGAGCTGCTGGCCATGCGGGCTCAGATGAGCGGTCAGGTGAACGTGGAGGTGGACGCGGCTCCAGGTCAGGACCTGACAAAGGTCATGGCAGAGATCAGAGAACACTACGAGGCCATTTCTGCCAAGAACCAACGGGAGCTGGAGGCGTGGTTTCAGGCAAAGGTGACACCGCTACGCTAACACTAATATTAATGCTGACATTAACGCTAACACAAACACTAATGCTAATGCTGACATTAGCACTTCCGCTATCACAAACACTAATGCTGACATTAGCACTAACGCTAACACAAACATTAACAGAGTTGTGAACACTAACATAAACATTAACACTAACAGTAACGCTAACACAAATGCTAACGCTGTAATAAAGTTGACCGACCTGTGTGTGTGTGTGTGTGTGTGTGTCTGTCATGTGCAGACGGAGACTCTGACTAAGGAGGTCACCAATCAGACGGTTTCGCTGCAGACGTCACGCTCAGAGGTCACAGAGGTCAAACGGACGCTGCAGTCACTGCAGATCGAGCTGCAGTCCATGTTAGGCATGGTGAGAGGAAGTACTGACACATGACTGTGCTGTGAGCGCCCCCTGCTGCTGAGAACCAGCCACAGACACAGAGACTTAACGGTCACACATTAATAAAATCTGTCACATGATCACGTCTTTATCTCACTGTTAGACAGACGTCTGTAAACCAAACCCCAGAGAGAAAACCTGTGGCCCAACAGCTAAAATCACTGATTTTCTCTATGAGGTTTGGTGTTGGAAACTTCAATCCTTGTACAGTTGTTCCTCGAGTCTCCACAAAGACAAAGTATGAGACTGTGTTTGAAGTTGATCTGGTTTCCTCTGCAGAAAGCGTCACTGGAAGCTTCTCTGGCTGAGACACAGAACCGCTATGCCATGCAGCTCTCTGGATACCAGATGCAGGTGAAGCCCAGTTTGCTAAGCTAGACTTGAAAGGTGTGGCTTCAGTGTGATGAAGACTGACCCACTCTTCTTCCTCGTACAGGTGTCGTCTCTGGAGGAGCAGCTGGTGCAGCTGAGGGCTGACCTGGAGAGACAGGGACAAGAGTACAAGATGCTGCTGGACATCAAGACCAGACTGGAGCTGGAGATCGCCGAGTACAGGAGGCTGCTGGACGGAGAGAGGTGAGCTCATCACCTGACGTCATGACGAGCAGTCATCAGCTCATGTCTTTCAGTCGGGAATAAAGTTAGGATAATTTTATTTTTATGTTTAAACTATGGATGTCCCGATCCAATATAGATGTCGGTCCGATATCGGCCAAAAAACTAGTATCGGATGAGATCGGACTGCCTCTAAAATCTCTGATATAAGCACTCCGATACAGCAGTCCATTCCGCTCCAGCTCTTCTATCCAGCAGCACCCGTTGTGATCACGTGGACTCTGTGTGTTGGATGCATGTAGATCACGTGATCACAACAAGTGTCAGTGCTACTGCTATTTCAGAGGTTAAACATTTTTCTTTAACCTCTGAAATCAGAGGCTATGAAGCCGCACAGCAAGCGCATGCTAGCCTTTAGCACCACGCTAGCTGCTAAAACAACATTATTTCATAAACCAGCGCCACCTGTTGACTTTCAACAGCCTCCGTTTGTTAATTATACCCCAAAAACCAGCCATGCCAAGAGCTTTGTGTGTTTTAAATGTGTCGTGAAGCTCCACACACAGAGCTAGGTACGTCTGTGGGGCCGGTCCCCGGGCTCCGGGTTTACCTGCGGGACGAATCACTCACCCTGTGTGGGTTAGGCTAATCCAAAATCTCTAAAGACACCTGTGAAACACGGCTGCTCTGAAAACACCCCATTAGCACTAGGTACTTTCCTCCTGATGAAATGAACCATAGACTGTATGAAATTAACATGGCAAAAAAATCCAATATTCTTATGTTGAAGGTTAAAATGGATGTAACCATTGGTTAATAATAAATGGGTCAGTTTGTCTCATACCTACTGTTGCTGACTATTCTAATACTCAAGGCTGCAATATCAGTATCGTATCGGAAGTGAAAAAGTTGTATCGGGACATCCCTAGTTTAAAGTTTTAAGGAATACTCAGGAGCTAAAGTCAATTTAAATATAAATATTCAGACTCAGTAAAGTAATTTAATAACTAAATTAGATATTAATTATTCTAAAAGGGGGATGGTGTGAGATACTGAGTGAGCTGTGAGCGCCGCCTGCTGACAGAGACACAGGCTCACTCTCAGGAAAAACAAAATGGCTGCCGAAAATGGAATAAAAGACTTTCTACTACGTCAGTTTAAGTCTGTGATCTCTATGTCACATGACCACGTCTTTATCTCACTGTTACACAGACGTTTGTAAACCACTCACTCTCCCACACCAAACCCCAGAGAGAAAACCAGTGATTTTAGCTGCGCGGACACAGGAGTTGCTGGCCCTCTGCTGCCTCGTGTGGTCACTTTGTGTCACTAAGTTAAGTCTAAATGGAATATTCAGCAGTAGTCAGCACTGACTGTAACTCATAGAACTTCCAATTGTTATTAAAATATCTAGTACTTTTAGTAAAAAAGTAACTCAGTGTGTTAATGACAATATAATAATATATATATATTTTTTTTTAAATGACTGAATGATGTGAATGAGTTTATGAATGAGTGAACATGTCAGTCTGACTCAGCTGTTTTCTGATTGATCCACAGCATCAGCACATCCTCCACGACCAAGACCACCACCAAGCGAGTGGTGGTGGTGGAAGAGGTGGTCGATGGGACGGTGGTGTCCTCAAAGACGTCCACGTCCTCGTCCTACCTGAACCGGTGAGCTCAGGACCAAAAGCAGACTCCGCCTCCATCATGTGTTCACAGCAGCATGTGACCAATAAAAAGAGCGAGTCCATGAAATCACACGAGGCCTCTGTTCTTCTGTTCCACGGCATGCTGTGAGGCTCCGCCCATGCACCAATCTGACCACAAGATACAAAATATAAAGTCAAGTCAGGATTTTACAAAATAGAGTGAGGATTTTACAAAATAAAGTCAAGACTGTACACAATCATGTCAGGATTTTACACAAAGTCAGGATTTTACAAAATCAAGTCAGGATTTTACTAAACCCTGACTATTGAGTCAGGATTTTACTAAATAGAGTCAGGATTTTACAAAATTAAGTCAGGATTCAACAAAATCAAGTCAGGATTTGAAGATTTAAGTGAGAATTTGAAAAATAAAGAATCAGGTTGGGATTGTTAAGATTTAAGTCAGGATGTTAAAAATAAAAAATAAAAGTATTTAACAGAATAAATCTTTATTGTCCACTGAGGACAGGATTCTCAGGATAGCAGTCTACATTCCTTCAGTGAGTCTCACAAGGACCATTGCCCTTCAGAGAGAAACCTAACCCTGCTGCCAGAGGAGTGACAATGACGCCCCCTGCTGGTCCTGTGAGTTCATGGATTCCTGACACATGAGTAGTTTGGCAGTAGTGGAGGCTCTGCAGGCTGTGTCAGGCGCTGAAGATCCTTGTCCTGCCTCTGGGCTTCGTTCTTCACCTGCAAAGATCACAAATCTGAGCTCGTCAGCACTTTTTTCAATGAAAAGAAACGCATCCATTGTTTCTGTGCAAGAGATTTAAAAAAAAAAAACAACATTCCTCTACACCAGCCAACTATGGCTGGTGGTCTATGGCAGGGTCCAGACTCTGATCAACACACCAGACCAGGACCATGTTATTACAACTGTGAGTGAGTGATTAAACATCAACATCAATTAACATTCAGTGCAAATAGTGAAAAATGAGTCCTGTAAAAATAGCTATAACTCTGATCAGAGTTCCCATGAGTCCTTGAATGAATTTAAAAAATATATATATTCAAGGACCTTGAAAGATTTTCAAAAATGTCCCTAAATAGACCTGGGTCATTGAAAGTGGTCGAGTTTTGTGCATAAAGAAGTGAAGTTGATATTTAGGTAAATGTCTCCCTTGTTTGTTAAGACGCCACCTACTGTTCACGCTTTGCACTGTTTGATGTACGTAGACGAGGCCGATGCGAGACATCACAACGAGCGAGGACGACGAACGAAGACGAGCTCTTACATGTTGTCCTCCCATCTTCAGTCAGCCCATTCAGTCCTTGAGTTTCAAGGACTTGGTCCTGGAAAAGTCCTTGATGGTGTGAGAATATTTTAATATTACAAATATTTCTTAAAATCTATCGTTCATATTTTACAGCAATTACAAAAGTGAAAATTAAAAATACATTAATTTACCAGGAATGTCCACTAGGGGGCCACAGCTCACACTTTGCTGCTCTACATATTTTATTTTATATTATTATTAACAACAGCAACAACAATGGCTATTCAGTCCAAGATGGCGGCCTTCCTGTAGGACTTACGGCAAAGTCCTCATTGACATTTTGGACCGTCCTGACATGATTACCAACTTTCGTTCATATACGTGAAACACGACAAAAAGCTGATTTTAATTTTGTAGGCTCCTCCCACATCAAATTTTCCATGCTTTTTCACCGAACGACTTTCACTTGTAAATTACCATCAGGATTGATGCGGTCGCAAAAAACCTTTGGTTTGGGGTTCAAAATGCTATTCATTGAGGAAAAATAATAAGCATTCCTTGCATTTTAATAGGGTTCTACGCACCCTGTGCTTGAACCCTAATAATAATGATAATATTGATAATAATAAGTGCTGTACAGTGAAACATATTCTAAAGCATCATACAAATGTTGTTCACTGAAATAAATCCTGGATCTGGATCAAAACCTAATCCTTTTCCTCCTCAAGCCAAACAAACTGCACCCAACAAATAGAACACTCACAAACTGGAGCTTGTGAGCTGAGCTAACGTCGTTAGCCCTGCAGGAGAGAACCTGCACTGTCAGGCTCACGTGGACGTCCTCCTGAGAGACGCTGCAGAGACTGGTACCACAGTTAAAGGTGCAGTGTGTAAAATTCATCTCTCTCTTCCAGGTGTAGCATCGGTTAGCAGCGTAGCGCTAATCATGCTTAGTTATGACAAACAACAAACGCATCAAACCTCATAGAGAAAATCAGTGATTTTAACATCACACACACATACACACTGCTGCCTCCATCACTAAGTTCAAAGGTCTTATTTTGTCACTTCAGTGTTTGAAGTCCAACATTGAGAATGACTTCAGTGACACAAAGTGACCATACGAGGCAGCAGAGGACCAGCAGCTCCTGTGTCCCGCAGCTAAAATCACTGATTTTCTCTATGGACTTGTGGCGTGTGAGAGTGAGTGGTTTACAAGTGACCACATGAGGGAGCTCTTGTGAAAACCACATATTTCCTGCTGATGACTACAGAAGGACGGGCCACATGGTGGAGTAGTGGTTAGCACCCTTGCCTTGCAGCAAGAAGACCCGGGTTCGAGCCCCGGTTGGAACAATGGCCTTTCTGCATGGAACTCTACCTCGACTAAGACAACGACAAAAAAATAAAATAAAATTGCACTTATGATAGCACTTTATAGTTTGGCTTATTTGAGAAACGTACTTACTTCTAGCTCTTGTTTGTACCCAACTGTTGAAATGCACTTATTGTAAGTGGCTTTGGATAAAAGTGTCTGCTAAATGACATGTAATGTAAAATGTCGTTTGGTGACCTTTCAGCCTCAGCATTTGATGGATTAAAAGCCTCAACCCCGCCCCCGCCTCAGGCTGCCTGTCAACCTAAAAACTACTCTGATTAACTTGTGTAATCACAGAACACTTGACGCAATAATGTAATGTGACAGTTTGCCCGCAGCTCATTTTTGTGGAATCAGAGGAAAAGAAATAAGAAAGAGGCCGAAACACAAAAGAAACACAGAAGAATTTACTTTCAACTATTTGTAACAGACACGTGAAAGCTGCATTCTATCAATGTCCATCAGGGGGCGACTCCTGTAACACCAGAATGACAGCCATTTTCTAAATTATAGTCTAGAGTCAAACAGACCAGAGAGGGGGCGGGGCTTAACTATGATTGACGTTTTAAGCGTGCATTTACATCAAACACAATGCAGGACAAAGATGGAGGGCAGTTAGCTTTGCTTTAGCACCACAAGAGTAGTTGGCTTAGCTTTAGCTGCACACAGGAGATTAGTTAGCTTAGCTTAGCTGCACACAGGAGAGTAGTTAGCTCCCTCTGGCTGTTTGTCAGGCACCAACTCTGGAGTCATTTAAATCTCGCTTTTGCCACCTGATAGTTTGTTTTCTTCTCGTTCTCCGTTGTACAGCAACCTTGGGTTTCGTGAAAGGCGCTTTATAAATCTAAGTCATCATTATTTTTATTATTATTAGGTGGTAAACACAGGGACAGATTCAATCCCTGACCTTCAGATGAAGGCTCTTCTTCTGCATTCATCACACTTCACTTCTCAGTGAATGAATGAATGAATAAACATGAGCTCAACTACGACAACCAGTGGTGAACAGCAGCGCTGCAGTTTCCTGCTGTGACCTGAGGGTAAAAGTTGTTGTTGATTGACAGGAGGTTTATGAGGCTTAAGCTTCATTCAGAGCTGAAGGTGTGGTCACTGGAGGTGTGGTCACGGATGAGAAACACAAACACCATCCATCAACGTGCCTTTGAGCAGGGCACTGAACTCAGTGCTCAGACACATGTCCTTCTGTCCTCATCACTCCACAAACTGGACCAACAACTCACGCTCACACTTGTATGTGTCCACACCACGGGACAAAACCTCAGTCAACAGGACATGTCAACACAATCTGATAGAGACAGAGGACACACAGGGAGAATCAAACACACACTAAAATGATTACATTCATCAGTTAAAGACAAAAAAAATACTAATTACATAACAAAATGAGTTCAATAAATTTGACCTGCAGTTGCTGTAGTTCACCAGCAGAGGCTGAAGCTGATGAGAGCAGCGGTGATCGTCTTGTCTGGTCTTGTGTGTGTCACAGCTAAGATGAATGATGGAGAGAAATGGATCTAACGTGATTCTCCTGAGAAGCTGCAGATGGAATGTTCCCGCAGGTGTTCTCTTATTAATGCACACTGGCGTGCAGCGACACGAGATGCTACATCAACCGCGCTCTGAGGCTTTTTCATGTGACAACACATCGACACTCATTCCTTCACATTCACTCTTTCAGTCCGTTCTCTCTAAAAACACTCACACACTCATCAGTCAGGGTAAACTGAACAGGTTCTGTTTTACCCGTGACAGCAGCATTGTACAGACCGGGTCAGACTTGGACTCTTGGGTGCTGATGGGTTGTTATCTCACACCCAAGGTTCAAGCAGATTGGTCAATTACATTTTAAGTGACAACGCACTTCCTGTTTCGGATAATCTACTTCCTGTGTTCAGGACGGGCCCCTGCTCTCAAGTATGAAGTTTCAAGGAGATCGGTCAATGTATGACAAAGTTACAGGGCACTTCCTGTTTGGGAAGACCTTCTTCCTGTGTGCAGGTCATGGATTGCAGACAAGTTCATTATCTTTGGCGTGACTTTGCTGTGTCTTTATCTTTGGCGTCTTTGTCTTTGGTGTGACTTTGCTGTGTCTTTGTCTTTGGTGTGACTTTGCTGTGTTTTTATCTTTGGCGTGTCTTTAGCTTGTCATGTCCTTGATATAACTTTGGCGTGCCTTTGATGTGACTTTGGCGTGCTCTTGATGTGACTTTGGTGTGACTTTGGCATGCTCTTAATGTGACTTTGATGTGACTTTGGCGTGCTCTTAATGTGACTTTGATGTGACTTCGGCATGCTCTTAATGTGACTTTGATGTGACTTCGGCATGCTCTTAATGTGACTTTGGTGTCATTCGGTGTGCGTTTGATGTGACTTCGGCGTGCCCTTGATGTGACTTTGGTGTCATTCGGTGTGCGTTTGATGTGACTTTGGCGTGCTCTTGATGTGATTTTGGTGTCGTGATTGTACTTTGATGTGACTTCGCATGCCCTTGATGTGACTGTGACTTGATGCGTTTGATGTGACTTTTCTTTCATGTGATTTTGGTGTCATTGTTGTGCCTTTGATGTGCTCTTGATGTGACTTTGGTGTAACTTTGGCGTGCTCTTGATGTGACTTTGGCGTGCTCTTGATGTGACTTTGGTGTCATTCGGTGTGCATTTTATGTGACTTTGGTGTGATTTTGGCGTGCTCTTGATGTGACTTTGGCGTGCTCTTGATGTGACTTTGGCGTGCTCTGTGACTTTGATGCTGCTCTTAATGTGACTTTGATGTGACTTGGCATGCTCTTAATGTGACTTTGGTGTCTTTGATGTGATGCCCTTGATGTGACTTTGATGTGATGTGACTTTGGCGATGTGATATTCCTTTGATGTGACATGCCCTTGATGTGACTTGATGTGACTTTGGTGTCATTCTTTGCGTTTGATGACTTTGGATGTGATTTTGGTGTCATTTGTGCCTTTGATGTGCTACTGATGTGACTTTGGTGTAACTTTGGCGTGTCTTGATGTGACTTTGGTGTGCTCTTGATGTGACTTTGGTGTAACTTTGGCGTGCTCTTGATGTGACTTTGGTGTAATTTGGCGTGCTCTTGATGTGACTTTGGTGTGATTTTGGCTTTGTCCACACAATGACATTCCCTTTCAACATACGTCGCATGAATGTTCTGATGACAAACCCACACTTTCTCTCTCTCTCTCTCTCACACACACACATTTTCTCTCACACAAACACACACTTTCTCTCTCTTACACACACACACACACTCACTCTCTCAGTTGCACTGTGGGAAATCGCCCCAAGCTGAGACAGAAAGTGTGTTAGTTATGTAATGCTCACAACAGAAAATGTTCCCTCAGTCAAACTCATTAAATATTATAAATATTAAATATATTAAATAAATATTGGTCATGTGATCAGCTATTGATTTCATGTTCACAAACAAATATTCATGTATATATTTAATACCATGTGGGTGCACCACACCCACATGAAAACATGAAGCTATATGAATTTATATAGCTTCATGTTTTCATGTGGGTGTGGTGCACAGAATCTGCCCCTAAACTGCAGTGGCCCCACCTTCTGAGCTGCAGCTGTATAAAGGGCGACAGAGCCGTTCGTCTCCTCACTTCTCTTCCTCTCGCTCTACAGAAGAAGACAGACCAGCAGACTCCACCTCCTCCTCCATCATCATCATCATCACAAACATGTATAAGCGCAGCAGCGGCATGAGCTCGTTCAGCGTGGCAGGAGGAGCAGTAGGCGGTGGGGTCCGGGTCTCCAGGGCCAGCAGGAGCTTCTCTGGTGCTGGTGGTTACTCTGGAGGTTCTCGCTCTGGTCTGGGCTTTGGTGGCGGTTTCAGCAGTGGTGGCGGTGGTGGTTTTGGCAGCGGTTCCAGTGGCGGTTTTGGTGGTGGTTCTGGTTTTGGCGGTGGAGCAGCGATGGACGACAACATCATCGGCAACGAGAAGTTCGCCATGCAGAACCTGAACGACCGCCTGGCCACGTACCTGGCCAAGGTGGCGGCGCTGGAGAAGGCCAATGCCGAGCTGGAGCTGAAGATCCGACAGTTTGTGGAGAACAAGGTCGGTCCGTCCACCAGAGACTACAGCGCTTACTTCAGCACCATTGCTGAACTGCAGGGGAAGGTGAGCACAAACACAGATCCACTTTGTTCTTCTTTATTTTCACAGTATGAGTTTCAAAATCTCAGAATTCAAAACGGTCTTCAGGGTTAAAGTAAAACCTCTTCAGGGTTAAGGGAAAACTCTTCAGGGTTGAGGGAAAACCTCTTCAGAGTTAAGGGTAAACCCTTTAGGGTTAAGGGAAAACTCTTCAGGGTTAAGGGGAAAACTTTTCAGAGGTAAGGGAAAACTCTTCAGGATTAAGGGGAAAACTCTTCAGAGTTAAGGGGAAAACTCTTCAGGGGTAAGGGGAAAACTCTTCAGGATTAAGGGGAAAACTCTTGTTGATGAAATAACTCATAATAATAATAACATATCAATTTTCAGAAGCAGCAGAACAAATAAAAACGTTTTGATTTTAAATCAGTGAAAATCAAAGTTTCACTGAGACAGCTGTTTGATTGATTTTCTGCTGAGTCATGTTTGTTTATGTGTGTGTGTGGTCAGATTTTGGACGCCATCATGGTCAGAGGAACCGTCATCCTGAGCATCGATAACGCCAAACTGGCTCAAGACGATTTTAGACTCAAGTGAGAAAATATTAATTTATTCTCTCTGTTGTCAGTGTGTGCGTGCGTGTGTGTGTTGTTTTACCTGTTGAGTCTTCAGATGAGTCTGAGCAGCAGCAGCAGCAGCTCCCTCTGGTGTACAATGCTGGAACAGCAGTTGAACTTGATTTAAAAACAAACAGTGGTTAATTGGCCTGAATGCCGAGTCGGCTTTTTATTATTGGTTCCACTAACTTCTCCCACAATCCTTTTGCGACGCGCTCACCTGACTTTGTACACGGGTTATCATGGCAACCAGGGTAGGGTTCACGTTTTATTTTGGTGTTTTTTTCCACAGGTACGAGAACGAACTGTCCATGCGTCAGTCGGTGGAAGCCGACATCGCCGGACTGAAGATGCTGCTCGGAGAACTGGGCGTGGCCAAGACCGACCTGAGCATGCAGATCGAGAGCTTGAAAGAGGAGCTTGAGACCATGAAGAAGAACCACGAGGAGGTAACATGGCCCCACCCCTACTTATCACATGATGATCTGCTAATCTGCTAATGATGCAAATGACAACATTTTAATACTATGCTACATTTAGCATTTACCATTAACTCAACAGAACAGCTAACTATCATTAACATTCCAGCTCGGAAATAAGCATTAGCTTCAAAGTAAAGATCAGCAGCAAGACCAGACTAGACCAAGACTAGACTAAGACAAGAACAGACTTGACTAGACCTAGATCAGACTAGACTAGCCTGGACCAAGACTAGATCAAAACTAGACTAGACTAAGAGTATACCAGACCAGACGACCCATGGCCCTGAGCTCTTCTGAGTTTGGGACCTGGTTTTAGAATCACTTACAGCGTCAGTGATGTCTTCTCGTCGTTACCTCCTCATGTGACCTTCATGGATCTTCTTGTGCAGGACCTGCTGTCCATGAGGACTCAGATGAGTGGTCAGGTGAACGTAGAGGTGGACGCCGCTCCTCAGGAGGACCTCACCAAGGCCATGGAGGACATCAGAGAGCACTACGAAGCTATCGCTGCCAAGAGCCGCAAAGAACTGGAGGCGTGGTTCCAGGCCAAGGTGAGCTGGAGAAACACTGGGTTTTTAACAAACCTCAACCCTTTCCCTCATTGGTTGTTTGTGTTGTTGCTCCTCCCTCCAGTCAGAGGCTCTCACTCAGGAGATGGTGACCACAGAAATGACGCTGCAGTCGTCGACGTCGGAGGTGAAGGACGTGAAGAGTCAGCTGAACGCTCTGGAGATCGAACTCCAGACGCAGCTCAGCATGGTGAGAAGAAAGAGAAATAATCAGCAGATTCATCCATGAGAAAAATGATCTACAGGCACAATTAAAACTTCATCCTCAGAAGATTTACAACGCTGAGTCACTCTCCCACATCAAACCTCATACAGAAAACCAGTGATTTTAGCTACGGGGACACGGGAGCTGCTGGTCCTCTGCTGCCTCGTGTGGTCACTTTGTGTCACTGACGTAAAACTGAACGTTAGATTTCAAACACTGAAGTAACAAAATAAGACATTTGAACTTAGTGATGGAGGCAGCAGTGGATCAACAACTCCTGTGTGCTGTGACGTTAAAAACACTGATTTTCTCTATGGGCTTTGGTGTGGGAGAGTGAGTGTGTGCGTGTCAGAGAGTGAGTGGCTTACACAAGAAAAAAATGAACAAAAGACTTAAGACATAAGATCTACGTCACATGTTCACGCATTCATCTCACTGTTAGACTTTATAACAGGAAACTGAAGTGTGTAAACCACTCGCTCTCCCATAGACACACACACACACACTCGCTCACTCTCCCACACCAAAGTCCATAGACAATATTGATGATGTCACACTGATCATTTGTGTTATGGGTCATTACTTACATGCGTCCAGTTTGTCCTCTGTCTCACCGTCTCTTCTGTCCTGCAGAAAGCGTCTCTTGAAGCACAGCTGAGTGAAATCCAGAACCGCTACGCCATGCAGCTCAACTCCTTCCAGATGCAGGTGAGTGGTTCAGGTGTCAGCGCTGACGTGTCCAGGCTTGGCTGAGACCTCAGTACTGACCCAGATTTCACCTGTGCAGGTGAGCGGTATGGAGGAGCAGCTGGTGCAGCTGAGGGCCGACCTGGAGAGACAGTCCCAGGAGTACCAGATGCTACTGGACATCAAGACCAGACTGGAGATGGAGATCGCAGAGTACAGGAGGCTGCTGGACGGAGAGGGCAGCGGGTACAACCAGTCCAACACGGCCCACACTTAGATCAGATCCAAATCCTGACCCAACACTTAGACCAGAACCAAATCCAGACTTAACACTTAGACCAGAACCAAATCCAGACCCAACATTGAGACTAGAACACATTCAAGACCAGAGAGAACTCTAGTAATCCAGCTAACTTTAACTTCAGGTTTAACTCCAGTTATCCAGCTAACTTCCTCTAGCCAGTCTTGAGCAGGTTGAGTTTGAGATAACAGATCAAATACTGTCTGATCAGATCACAGTGAAGCAGAGTTATGATGTGCCAGGATGCCACGATTAACTGATCCAGACTCTGGCTTTACAAAAAGAATTGATGATGTCACGTTTAATCAACAACTCCACCTCTTTCATGTGAACAAACACGTAAACCTGACTCAGTAAAGCCAGGGTTGAAGGAACCAGTTTAGCTGATGCTAGGTTAAGTCAAACCAAACCAATGATCCTCCTGGTTTAAATGAACGGTTAGCGTAGGACAAGCTTAAACCAAGTTTTGTTTCTGACCCTCAGATCTTCGTCCTCCACCACCATCAAAATCATCACGTAGGACATCATGGAGACCGTCAGAGGACAATCATGTCTGTTTAACCGGAGTTGGAGTCACACTCAACCCATCGCCTGTCTCATTGCTGAATCGGGGAGCTCCTCCCCCTTATTAAGAAAGACATTTACAATCATCTGATGTCTGATGTTTCAAGAAATAAATCTCAACTGAACTCAACAAACAGTGTCTGAATTTAACATTCAATAAAGTTAGTTCGACATGTCTGACCTTTAACTTCAGGTTTAACTCTGGTTTTCCAGCTAACTTTAACTTCAGGTGTAACTCTTGTTATCCGGCTAACGTCAGGTGTAACTCTCGTTATCCGGCTAACATCAGGTGTAACTCTAGTTCTCTGTGTGTGCATGTGTCACAGTCATTGATCTTTATATTTTTACTGATAATGTAATAAATTGAGTTTTAACACCCCGCCCACCATTGGTAGCCTTGTGTGGTCTTGTGAAAGCCTCCTGACAAAGACTTTCACAATAAAATCTTACACAAAAGCAGACTTTAAGACGTCATGGTATCATGTTATGATAAAAAGTCACAAACAGAAAATAAAAAACATTTTCCATTAGTTTCTTAATAAAAGTCATTCCAGAAAAAAAAATGCTTTTTTCTTCTACTCCTGTTTCTTTTTTAGGTTTATTTTCTTTTTTTGTAGGAATTACATCATCAATAGAAGATTTGTACACAGTGAGCGATCAGGGAATGATTGTGTGTTAGAAAAAGTTCACGAACGTCCTGTCAGTGATTATCAGTCACAAACATCACTGCGGCGAGTCCTGATTGGTCCAAATGCGTCAATAACGGACGCACGGAGCGGCGACAGAGCGGTCACCACGGCGGCGATAGAGCGGCCACTATGTCGGCGACAGAGCGGTCACTGCAGCGACAGAGCGGCCACTATGTTGGTGACAGAGTGGTCACTGCAGCGACAGAGCGGCCACTATGTCAGCGACAGAGCAGTCACTGCAGCGATAGAGCGGCCACTATGTCGGCGACAGAGCGGTCACTGCAGCGACAGAGCGGCCACTATGTTGGCGACAGAGCGGTCACTGCAACTTTACTGCTGAATCTGAATCAGGCCTCCTGAAGGCGTGGTGTCCTCACTTCCTGTTTGATATGTAAATGAGGTGATGGCAGTTTTCCCACTCACACCTGGAGTTTATACGTGGGTGCAACGGTAAAAACACAGTAGAAGAAGAGCCTGTGTTTTAGTGTGGAGGCTGCCGGCGGCTAGCTGCTGCTAACACACTGTGATTAGAGCTGCAACAATAAAGAGCTGATATTAAAGCCACTTATCCACCTATCGTCCCAGCTCAGCTGATCTAAAAGCCATAACAACTGCTTAACTGAGATGACTCCACCCACACAGGAGGAGGATCTATCTGTAGCTGTGGCTGCAGTACATGACAGGAAGTGCTGTTACAGTGGTGCAGTTAACTTAAGGCTGTGACGCATGGCCTCTTGGTGGGCCACGCAGGTACTGCAGGTGAGCAATTTACAGTTGACAAATAATATTAAATATTTGCACATGTGACGGAAATAAAGTAATATTCTGCATAGTTGATGTGCTGTCACCAGCTAATGCCACTAGTGGGTGCTGTGATTTAAAAAAGATCAGGTATTTCACTGTGATGAGCACATGAATCAGTCGCTGCAGCTCTAATCACAGTGTTGTTAGTGTGTCCCTGAACACACCACAGTGTGTGTTTTATACCTGAACTGGAGAGAACAGGTGTGAACGAGGGCGTGGTTTCGTTTCAGTAAAAAAAAAAAAAAATGTCAATTGTGCTTGTATTGATCCAGAGTATTGATGACATAGACACAGACAGACAGAGACAGACAGACAGACAGAGAGAGAGAGAGAGAGAGAGAGAGAGAGAGAGAGAGAGAGAGAGAGAGAGAGAGAGAGAGAGAGAGAGAGACACAGGCCACGTCCACACTACTACGTTTTCATGTTTAAATCCAGATGAGAGTTTACTGCGTCCGCACTGGCGCAGCTGAAAACAAAGATCATGTGACCGTTCATCCTCGTGAGAGGGTTATTATTGGACAGAAACAGTCAGATGCTTCCATCTACTGGAGGTCTGTGCAGGTTTGACTTTAATTTGCTTCAGTTTCTCTTCCACAAGATTTTGGAAATTAGAAACAAGAACTCGTTTTATTTGGTGCAATGTTTAGTCACAGGTTTGTGAAGCACTTTGTTTTCACAAGTGCTGTTTATTATTATTGTTATCACCATTATTATCATTATTATTAATAATAATAATAATAACAACATTTTCAGAGCGCCCTCTGCTGGACAAATAACAGTTTTCTGTGATTCACTTTAGACACAACAATCGAGCGATTAAGACAAAAACAGAGGGATGTGGACGCTGCCGGGGAAAGAGAGAGAGAGCGAGCGTGTTCACACTGACCAGGTTAGATTTATCTACAGGCCCCTCCCACACACACATCAGCCGCCACATATACGATGTAAAAGAGCACAAAAGGTATTAAAAATGTAAGAAAAGTTCTTAAAGAAAAGTTTATAGATCGTATTTATAAAAAAAAGGAATAATACTTTGTTTTTTTTGTCTGAGGTTAAAGGGAAGAGTGGGCGTGGTCTTAGCTGCTGTCGCTGCCCACTGTGCTGCTGCTGCCGTCACTGCTGCCACCGCTGTCACTGCTGCTGCTGCTGCTGCTGCTGCTGCCGCCATCACTACTGCTGCTGCTGCTGCTGCCGCTGCCCGTGTCCGCTCGCTCTCGTCTGTGGATCTGCTCGTGTGCTTTGAGGTGACCCGATTGGCTGAAAGTCTTGCCGCACTGTGGGCAGGCGTACGGCCGCTCGCCCGTGTGGATCTGCTGGTGTGCCTTCAGGTGGCCAAGGCGGCCAAAGCTCTTCCCGCACTGCGTGCAGCCAAACGGCCGCTCGCCAGAGTGGATTTTCTCGTGGGTTTTGAGGACGCCGGAGTTGCTGAAAGTCTTTCCACACTGCGAGCAGGTGAAGGGCTTCTCGCCCGTGTGGATCTGCACGTGGTTGCGGTAGCTGGTCTCCTTAGTGAAGCTCTTGCCGCAGTGCTGGCAGCAGAATGGCCGCTCGCCCGTGTGGCTCAGCTGATGAGCCTTCAGCTCTTTGGACTGGCCGAAGCTCTTCCCGCAGGTGACGCAGATGAACGGGCGCTCGCCGGTGTGCAGCCGCTGGTGTGAGCGCAGGTCGTCGGCCTTGGTGAAGCCTTTGGGACAGTGTGCGCACACGTACGGCTTCTGGCCCGTGTGGATCAGCTGGTGTCTCTTGAGGTTCCCTGCCTGGCCGAAGCTCTTGCCGCACTGTGAGCAGGTGTATGGCCGCTCCCCGGTGTGGATACGCTGGTGTGTTTTTAAGTTTCCCAGCGTGCTGAAGTTCTTCCCGCACTGTGTGCAGGAGAAGGGCTTCTCCCCCTGCATGTTGCGAGGTTTCCTGACAGTCGGACTCTGGGTTTTTGTCGTGATGACTAGACTCTCTCCTCCTCCCGTCACCTCCACCTTCCCGTCCTCAGCCGGCTGCAGCTCATACAGAGCCCCACCTCCAAACTCAGGGTCCAGTTTACCCATGCTGTCCATGAGCGGGGCGTCAGGGCGGAGCTTGTTGAGCTCGGTCCGGAGCTCGGCCATGTGGATGGACTCCAGGCCGTTGTGGTGCAGGTGAGTGGACTCGGGATACTCTGACTTCAGGGAGCTCAGCTCTGTGGTGTAGTAACACTGAAAATCCACATGGTGGTCGGACTTGATGTAGTCCAGAGTGTCGGTCACCTGCCGCCACAAACAACAACAACAACAACAACAATCAGCCATGCTATAAATATGCAGTAATATACTGTATATAAGCAGTAAATAGACTGTAAATATGTGGTAAATACACTGTAAATACACTAAATGCACTGTAAATACGCCATAAATATGCGGTAAATACACTGTAAATATGCGGTAAATACACTGTAAATATATTGTAAATAAGCGGTAAAGACACTGCAAATATGTGGTAAATACGCAGTAAATATGCTGTAAATATGTAAAAACACACTGTAAATATGCTGTAAATACACTGTAAATATGTGGTAAATACACTGTAAATACACTAAATGCACTGTAAATACGACATAAATATGCGGTAAATATGCGGTAAATAGGCTGTAAATACACTATATGCACTAAATACGGCGTAATTATGCAGTAAATACACTGTAAATACACAATAGATATACTGTAAATACACAAAATATGCGGTAAATATATTGTAAATACACTAAATGGACAGTAAATACACGGTAAACATGTGGTAAATACTCTAAATACACAGTGAATATGCGGTAAATACACTAAATACACGATAAATACACTGTAAATACACAAACTATGCGGTAAATATACTGTAAATACACTAAATGGACTGTAAATACACAAAATATGCGGTAAATATATTGTAAATACACTAAATAAACTGTAAATATGTGGTAAATACACTATAAATATGCGGTAAATACACTGTAAATATATTGTAAATAAGCAGTAAAGACACTGCAAATATGTGGTAAATACGCAGTAAATATGCTGTAAATATACTATAAATATGTAAAAACACACTGTAAATATGCTGTAAATACACAGTAAATATACTGTAAATACATGGTAAAAAAAAATCTATAGCACATGATCTAAAAATACACCTTCATTTCAGAACACCGGCTTTATGTCTTGAAATTAACAATTTTTAATAGAAGTGTCACGATGGTTTGTCCAAAACCAAAATGATTCAGTTTGAATTGAAAAAGATGAAAAATCACAAACTGGTTTGAATAAACACAAAAACACTTTCATTAACTGATGATGAGAGAAAAAAATGATTAACTTAGTCATTGATGATAATTAGTATTATTATCATCATCATTATTATTATAGTAAGTATATGTCTGAAGACGTAGGACAATGAGGGAACACGTCATCACATGACCTAAAATTCTGTTACCTGGGAGATGTAGTCGAACACAGAGCTAGGCTCATAGTGCGACTTGTACTCCAGTTCTGCGACGTCGCTATGGTGAAACGGACCCAAGTGGTGGTTGCCATGGTGACAGTGATGCTCAGACTTAATGTAGTCCAGGCCACTGATCTCCATCTTGATCTGGTCCTGGCCCAACTCGGCGGTGGACAGCGGCTGGATCTCCGACAGGTCCACGGTCCTGATGGGCTCCAGGTCTCCATCCTCCGGCTCGCTCTTCACGCACGGCAGCATCACCAGCGGCTCCGCGATCTCCGCCGCCAGCGAGCTGAGTGTGGGTGTGGGGCAGTCAGAGGCGAGGAGGGCCAGGGTGGGCGCCGGGGCCGAGGCGGCCGGATCCGGGCCATGGTCCCCTTGAAGGGAGGAGTCCAGGGGAGGGGAGCCACAATCAGGGGGCAGGCCGAGGCTCAAACACTCCGTCTCCAAGTCTGTCATGGTGAGGGGTGGAGCTTATCCTCCTCACCTCTCTCTGTCCAACACCTATCGCTGAGGCCTTCCTTCCTCCACTCGCCGCAGAAGAGATACACCTGTCCTGAGAGGAGGTGGGGCTGCGAGTAGGGGGCGTGGTCCCGAGCGTCTCCTCTGAATTCCAACCAAACGTCACCACCCACATGAGATGGGGCCCTGCCTGTAGAGACAGAGGTCAGAGGTCAGCCATGTTTACAGACACAAGTTCTTGCCAAATATAAACATGTTCAAAAAAGGATGGATTCTGCTGCTACACTGATAATACTGCTACTAATACTACTCTTAATACTACTGCTACTATTAATACTGCTTTTACATCTACTACTATTAGTACAACTGCTCATACTGCACTAGTACAATAACTACTACTTCTGCAGTACTACATGGTGTAGTACCGCAGTGTAGTACTGATGAACGGCCTCCACACACACAGAAAAGTTTGCAAGTCCCTACAGGACTTGACTTGCACCTGAACAAAAGAGGCCGAAGAGTGCGGGGTCAGGGGTCATACTGCGGGGTCAGAGGTCAGGGTGTGGAGGAGCAGGTATCTCACCTGACACCCGCCCCCGCCCCCTCCTCTCTGGCCACGCAGCTTGTGCTCACAGTGGCTCTGGATGCGGCGGTGATGGGGTTTTTCTCTGCGGGCCAAAGTCTCCGCTTTGTCAGCAGCGACTGCGTCTTTCACCGCCTGGAGTGAGAAGTGAATGCGGGGAGAGACGCGTGTGCGGCGGATGCTCGGTCTACAGAGACACGGCAAGCGGACATGTACAGCTAACGCGGCTAACACAGTGGCCATCTTGTTTATCACACTCACGTCGTCGGAGCCCGCTAAGCTAGCTAGCGGCGGCTAGCTGGTGTTAGCAATGGGAGAAAGTGAGAGTGAGGCGGGGGAGGAGAGCGACAGAGGGCGGGGAGCCGCGGTGCTGACAGCCGCGACACGAAACACACCGACGGTGAAAAGCACACGAGCGGCGGGGGCCGACGGAGACAGACGCGGGCGTCATGTGTCAGAGAGTCCGTTACACAGGCAGGAAAAGCAGCCGAGCGAAGCACCGGAGACGAGCGGCCGGCGAAAACAGCGGGAGAGCAGTCGTTACTTACCTGACGCTGGTCCGGGTCATGGCCGCCTGTCCGCCTCGGTTCGGTCCGCTGTCCGTCACTCTGTTACTCCGCCGGACCCGCCACGTCCTCCTCGGCAGAACAGCCCGCCGCCTCTCCTCCTCTCCTCCCCTCTATCGCTCACTAATTCTGCTCCCTCCTTCTTACCTTCCTTCCTTCCTTCCCTCCCTCCTGTATTTCTCCTCCTCCTTTCCTTTCCTCCTCTCTTCCTGTCTGCCCGCCGCTCTCTCGGGCTCGTTCACGCGGGTACGCAGGTAACTAGGGTAACAGGAGTAGGTAGGCACAGCCTCCAGGGTCGCGCGCATGGCGGGCTCGCGCTTCCTACATTGTAACGGCACGATTGGGTTGCTTCTCCGCTACAAAAAAGTACCTACCTAACGTGGGCGGAGTCATCACTGCACGGCTGAGTCACACACACACACACACCAGGTACTATGCTAGTGGAAACGCCACTCAAACCGTGGCGTGGCGAGTAGAGCCGGTGGAAACACACCATAACAGAATCATCGTGAAGTGCAAGCAGTGACGACGGGCGACAACTGCCGTAAATCATCTTTATCACGGTGTCCAGTCACTGTGGTCAGAGTGAGCACAACCCTGATTTTTTTATATATGTATATGTATACACACACACATACTGTATATATATATATATACACACACTACTATATACACATATGTGTATATGGGCCATTCTACCGAATTCGTGCAAAGTCCAGAGTTGGAAACACATTTTCAAAAGTTGTTTTTTTCCAAAAACCTTGTCCATACATATATTGTACCATATTTCAATGGTACATATCTAGTAAAGGCGCAGTCAAATTTCATATATTAATGTCTGCCTGTTCTTGAAATGTTTTTCAACTCCTGAAATTTGTCACTACCGTAACACAGCAACATACTGCAATAAAAACCATTATATTAATCTGTTAATATTGTGTGTCCATACACCCTCTAAAGAATAATTTTAGTAATTTATTATGAAGGGTTTTACAACTAAATCACTTAAAATTATTTTTTAAACAAAATTTCAAAGTTTATTTTCTAAGACTCATCAAAATTGAAATGCAATCTTTTTTGTAAAATGAATTACACTGATCATAGAGATCTCAGAGTTCATTAGTTATTACATTGAATGTATATTTAACCAATAGTTATCATAAAATGTTATTTAATGACTCAATTCTTATTTTATTTTACAAAACATTCAGTGTTACGGTAGTGACCGCACTGTTACGGTAGTGACTGCACTGTTTTGCTTGTGACCACAGTATTTTGTTTGCAAGGTTGTATTATATCCCCTCAACCTTATTGCTTAATATTAACTCATAACCTGCCTTTCAATGTGAATTTTACAAACACAAATGTTATGTCTCTGATATGTGATCTTTAGATGTGGGTTGTCTGCAGTCGTGTTGAGAGCTGCCTGTCGGAGCTGCCTAGTGTTTCTCTGAGCATAGAAACAAGATTGTATTTTCTGAGCAACCTGCTTGTCAATGCGCTTCTTAATCCATGTTTCTCTTTATAATTGGCAGACTTGTATTTTTTTCTGCAAATTGTGCATGAGTGTGTTATGAAAAAGAAGGGTCTTTCTGATATGCACAGGAACTCTGTGCTTCCATACTTCCTTCTGAGTTTTTGTTCTTGCAGAACATTTTGACTTCTCTGGCCTCACGCACAATCTATGGCACCGTTTTCTATATTTTTCTTTCTTCCATTCAAGTTTATTTTTCTGTGGTCACGCATTCGAACGTCTCTTATTAGTCTCACTAGAAGTGCGTGGAGTAACAGTCTCACTAGAAGTGCGTGGAAGGTGAGGCGGCATGGGAGAAGGCGTGGCAGAGGGTGTGGGAGGTGGCGTGGAAGTTGTGCACAATCTCTCCACCTCTCTTTGACTTTTCACCAATAGCCTGTGATGTTGCTGTCTTTTTCGCCATGATCTTCTGACCTTCCTTTGCTCCCTGTCAGATAAATCACTGATAGATTTGATCTTTCCTCCTTTCTTTCGTTTCTAGTTTCGTTCTCTTTCCTTCTTTCCTTATCATATCAAACATTATTTAGCACTCTGAGATTCTTAAAAATGAAATGTGCCTTACAAATCAAATATAATAACAATATTATTATTATTATTATCATTATTATTATTATTATTATTATTATTATTATTATTATCATGTTTAATGAGTATAATGTAATAATAATGATGAAAAATGTCCTTAAATATGTGGAACAGTACACCATAATGATTATGTCACAACCGTAACGTTACAATTCGTTACGGTTGTGACTGTTACGGTTGTGACATTTTTAGCTAATTCCTAGCATAACTCAAACATGCTAACAAGTAATTGGCTAGGAACAGATGTTTGAACAGTTGTACACACAACAAAACATAATATTTTGTTTTGAGCCCCCAAAAGTGTATTTACTTGGAGATAATATGTGTACGGTTGTGACAATTATTAATGCAACATGCTGATTTTCAGACTTTGGAGCCCATTTACTTAAAAATTATGAGAGGTAATATCTCACCATGCAGCCATGAGGGACAGGGATGCAGTGTCATTTCTTGGTCAGAAATTCTGGGGTGTGACTAAAACCAGGCTCCACCCATGTGGTAAAACAACTCGTGTTACGGTTGTGACATGAAAGTGTGGGACAGCATTTTTTAAAGCATGTTTTGTAATTTCAAAAAAAACTTCAAAATGAATCTAAATGTTTTACATTCTGTTTAAAAGAAACCAAACATATATTTTAAAATACACCATTGGAAAAAATGACAAAATTCTTTTAAGTATTATTTTCATGGATTGAAATTTAGGGCTTAGAGATTGGGACAACTACTTCCCAATAGAAAGTACCTAGGAAGGTAGCATAAATGATGATTTTGTATATATTTAGCTTAATTACTAAATAGTTACAGTCTTGTGTTTACCTAGATCATAACATAATCTTAGTAAATATTGAAGGTCTGAATTCTTAATTGTTTTGTTAAATAGTTTTTTTTATTGTGGGACAGCAATTTGCACGAATTCGGTAGAATGGCCCATATATACACACATAAGTGTTAAATATAAACTGTAAAATCTGTAAACTTTGAAATTAAAACATTTGTTAAATAACTGCAAAAAAGATAACTGTACATTTTAAATGTACAGTTCAATCTAACTTGTAAAAAAGTAACTTTAACAGGAAGAATGTTTTCAAAGACGGACAAGGACACGTAGTGGGGCGGGCGTGGTTAGGTGTCGGGGAGCGTGAGAGGGGCATATCAGAAAAGTAATAGAGAACCACTGACTTAAGTGTTTCATCTGTAGACAGGAAGTCAACGCTGCAGACAGGAAGTCAGTCTAGAGAGTGAAGTTTGGAACATTTAATGGTTTTTGTCTGAACAAAAAGTACCTGGTCAAATCGACTAAAACAGGTGATAAAAACAAACATTCAGACGCTGCAACTTCATTATCAACGTCAAACACATCATGTAAAAAAAAAAAATCAGGTCAAAGGTCATTTTCACATTGGCGCAGGAAAAGAGCTTTTCCATTTTTCCCCCCCGGGTCCCTCCTTGATCCACAACAGCACTTTTATTTTGAAGGTTTTTTAACCAGGTTTGTTTTAGAGTGCTGAGTTACAAAAGAGGGCTGATTTTATCAAAAGTATTGCATCAAATCCAAAAACACAGGCAAGTCAGTTAATTGAGATTAAACGGGGACTAAAAAGTGATTTTATATAAAATAATCATAGAATTAAAAACAAAAACAACCTGGATTTTAACATCACATTTCCCTGTGATTTGAAACAAATAAAACACAAAAGTAAAATCCCTGTCATCCTGATGTTGTTCCTTGAGGAACTCCAGCGTTAACGTCTTTACCGCCTGGACTTCCTGCGAGATTCTGTAATCTTTTATTTTGAAAGAATCACACACCACCCACTAACTACACCCACATCACAGGAATTCAGCGTGTGATGCCTGACAACGACGCAATGTGTCACGAAAAAAGAAAGACAAATGCATCTGGTTGAAAAAAGATTAAAAAATAAAAACTTCACAAACTTCACAAACACTGAATTTCTGATGTGGTTTTTTTTTTTTACTTTTCCTGCATCGTTTATAAGCAACTTTTTTGGGAGATGTATAAAAAAAAGAAAAAAAGAATATATAAAAAAATTTCTGAATTGTAACTTAAATCTCAGAATTCTTTTATTTTCTTATGTTTTACACATGTGGTCCAAATCCTCATCATGTGGACATTTAAGAACTATGACAATTGTTAACATTGAAGATGCTGCACTACATTTACGTCAGAGGTCAGAACTGGGACGTGACCCCTGAGTTGACCCCAGTCACTGCACTAAACTAAAACTAAAACAGTTTTAAAACAACGGTAACGGAAACTCAATCATGGGTTTAGACTGTGATTAGATTTTTGGGTTAATTTGAATTAAGTATTTATTTTTTCTTTTACTTATTGTCACCTTTTTGAATCTTGCACCTGGCAAATATTACACTAAAACAAATAAAAAATAAACTTTTACAAAAAATAAAAACTAGCAAACCTCATTTTAAAAACAAAAAGTCAAAACTAAATAAAAACAATAACTAATGGAAAATCTAAAACTCATGCTGTTTTCTTCAGTTCTGTGAAACTAAAGTGAAATCAGTGGCAGCCATCTCAGAACGTCCGACTACAACTGCAACGCACCACGGTGCCACAAAGGGAGCTGCAGCTTTCCAGTCATTCCAGGACTTTATGATTTAAAATGTTCTTGTTTGTCTTGTTGTATTTCTTAGAATTCTGACTTTCATCTCTGATTGATTGGTGTCAGCAAAGAACCAAAGATAATTTAGTTTTCGACGCGTGTGTGAAGATTTGACTGGAGAAGTCTCCAGGCGTGATTCACGTTTACTTTTAGCATTTTCATGATTCAATGTTTCTAACAATCTGTATCTTAATAAACAACAAATTAAATCCATTTTGCATTTTTTTCACCCAGATGCATTTGTGTGTTTGTAACGAACACAGGAGGAGCTGTGATTGGTCCACATTAAAAACTGCACCACTGAAGATCTGATTCTTTTTTAACACTGATCTTTCTTGTCTTTTAAAAAAATTAAATCTCCCTTTTCCTGTGTTGTTTTTGGCTCGCTACGGAAGCCCACGTCTGCCAAGATGCAACAAAAAAGAATTCACAAAATAAAAATCCTCTTTGTTAAAAACACTGAGCTTCAATGTTTTCATGTGAAATAATAACAAGAACAGTGAAATCAAACTGTGACCGTGGTCAAACAACACTGAGGTAAAAAGGTTTGTGTCCGTCCAAAATGAGGTATGTGAAATTAAAAGTGCAACCAAACAAGTTTTCAAAGAAGTGGTCAGATAACGGTCAGATAACGGTCGATAACTGTGAGATAACGGTCGATAATTGTGAGATAACGGTCAATAACTGTGAGATGACGGTCGATAACGGTCAGATAGCGATTCGATAACTGTGAGATAGCGGTCAGATAACTGTGAGATAGCTTGGTAATTGAGATAACGGTCAATAACTGTGAATGGCGGTCGATAGCGGTCAGATAATTGTGATAACGTGATAACTGTGAGGAATAACGGTCAGATAACTGTGAGATAGCGATTCGATAACTGTGAGATGACGATTGATAGCGTCAGATAATTGTGAGATAGCGATAGATAACTGTGAGATAACGTTAGATAGCGGTCAGATAATTGTGAGATAAAGGTCGATAATTGATAACGATTCGATAGCGATAATTGTGAGATAACGCGATAACTGTGATAACGATAACTGTGTGAGATAGACGATAACTAGATAACGTGATAACTGTGAGATAGATAGTGAGATCGATAACTGTGAGATAATTGTGATAAGGAAAATTGTAGAGATACGGTCGAAAATGTGATGCGGTCAGATAACTGTGAGATAGCGATTCGATAACTGTGGGATAACGGTCAGATTACTGTGAGATAACGGTCAGATAACTGTGAGATAGCGATATAACTGTGGGATAACGGTCAGATAATTGTGAGATAACGGTCAGAAAATTGTGATAAGCGGTCAAAGAATATAGCGGTCAGATAACTGTGAGATAGATTCGATATTGTGAGATAGCGGTCAGATTACTGTGAGATAACGGTCAGAAAGAATTGTGAGATACGGTCAGACTGTGAGATAGCGCGATCGATAACTGTGGGATACGGTCAGATAATTGTAGAGATATCAGAAAATTGTGATAGCGGTCGAAAATTGTGAGATAGCGGTCAGATAACTGTGAGATAGCGGTCAGAAAATTGTGAGATAGGTCAGAAAATTGTGAGATAGCGGTCAGATAACGTGAGATAACTGTGAGATAACGGTCGAATAAAGTGTGAGATCGGTCAGATAAGTGAGATAGCGGACGAATAACTGTGAGATGATCGAATAAGTGTGAGATATGATGCGATAACTGTGAGATAATGGTCATAACTGTGAGATAACGGTCAGATAACTGTGAGATAACGGTCAGAAAATTGTGAGATAGCGGTCAGATAAGGGTCAGAAAATTGAGATAGCGGTCAGATAACTGTGAGGGAGATAATGTGAGATAACGTCGATAATTGTGGATAACGGTCAGATAGCGGTCAAAACTTGAGATAGCGGTCAAGAAAATTGGGAGATAACTGTGAGATAGCGATTGATAACTGTGGGATAGCGGTCAGATAATTGTGAGATAGGTCAGAAAATTGTGAGATAACGGTCAGAAATTGTGAGATTATGGTCAGAAACTGTGAGATAGAGATAACGGTCGGTCAGAAATTGTGAGATAGCTCAGATAACTGTGAGATAACGGTCGAAAAATTGTGAGATACGGTCAGATAAGTGAGATAAAAGGTCAGATAAGTGTGAGATAACGACGATAGGTAGAGATAGATAACCGTGAGATAGCGGTCAGATAGCAGTCAGATAAAGATAGCGTCGAATAACCGTGAGATAGCGGTCAGAATACGGTCAGATAAGTTGAGATAACGGTCAGATAAGTGTGAGATAAGTGTAGAGATAGCGGTCCAGATAAGTGTAAGTGTGAGATAACCGTCAGATAACGTCCGATTGTGAGATAGCTTGGTCAGATAAGTGTGAAGTTAGGTCGTGAGATAACGGTCAGATAACTGTGAGATAACGGTCAGATAAGTGTGAGATAACGGTCAGATAAGTGTGAGATAACGGTGAAGCAACTGTTCAGAAAGCTTGAATCAGTGAATTTTGATCACATTCAGCAAAGTTCCCGGGGAAACAGGGCGTCTTTCTACTTCTCATTATTTTCAGTACAGGGACGCCCTGCTAGCTAAAAGCCTGGTGTCCAGCTTCCTCAGGGAAGGATGAACATGAACGCCTCCTCACTCCATTCCGGATTAAAAGCCCGGTTTTTGATGTCAACCACACACTGTCTGGAACAAACCACAGTTCTGACTCACACGTTCACCGTTGTTCAATGAACGCCCGCCCTATTCTGCCTGGGATTGGCTAACTTACAGGCCAATCAGAGACAGGACAGAGCCTGGGTCCGGACCGTGGTCCGCCCCTTACTGACCCCTGGTTTAAGTTTTCATGAGTGAAAAATCCGAGTGACGCAACGTTGCATGTCGTTGTCCACACTCGCGTCAGTAAGCACACTTTGAGCGAATATCGCATTATTGGCGTTTTGTTTTGGCAGAAATGGACTTCCACACAAACCGGATTAAACGGAAGAAACGACCCACAAGTACGTTTGTACGAGTTCAGAATGGTCAGCGATTCGTAGCCTTAGAACACGCCTTTTTTCAGCACTTTAGCGGCAAGAGTCCAGTTTAGCGAAGTCCGCCATCTTGTGTCGCCACGTTTTCACACCCCGGACTTTTAACTTCTTTGTCAGGAGGTATCAGTGTTTTAGGAGAGAGGACACATTCCCTTCTTTTCATGTCATCATCAGTTTTCTGAAAAGTAAAAAGTGAGATTCACATTCAGCGATGATGACGACGGTTTCCTGTACGATTTTGTCGAAAAATTAAAAACTCAGAAAAACAACAACACAGAAGTGAGGAGAAATAAAGAGACGTGAAAGAGGTCAAAGGTCACTGGCCGTCCTCGCTCTTCCAAGTTCCAACATTAAAAACAAGACATTGTCACAACTAGGAAACAGGAAACGAGGTAGGCGGAGTCTGTCTGACTTCACCAGCAAGGTCACCAGCAGCAGCCCGGTGTCCTGTCCTCAAACATGTGACTTCGCTCCTCCACCTGTCGGAACACAAGTCCGCTCCGGTGATCCGCTCCAGGGTTGGACCCATCGCTCGGTCTTTTGTGTGCGTGGTTCCTGTTGAACAGAAGGTGTCGCTGTAAGTGTTGCTTTGATGCTCCACAGTGGGCGTGGCCACATCATCACTCCTTGTGACCAGAGTCACATTAGAGTGAAAGGCTAAGGTCGTTCCAACGAGACTGAGATTAGGATTAAAATGATGGCTCTTTGGATTCTGAAGACCACGTGGTGGACGTAATGTCCTCCCAGCAGCATATACCACATTAGCGTCTGACCCTCAGGTTGTGATCTGGTCCTGGTCCAGGTTGCGTCTTTCAGACAACGATAGCAGAGCAATCTGGTTCTGGTTCTAGTCCTGGTCAGGTATTTAATTGGTTCTGGCTGTGAGCTAGTTCTGAGGTGCTGCTTTTGATATGGTTATGATTTGATCCTGGTTTTAATTCTGGTTGAGATCATGTTCTGGTCCTGACTGAGATCTGGTTGAAGTCTGGTTTTAGTTCTGGTTGTGATGTGATTTTGATTTTGATCTGGTTCAGTCCTTGTCCTAAGGTGCATGTCCTCTTATGACCCTGTATCTACGCCCAGTTCTTCCTGGTGGAACCGGACGGGTTCAGGACTGGTGGGCGGGGTGCTGGGTGTGGACATGGCTGTGGAGGCGGGTCACTGAAGAGAACCTCTTGCCGCAGTCTGAGCAGCATAGCGGCGTGTTGGTGGCGGCAGCACCGGGAGGAGACGGCGGGGACGAGGTGTCGGTGACGGTTTCAGCGACGTGGGTTTGGCGGTGAGCCTTCAGGAGAGACATGCGACTGAATCTCCGCCCACACTCGTCACACTCTGACCACACCCTCCGCCTCTTCTTCTGCAGGGAGACGAGAACTGATCAATCAATCAAAAATCTAATCATTTACATTTCACTCGTTGATTAAAACACAGGATGACTTCCTGTTTGTCCTCACCTTCCTCCCTTTATCCTCCTCTTCCTCCTCCTCCTCCTCCCCCTCCTTGGTTGAGCCCGGCAGCTCAGTTCCGTCCCGGCAGTTGTTGGTGTCCTCGTTCTCCAGAGCAGCGAGGACGTCCCGGGCAGTGGCGTCCTCACCGGCGTCCTCCAACAGCTGAGACGGCAGCGTCAGAAGACGATGAAGCATCGATGCTGAAGAGTGATGCCCGGACGAGCCTGCAGGGGGAGGTAGAGGACATGAAAGAGATCGTCATCATCGGATAATGACTGACAGCGAACAGGGCGTGGTCATGTTCTCTGAAACCAGCTGAGTCATGACAAAAACGTCCATTATGTTAAGTTAGGATTAAACCCAGGATCATTGATATTTAAAATCAGGATTAAACCCTGGATCATTGATATTGAAGTCAGGATCAAACTAAGGAACACTGATATTTAAAGTCAGGATTAAACCCTGGATCATTGATATTGAAGTCAGGATTAAACTGGGTGTATTTCACTCCCTCACCTGCAGGGCTGAGAGGGGGGCCAGGCGAGAGGCCAGGTGAGGATCTGGCAGCGTTGGTAGCATTAGCATCAGCGTTGGTAGCGGTAGTATTGGCGGTGGTAGCAGTAGCATTTGTAGCACTGGCGCTGGTAGCAGTAGCATTGGTAGCACTGCTCTTCCGACTGTCTGCGGGTTCTACATCGGCATCAGGAGAAAAGACCTCCATGTCCTCCAGAGGTGTCCAGCGAGGATCCTGCTGGGGGGAGGAGGGGGAGGGCTCCAGGGTCACTGAGGGAGCTGGTAGAGGCTCCGCCGCCTCCTCATGCCTCCCACCTCCACCTCCTTCCCCACCCAGCTCTTTGATCTGCAGGACGTCACTGCACCATTTCTGACCAAAGACTTTGTCCAGGATTGGAAACCAGTCCTGAGAGACTGAGAGCACCGGGGGGCGCTCTGGGTCCAGAAGTGGAGAAGGAAGAAGAGCATCAGTGACATGAGGAAATAGGAAAGGAAGTGAGGAAAAGAGGGTGGAAGGGTGGGATGAAGAGAAAACGTTAAAATTAGACTTAAATTTTGACGTGAATCATCACTACACATTATGTGTAAACATGGACAAGAGGCAGAGCTTTAATGTCAGGATTAAACCCAGAAACATTGATATTTAAAGCCAGGATTAAACCCAGAAACATTGATATTTAAAGCCAGGATTAAACCCAGAAACATTGATATTTAAAGCCAGGATTAAAGCCAGAAATGTTGACATTTAAAGGATTAAAACCAGAAACATTGATATTTAAAGCCAGGATTAAACCCAGAAACATTGATATTTAAAGCCAGGATTAAAGCCAGAAATGTTGACATTTAAAGCCAGGATTAAACCCAGAACGTTGACATTTAAAGCCAGGATTAAACCCAGAAACATTGACATTTAAAGCCAGGATTAAACCCAGAAACATTGATATTTAAAGCCAGGATTAAACCCAGAAATATTTAAAGCCAGGATTAAACCCAGAAACATTGACATTTAAAGCCAGGATTAAACCCAGAAACATTGACATTTAAAGCCAGGATTAAACCCAGAAACATTGATATTTAAAGCCAGGATTAAACCCAGAAAGATTGATATTTAAAGCCAGGATTAAAGCCAGAAATGTTGACATTTAAAGCCAGGATTAAACCCAGAAGCAGGATTAAACCCAGAAATGACATTTAAAGCCAGGATTAAACCCAGAAACATTGATATTTAAAGCCAGGATTAAACCCAGAAACACATTTAGAGGATTAAACCCAGAAACATTGATATTTTAAACCCAGAAACCCAGGATTAAACCCAGAAACATTGATATTTAAAGCCAGGATTACATTGACATTTAAAGCCAGGATTAAACCCAGAAACATTGATATTTAAAGCCAGGATTAAACCCAGAAACATTGATATTTAAAGCCAGGATTAAACCAGGAAGCCTTAAAGAAACATTGAATTTAAAGCCAGGATTAAACCCAGAAACATTGATATTTAAAGCCAGGATTAAACCCAGAAACATTGATATTCAAAGCCAGGATTAAACCCAGAAACATTGATATTCAAAGCCAGGATTAAACCCAGAAACATTGATATTTAAAGCCAGGATTAAACCCAGAAACATGGCTCAGGGTTTAGTTAGTCGTCTTTAAACCCAGAAACATTGATATTTAAAGCCAGGATTAAACCCAGAAACATGGCTCAGGGTTTAGTTAGTCGTCTTATTCACTCACCCTGCGTCTCTGTTGTCTTTTTGGACATGGTGACCTCGGCGTGCTCCTCTCGAGCGTCCTCTGAGCCACTGGGAGATACAGAGTCGTTCTCTGACCCTCTTCTCCTCCCCCCGGCTCCTCCCCCTCTCCCCTTCTCTTCTCCCCCTGCATCAGAACTCCTGCGCAGTCTCTCCTCCAGCATCTGCTGCTCATGCTCCATCTTGGTGATCTCCAGCAGCAGGTCGTCAAACGACGCCTCCACGATCTTGGTCAGCTCACGCACAGCAAAGTTCAGGACCTGCTCCATGACCGACTTCAGCTGACCTGCACAGAAGAGAGGAGACACTAGAGTTGCACGGTACCCACGGTACCCACGGTACCCACGGTACCAAATCGTAACGTTCCTACTATACTAGAAATTCTACACGACGGTACCACCATGGATTACTATACTACCGGTGCCAGTTTCCACGACATAGCCTCCCGGCTTCTCACTGCATGCTACTCCCTTGTAAACAAACCCACATGGCAACTATTGCAACCGAACTACATAGCTGCTGACGCGTCCCGTCTTTAGGTTTCACACACGACACGCAAGGACGTGTCCCGTCTAGTTCTACATACGAGGACGCGTCCCATCTAGTTCTACACACGAGGACGCCTCGCGTCAATTTCTACACACGAGGACGCGTCCCATCTAGTTCTACAAACGAGGACGCGTCCCGTCAATTTCTACACACGAGGACGCGTCCCGTCTAGTTCCACACACAAGGACACGTCCCGTCTAGTTCTACACACGCGTCCCGTCTTAAGATAAGATAAGAAAACTTTTATTTATCTCACAGTGGAGAAAATGGCGTTACAATTGATAATAAACAAACAAATAAACAATGTACAAGTAATACAAGTTAGAAAGAAATTATTTACACACACACACACACATATATATATATATGGTCAAATATACATATGTAACTCGTTAACTACACAAAATAACGTGTCTACAGAGGAAATTGTGTCCATCACATGAAAACTGTGGACATTTCATTGGGGACAATATTGAATGATGCGAAGACGCCATTGCTCATAAAGTATTTAAATATTCACACGTAAACAGCTCGGTTCATTCTGTCTCCTTTCTGTTATTATATCTAATGTTAACAACGTCTTCTTCTGTTTTTTGGTGTAACATTAGAGCGCCACCTACAGTGCTGGCAAATGTACTACAGTGTTTTGATGTCGTGTTTCCTGGGAACTTTAGGAAAACGGCAAACACAAAGATGGGTTCTGTGTGCTGTGATGTTAAAATCCTGGATTCTCTCTCTGGACTTTGGTGTGGGAGAGTGAGTGGTTCACAAGCTTCAGTTTGTGTCTCGCAGGGCGATAAAGACGTGGACCTGTGACGTAGACGTCGTAGACTTAAAGTGACGTAGACGTGGTAGACTCTTTATAACTGTACCGTCCACACAATCGTGAATATAGTTGTATATATTGTGCAAGTTATCATGCAGATATTATGCAAGAAACGTTACACAATTAACAAATGTGATCATAAATAAATGGATTCAAATCATGTGTACATGGTTAATATTATTGTGTCTGCGATCATATACATCATCGTGAAAATAATGGTGTAAATATTGAATGCTTCTGACCTACGACTCGTCCCCTCTGCTCCAGGCGGCGTGTGTCGGTGTAGCAGCGGGGCTCAGTGCTCTGTCCTCCGGGGGCGTGAATCCTCTGCTCGGGCTTTGTCCTGCCGCTCTCCGCCGCCTCGTCACTCCTCTTCCGCGGTGAGTCCCCGCCGTCTGCGGCGCTGGTGTTGTCCCGGTTCTCCCGAGACTGCAGCTGGAGCCGGAGCCGGTGGTTTTCCTGCTCTTTCACGGCGGTTTCCAGCAGCAGCGCGTTCAGACTGGAGCCCACCGTTTTGCTGATTTCCTGGACGGCGAACTGAACGACCTGCTCCAGCACAGACTCCAGCTGCCCCTGAAAAAACGAAATGTACACGGCCCCGTTCATGTTTTCGGCCCCTCCTTTCGAGGGCCTCTCTCATTCTTGTGTACCGGAGCCGCCAGTCCTTCACACTGCCCGGTCTTCCCGACGGAAAACAGGCGAGACACGTCCCCGGGTCGCACGGCTGCCCTAGCCGATGCTTGGCTCACTTTCTCCGGCGGCTTCGCTACTCTTTTCTCTGCGCTGGGCGCGTGTTCAGCCTCCCCGGAGTCTGCCGGAAAGACTCGAGTAGACGCGCAGGAGCATTTTCCCGCCCACATGTGCTGAGCAGCGCGTGCCGGGCCCGTGCGCGCTCGCGCCCCTGCAGTCAGCCATTTTGGCTTTGACAAAATAACATGAGAGAGTGCCAGAGACATTTGAGTCATTACCGCTGCTGTCACCGCCTCCGCAGCGCCACCTACTGCTGCACGTCGTTATCACACGTAATCATTTCAATCATTGTAGACTAAATATCACACATGTACGACTGTAGTAAAGTAGCTGTAATGTGCTGAGTCACGGAGGTTTGCAGGGTTTTTTCTCACGAACACACGTCACGTGACCAGCCAGGTGCAAACAGGAATCAGGTGGTTGCTTAGTAACAGAAAATCCTGTGAACCAGAGCGTGACAAGTCTAAAACGCAACTTCGCAGTTTTCAAGATAAAAGTCTAGCATTTATTCCTAAAAGTAAAAGCCTCCATTAATGTTTGTCCATGCTTCAACACAAGCTAACAGTTTTCAAAATAAAAGTCTAAGGTTTTGTCCATCCACAGTAAAAAGACAACGTCGCCATTTTAAATGACATAAAGTCTCATTTTATATACAAAAAAAGTCAAAGGAAATGAAGAAACATGAGGTCAACGAAGCATCAGAAACACCACAGGCCACCCAGGTGCATTCTGGGTAATCTACCAGACAACTTGAACGTAAATAAATAAACAAGAAAACTAAAAGATGCAAAACAAACTCATGTGAGGAAATTCTAAGAAAATCAGAATGTGATCATAATTTAAAAAAAAGAAATCAACAACTAAACAAAAAAGATTCATCATTACATCACTGACAACGGGGGGGGCGTGGTGTCTGCTGCTTTGTGTCTGCCCACCCCCCCGTCTCTGATTGAGCGCATGCTGCAGCGGAGGGACACTCCCCCTAAAAAAACATGCACGTTTTTTCCAGGCTTTACGGCATCAGCGTCTGAGAGGAGGGGGCGTGGCCAGTTTCATGACGCTCGAGGACCAGCTCTGTCTTTGTTGTGAGGGAGGCCGAATCGAGCCGAGCCGTACCTGAGCAGGCCACACCCCCTCCCGCCCCCGCGCATGTGTCTGTGTGTGTGAACTCAACATGTGAATGTTACGTCATCAACATGTTCAGAGCAGCACGTGCAGTGAGAGGAAGTGGTTTATTTCCTTCTTCAGACACAAAAACGCCTCAGTCATCACTAACATGTGAGGATTCACACACACACAGACACACACACACAGAGTGTGTGTGTGTCTGTGTGTGTGTGCTTCATGTCTATATTTCATTTACAATAGCATTAAAGTTCAAATCACAACACACACACACACACACACACACACACACACACACACACTGCTGCCTCCATCACTCAGTTCAAATGTCTTATTTTGTCACTTGAGTGTTTGACATCAACAACTCCTGTGTCCCCGCAGCTAAAATCACTGGTTTTCTCTCTGGACTTTGGTGTGGGAGAGTGAGTGATTTATAAAAGTCTAGATCAGGGGTGTCAAACTCTGGCCCACGGGCCAAATTTGGCCCACAGTGTAATTATATCTGGCCTGCGAGGCCATAACAAATGACCACTGGAGTTGACCCGCCGGTATTATACCTGTTTTTCCTTAATATACATGTGTCAATATCAAGCGCCCAGGACAGATGTGGTCAACCACGTCATTTTACGTGGCTGCGAGTGCTTAATTGATCTTAAAAAAAGTTGCCTTATAATAAATCTATGTTGCTTTAAATAGTGCACTGACTTTAAACTACATTTTCACAGTGCATGGCAATTATGTTATTATCAGCAAAATGACGGCATCCCGCCAATAGTGTTTACGTTAGTGTTTAATTACTACTACAAGTGAGATTAAGCAGATTGAGAAATATCCACAAATGATCCTTAAATGTTCAGAATGTAAAAGTATTTCTTCTGTGGTATGAGGCGGTGTCGGTAATCAAAGAGTACAATCTACCTTTACACCACATACACATGTTTTATTTTTTGGTTATTTATTTTTAGACAATATTTTAATCAGATATCATATCTTAAAGCCCACATAGACAGGAAGCTCCAATTAACGCTGCGTTTGTGTGTTTATCTGCGTCATTACCTCTTTTATGAAACCCTAAAGTTTCAGAACAAACACTTCAGCCACTGCTGAGAAAATAGTGTTGTATTGTTTCCTGGGCTCTGCGAAGTGGATCGGCACTTCCTTAATTTGATGTCGTCCTCAGAAATCCTCACCACTCCTCTCACCACCGTAGCGCCTCCTGGTGCGGGCACTAGTTCGGGCACATCCGGTTGCGTACATTCAACCGCAGAAGAAGAAGAACTACTCTCGTTGTAGCTGCTGAGATGCAGAGCATCCACCGTGCCAGAGGGGGAGCTGTGTATCTGAGAGCTGGCCTATCTATTACGTCACTTCCAGGTACCTGGCCAATCACAGGACAGTGGGAAAGCTCTCGTAAATTTTTGTTTTGGCCCGTGACCGTTCCAAATTTATTAAAACTGGCCCGCGATGGATTTGAGTTTGACACTCCTGGTCTAGATCATGTGACGCAGAGATCGTAGATTAAGACGACAGAAAAATGATGGGTGTAAATATCTCATGGAAGTCGTCCACAGTCTGACTTTGTCTTTTTGAGACAAACGTCTGGCTCAGACGTCGCTGTCATTACATGCTTGGTGTGATCCATAGATTTGTTGTTGACGTGCTGACGTTCTGTTTTTAATGGAAACATTTTGACCTGACAGTTTGAAGGTTTGCATATTATTAATGTTTTATTTATTTAAACTTTGAATTACAGTCGCACGGTCATTGTATCTGTATTTAAATATAATATGTACATATATATATACACATACTACTACAATGTTGCAATTGTAATAAAAATAAATTAATAAATGAAGTTAAATATTTAAAATATTAATAATAAAATAATAACAATAGCACTTGGCACCAGCCACCATTCAAACAGCAGAACAATACATACACGCTTGCTTACTTGCATACTCAAGTATGCAAGGATGAACTTGCGTACTTGGGAAGTACGACTGGAGTACATACTTGCCAAGTACAGGAGTACACATGTATGATTCTTCAATTGGAATAGCGGATACGTCCTTGTTCTACTGTTTGAATGACGGGTGGCACCAAGTGCTTAAGCCTCATTACTGCCACCTACAGTGTTGATAATTGAACATATGAAATACTTTTAATAAATGCATATATATATATATATATATGTATATATATAATATATTTATTCACATTTTGAATGTTTAACTTCATTTATTAGTTTATTTTTATTAAAATAATAATCATGTACATATCATATTTAAATACAGATACATTGACCGTGCGACTGTAATATAAATGTAAAATTCAAAGTTAAAATAAATATAAACATTAATAATATACAAACTAATATACAAACTTTGACTGTCAGGTCAAAATGTTTCCATTAAAAACAAAATAACACGTCAACAACAAATCTATGGATCACACCAAGCATGTAATGACAGCGACGTCTGAGCCAGCGGATCATTTCATCAGGACAGGCCGAGGTAACGCTGCTCTGCGCCGGGCACAGCGAGCGTCCGCAGAGGCGGAGCTTATCACCTCCGACAAACGTCGCTGCCAAACTATAAATACGTCAGATCTTAATACACAAACTACATGTTTGAATTCTAAATGACTAATTTCTCGCCTCAAATGATCTTAAAACTTTGTTCTGGGACACAGAAAAATATTTACTTCAGGTTTATATTTGTATTATCTGCTGCTATGTTCCGCCGAAATGCATTCTGGGATATGTGGCTTTCTCAAGTACGCTCAAATCACCACCTGATTGCTGCTCACTGCTCGTGTGCATGAGAATTGGAAAAGAATTTGGACTGAGGCTGATGATGTTTTCACAAGTACGGGAGTACGCACAAGTATTTGAGAAACAACCAGAGGCTTCAGAGAGTCACTCTCCCACACCAAAGACGTCAGGGACACAGGAGCTGCTGCTCCTCTGCTGCCCCGTGTGGTCACTTTGTGTCACTGAGGTCAAGCTGAACAAAGGAAGTGACAAAATCAGACATTTGAACTTAGTGATGGAGGCAGCAGTGTGTGTGTGTGTGTCCATGTATTACTAATGTTGTGGGGACCTAAACCTGTTCACACTGTCACATTATGGGAACTTGTCTTCCTTGTGGGGACAAAAAGCAAGTCCCCATAACGTAAATGACTACATGTTAAGGATTTTAAGATATGTTTTAAGGTTAGGTCGAGGTTAGGGTTAGGGTTAGGATTAGGATTAGGCCAGTAGTAATTGTGGTTAAGGTTAGAGTAAGTCTCCAGGAAATGAATATAAGTCAATGCAATGTCCCCTCAAGTCATGAATGTCGATGTGTGTGGGGGGGAAATTGTCCACCTTTTATTTACGTGGTTAAACAGTGTCTGACGTCACAGCACAAGACAGTTATCACCCCTCGCAGAGAGGTGGGGGAGGGGAGGAAGCAGGTAGACAGATGGACCTCGCGCATGCGCACAGTCGCCCATACCCTCCGCATCGCCCCCCCCTTCTCCTCTCTCCCTCCCCCTCTCTTTTTCTGCAGCATCAGTACCACACTCCCCCCCCTCCTCTCTGGTCGCTCTTCCTGCCGCTGCTGCTGCTTTGCGCGCTGCGGGGCCACTGCGACCGCACCGAGGAGGAAGCCGCGGACAGAAAGGGGGCGCAGTCTGAGGCAGAGCGGCGGAGAGGCGCAATTTCAAAGAGAAGACATCAGCATCCGTCCAAGAGGAGGACAGCAAGAAAAGAAGGGGGAGAAGAAGAAGAAGAAGAAGAAGGAGGAGGAGGAGAGGAAGAAAAGAAGAAGAAGAGAGGGTCGGACGCGGATTTAAAAACACCTGAGCAGCAGCAGAAGGCGGAGACGCGTCACACCGCGCCGCGTTCTTCCTCCCTCATCATCACTCAGTGGAAGTGAACAAGTGAATAAGAAGGAGAAGAAGAAGAGGAAGAGAAGCAGCGGCAGAAATCTGACGAAGCTCGGATTCAGAACGACGAACGACGCGGTGTCGGAAACCTCCCCCCCTCCCCCCGCACCAGGGCCGATTCTCTGCTGTAGCACCCAGCGCAGCGCGGCGACACCATGAAGGACCGCACAGCGGAACTGCGAAGCGTAAGATGATGATTTTTCTCTTTATTCTCCGTGTTCTCCTCCCGCCGCTGCCGCTGCCGCTGCGAGGCGGCGAGGAGCGGTGATGGAGCAGCTGCGGCTCTGCGGAGGAGGTCTGGCGGGAGGCCGCTACTGCCGCGGCCGCGGCGGTGATTGCACAGTGATGTGAAATGGAGGCTCGGCTCTCAGAGGGGTGGGTTGGGGGTGTTGGGTTTGTGGTGTGGGGTGCACCGGCTGGAGGTCACGGATTCTCTCTGTAATGGCCGCTGTTTGAGTCGCAGAGGCCTCGCGCGGCTTTTCTCTGCATGTGATGAGTTTTTGTGTTTTTGTTTTTTGTATTTTTTAAACCGTGATAATGTCCGTGCGTGTCCATGCGTGCGTGCCTGGATGACCTGATGGGGGGAGGGGAAGGAGGTGGAGGACTGAAATGAGTCGCGGACCAAAATGCAGTGATTTTTTTTTCTCCTGCAGCCCGCGCGCGCCTCCTCCCTGACAGTGTCGCGTGGATGTGAGAGACGCGGCCTCGCGCTCGGGCGGCAGGAAGAGCAGAGGAAACACGCGCCGCACGCGGCCCTGGATGCTGCTTCTGCGCGTGTTTCCTGCCGCTCCTGCCACTGACAGTGTGTGTGTGTGTGGGGGGTTCCCTCGCTGTACCAGAGCCTCACCCATTTTATGAGTGAGGGTGAGAGCAGTGATGATGCAGTGTGTGTGTGTGTGTGTGTGGGTGTAGGGGTGTTGTATAGTGTGTGTGTGTGTGTGCGGGGTGCAGTGTATGTGTGTGGGGGTGCAGTGTGTGTGTTGGGGGCGGGGGGTCACATCAGTGGCTCTGCAGCAGCTCCACCCGCCCGAGTTCAACTGGGTTCATCCCTTCATTTATCTCCAATTTATGAATAATGTGGGTGGAGTCACATTCTGATCAATAATAACTAATCAATAAATTGGCCATTTGATGTGTGTGGTCCTTTCCTTTCTTCCTTCCTTCCTTCCTTTCCTTCCTTTCCTTCCTTCCTTCCTTTCTCCCTTCCTATATTACTTCCCTCCTTCCTTCCTTTCTTTCTACCTTCCTTCATTACATTACATTACATTACATTACATTACATTCCTTCCCACCTTCTTTTCTCCCCTCCTTCCTTCCTCCCTCTTTCCTTTCCTTTCCTTTCCTTTCCTTTCCTTTCTTCTTCAATTCCTTCATCCATTCTGTCTTTCCTTCCTTCTTCCCTTCCTTCCTTCCTTCCTTCTTCCCTCCACAGGCTGAAGCTCTCATCACACTTCCTCTCACATGTGGGCGGGGCATAAAAACTATTGAATAAAAATAAAATTAAATACAAATACAGTTAAAAATATCTTTTTTTTTCTTGGCATATTCTTGAACCAATCCGGAGACAGGAAACTTTGACTCCTCCCTACACTGAACCAACATGTGAAAGAAATAAACGTACATGTGATTGATCTGTTCGATGTGATTGATTTGTTTGATGTGATTGATCTTTGTGATGTGATTGATGTGCTTGATGTGCTTGATGTGCTTGATGTGATTGATGTGTTTGCTGTATTTGATGTGTTTGATGTGATTGATCTGTTTGATATGATTGATCTGTTTGATGTGCTTGATATGGTTGTAGTTTTTGATGTGATTGATCTGTTTGATGTGTATGATGTGATTGATCTGGTTGATGTGTATGATGTGATTGATATGGTTGTAGTTTTTGATGTGATTGATCTGTTTGATATGATTGATCTGTTTGATATGATTGATCTGTTTGATGTGATTGATATGGTTTGATGTGTATGATGTGTTTGATCTGTTTGATGTGATTGATATGTGTGATGTGATTGATATTTGTGATGTGATTGATCTTTGTGATGTGATTGATGTGATTGATGTTTGTGATGTGATTGATGTTATTGGGGTGTTTGATGTTTTTAATGTGATTTATGTAATTGGTGTGTTAGTGTGGTGGAAAAGCTACATGTAGCGAGCTACATATATTTCCTTTGCATTAATAGACAGCTAGCAGCTAGCTAAACTAAGTCTACACACTGCAACTAGCTGAGCTGTGCTACCCAGCTGCTTAGCACTGCCATGACCTGTGACCCCTATGTGTATGCGTGTGTGCATGACACCAAACTAGAGTTTACAAATATCAGTTTTACATGAAGAAAAACTGATTTTATCAAAAGGCTTGTTCACGTCTTTATCTCACTCTCACACACCAAACCTCATAGAGAAAATCAGTGATTTTAACATCACACACACAAGAGTTGTTGATCCTCTGCTGCCTCCATCACTAAGTTCAAATGTCTGATTTAGTTTGAAATCCTTTGTTCAGATTGACCTCAGTGACACAAAGTGACCACACGAGGCAGCAGAGGACCAGCAGCTTCTGTGTCCCCACCAGCTAAAATCACTGATTGTCTTCTATGAGGTTTGGCGTGGGAGAGTGAGTGGTTTCTCCTCTCCTGTCCACCCTTCACTTGTTCTTCCTCTCTTCACTCCATCACTCTTCAGTTTCACCTCTTCATCTCCACATGTATTTCACTCTGCAGACATGGGTCCTTTCTCAATACTCAAGTATGCAAGGATGTACTTGCATACTTGGGAAGTACGACTGGAGTACATACTTGCCAAGTACAGGAGTATAGATGTATGATTCTTCAATTGGAACAGCAGATAAGGCGGGTGGCTACAAGTGCTTAAGCCTCATTACTGCCACCTACAGTGTTGATAAATGAACATATGAAATACTTTTAATGAACGCATATATATATATTGTTATTATTTTCACAATCTAAATATTTAACTTCATTTATTAATTTATTTTTATTAAAATATACAGTACAATGTGAAAATAGATATATTGCAGCATTGTAGTAGTGTGTGTGTATATATATATCTATATATTTATGTACATATTATATTTAAATACAGAAACAATGACCGTGCGACTGTAATATAAATGTAAAATTCAAAGTTAAAATAAATAAAACATTAATAATATACAAACTGTCAGGTCAAAATGTTTCCATTAAAAACAAAATAACACGTCAACAATAAATCTATGGATCACACCAAGCATGTAATGACAGCGACGTCTGAGCCAGCGGATCATTTCATCAGGACAGGCCGAGGTAACGCTGCTCTGTGCCGGGCACAGCGAGCGTCCGCAGAGGCGGAGCTTATCACCTCCGACAAACGTCGCTGCCAAACTATAAATACGTCAGATCTTAATACACAAACTACATGTTTGAATTCTAAATGATTCATTTCTCGCCTCAAATGATCTTAAAACTTTGTTCTGGGACACAGAAAAATATTTACTTCAGATTTATATTTGTATTATCTGCTGCTATGTTCCAGCAAAACATAGCAGCATTCTGAGATACGCGGCTTTCTCAAGTACGCGCAAGTCAACCGTACTCGCTGCTCACGTACTCGAGGATTGTAACAGAACTTGGACTGAGGCTGATGACGTTTTCACAAGTACGCACAAGTACAAGTATGGATATTGAGAAACGGCCATGAATTCTGTCCATCACACACTCCTCTACTGTCAGCCATGTTGGATGATCATGTAATCCTGCCAGTAACAGATGCTGCATTATCATCATCATCATCATCACACTACTGATTGTTTCTCATTGTTTATCAAACCTGGAAATTATGATGTTTGAATGATTTCTTTGTTTTATGGAGCAACGAAAAAAAAAATTCACATTTAAGAAGATGAAAAATCAATCAACACCGATCAATATTTGTACACATTTTCTGAACAACAGATTAATCAATGATTAATTGTTAGTTTTAGTTCTAAATCACAGTTTTGTTTTCCGTGTGTGTGTGTGTGTTCATTCTTGTATGGGTAGCTTTGTGAGCCCCAAAAAAACCATTGGAAAAGTGAGGACATTTTGGTCCGCACTTTCTGACACACCCTTAAATGTGACTTAAGGCCTGGTTTTAGGGTTAAGGTCAGGGTTAGGCACTTAGTTGTGATGGTTAAGGTCAGGGTTAGGCACAGTGGTTAGGGAATGCATTATGTCAGTGAATGTCCTCACTATGAATGCTATACAAACGTGTGTGTGTGTGTGTGAGATGATTAAAAAATGCTGCATCACTGTTCGAGGCCTCCTCTCTGCAGCTGTGTGTGACACAGAGGTCAATGACTGACCTCTGACCTCTGTCCTTATCCACACACAAATGAAACAAAACGTAAACAATATTTTCTTTGGCGTTTTTTAATAAAAAATAAAGGTTTCCCGTAAACGTGTGTGTGTGTGTGTGTGTGTTCAGGTTAGTGTAATGCCGTGTTTCTCTTGTTTCCACGAACATAGTGACCTTTTTTAGTTCTCTGGTGAAGGGTTAGGGTATTGAGTTACCTGTGTGTGACATCATCAGACTGAGAGACAGACAGACAGAGAGAGAGAGAGACAGACAGAGAGAGAGACATAGAGAGAGGTCAGAGGAGGCGGGGATGGGTGATGAGAGAGAGAACAAACAGGGAGGGGGAGGAGAGAGAGTAGAATGGTAAAAATCAGGTCAGTTAAAAAGTGTCACTAAAATAAAAAGTTAAAGTTTAAATGTTTGTTTTGTTTAAAATATTAAAATAAAATCATCAAATCCTGCAAACATGAGACTTTAATTTTGATACATGGTTTATTTCCTCATCCTGTCACACACACTTGACCTCAGGTGTCACTGTGTGTGTATGTGTGTGTCTGTGTGTGTAATAAAGCATGCCAGCAACGAGCACCATTACCCACAATCCTCTGGGACGTGTGTGTTCTCCACAGTGATTCACCTTCACGTTTTATTTATTTATAAACGTTAGACATCATGTGACTGATGACATCACTGCTTTTATGTGAGGATTGAGGGTCCTTCAGATCGTTCATAAACATGAACATCGCGAACATCGTGAACATCGCGAACATCGCGAACATCGCGAACATCGTGAATATAATAAAACTGTTTCTCGTAACGACTTTCACCTGCTCTGACCTGTGTGTGTGTGTCGTCCACATGTTGCCATAGAAACTAGAGTTAGTTTGTCTTGTTTTGCTGTTGATAATAATATTGAACGCGTTCTTCAGCAGCTCGAGTCGATTCACTTTGATTTATTCAGAGAAACAAACATGGACATCGTTTCCCTGACGACCACGTCCACTGCTGATTGGTCGACAGATGTCTCTTTGTCTCATGTTTTATCAGCTGAGAACAGACACAGTCATGGTTTCCCATCATCCTCTTCTTCACACTAAATCTGTTAAACCAGATTTAGACCGTGTTGGACCAGATTAAGACCATGTTGGACCAGAATTAGACCTTGTTGGACCATATTTAGACCTTGTTGGACCAGATTAAGACTGCGTTGGATCAAATTCAGACCTTTTTGGACCAGATTTAGACCTTGCTAGAGATGTAGACCTTGTTGGACCATATTAAGAACGTGTTAGACCAGATTAAGACCATGTTGGACCAGATTTAGACCTTGCTGGAGATGTAGACCTTGTTGGACCAGATTAAGACCATTGGACCAGATTAAGACCAACCAGATTCATATTTGGACCAGATTTAGACCTTGCTGGAGATGTAGACCTTGTTGGACCAAGACCGTTAGACCATTAACAGTGTTGGACCAGATTAAGACCATGTTGGACCAGATTTAGACATTGCTGGACCAGATGTAGACCTTGTTGGACCAGATTTAGACCTTGTTGGACCAGATTAAGACCGCAATGGACCAGATTCAGACCTATTTGGACCAGATTTAGACCTTGCTGGAGATGTAGACCTTGTTGGACCAGATTAAGACCACGTTAGACCAGATTAAGACCGTGTTGGACCAAATTAAGACCATGTTGGACCAGATTTAGACCTTGTTGGGATGTTTCAGTCCTACTTTAGACCCTGGCCGTTTCTCAATATCCATACTTGTACGTACTTGCGTACTCCCGTACTTGTGAAAACGTCATCAGCCTCAGTCCAAGTGCTGTTCCAATTCTCAAGATATTTTGTGCTGCCGTTGATTTTAATGTGTGTGAATGTGTATGAATGTGTAATTACCCATAATCTTCACTAGACTGAACTACACTTCCCATCATGCCTCAAGTGGCTGCATCAATGAGGCGTTCACTGACACTGATCTAACAGGCAGTACACACACATATATGCACACACACACATACACACAGACACACACACACACAGACACACACAGACACACACGGTGAACTCACCATGGTCTTCTTCTGTGCAGGCTAAGGACAGTGATGATGATGAAGAGGTGGTTCAGGTCGACAGGGACCACTTCATGGATGAGTTCTTTGAACAGGTGACACACACACACACACGCATGCGCCCACACAGAGGCACGCACACTCTGGTCCACCACTGCCCCGTGTGGTCAGTTTGTGTTGGACCTGTGTGTTGTGATGTA